>NC_048224.1:34737590-34836557 GCF_002007445.2 Ailuropoda melanoleuca | reverse complement strand
ACACACACACACACACACACACACACACACACATATATACGTACATACAAAATTTTACCTGATCCACATAACAATGTTATAAAGCAGATACCTGTATTATTCACATTTTACAAGTGAAAAAAAATTGTGGCATAGAAAAGTCAAGAGACTTGCCCAAGATCACATAGCAACTTTTAGAACTAGAATCCAACCCTGACAGCCTGGCTCCACTCTGCTCTCCTCCCTCTCAAGGTTCTCTACTTATCAGATGGGTGGCTTCAATGGGCAAGGTACTCCTATGCTCTATGCCTCATCTGGTAAATGGAGAGAATAATAGATCACTGAAAGTATAACAGACTTGTAGGGTTGCTAAGTGGATTAACAAAGATACCTCCTGTCTTTATCTCAGCACAGCCCCTGGCACCTAGTCAACAAAGACTATGTATTATTTATACTACCGTCTTTGGGTGAGGGCAGGAACATTTTATTCATTTATTCATTTATGTGGCCAAGCAAGTCACCTGACATCTCTGAGACTTCATTTCTTCATCTGTAGAATGGGATGATATAAATATCAACATCATAGAGTTATCGTGGCACATGAAAGACACTCAGAGATACTTGATGAGGTAGTGGAAATCTGTTCATGTAGTGCCCAACACAGTTCCACATGGAAACAGGTACTGCGATAAAAACTTCTTGATCATAGCAATCCATAATGTAAAAATGATAATATTGCCTCCTCCTCATCCCTGGGGATCTGTGAGGATAAATGAGACAATCTCTAGGACAGGGATTGTTAGGAGAAAGGTGCTTTATAAATCTAAGAGGTTGCTATTAATGATCATCATCATCATAATAAATTTGGTGTTGGAGAAATCATAACTCATCATGCATGACTCCTCAAGGGAAGCCTATCAAGGCCTCCTTCAATGACACAGTGGCAGCTCGTGCCTGAGGCTTTGAATCTATGGAAATAGGGGAGGGAAGGTGGTGATGTTATAGAGAGAAATCAGAAAGTAATTCAAGCTGGCTATTTAGAGAGGGTCTTCTCTTCCATGTCCTCCCGCCTCCCCACCCTCCACATCTTCCTCTCACACCAGGTCCCCACCAGGTCTCCGGGAACACCAGACGTTAGGTTCTGATCTTCAATTTCACAGGCCCAAGAACTTGAACATGTCCATACATCTGAGCCTATCAGAGTCTTAAAGGCACTCCCGTGCAGGGAAGTCTCAGAGAGCCAGGCAAGCTGGGCAGGGGGTTTCCTTATGGCAGCCTGATACAAAACTCTCTATTCAGCAAGCCACAGTTTTAGCCCCAAAGGCAAAAGACTGGCCCAGATTGGAGAAATGAAGACAAAACTAGCATCACATCATAAAGGCCAAGAGCATCCAGATCTGGACAGGAATCCAGCTGCCTCACTTAGAATCATGCGGCCACCTCTCCAGGGCTCTGTTCCCAGTAGAAACTGAAGGATCTCAGAAGGGACCTGTAAGGGTTAAAGAAGATAGAGTCCATAATGTATCTAGCACAGCAACTGACACAAAAGCCCTAGGATAAGGATAGTGATCATCACTGTAGTTGTTGTGCTATTAGTATTTTTATTTTGATGATTCAAAAAAAAAGGTGTGTAGCAAAGCCAGGCTAGCATGAGAAAAAAAGGAAAAGGCCAGTCAGCTGATCAGATGAAGTTTCTCCCATATGTTCCATAATTTGGTCATGAGTATGCTGAGTGTGGGAAGGTCAAAAGCGTCCTTAAAGGAATTACATCAGGCTGGACAAACTTCCTCAACTCAGGAGACACTGATACAGAAACCAGACACAAATATATTCATTTATAGATTCAGATGTCCATTTCCAGTAACCAAGCTGTATCAAGTACACAAGAAACCAAATTAGCTATTGAAAGATGACTTGGTGAGCATGAGATCATAGAAAACTGGAGGGTCCAGTGGGATATTTATCCAGGTATGTCAAAGCTAAATAGATTCTCACCCACCATAGACCCCACCTCCTAACTGATCTGAATATTTGACACTCATGTCAAGTACATGACATTCAGATACTTCTGTTTTACAGAAAACGGAGGCTTGGAGAGGTTGCCACACAAGTCTAAGCAGGACAGCTGGACTTCTGTTCAGATCTGTGTGCTCTTGGCCATTATGATGTGATGCTACAAAATATAATGTCTCCTTCCAATGCACAGAGCTGAAAACTTACTACCCTTTTCCCAAAATCCACATAGAACACTGCCCTCCATAAAGCAAAGGATCTGAAGTCAACAAAACCTGGATTTGATTCCCTGCTCTACCACTGCCAAGCTGTGTGACCTTGGACACATTATTCAACTTCTCTGAACTTCAGTTTGCTGATCTCTAAAATAGTGATAACAGCTTACCTCAGAGGCTATCGTGTTGCCTAGCAAGAATGTATATAAATACTTAGCACAGTGCCTGTGTGATTATTGTTATAGTAGCTATGATTTAATTCCATTAAACCCATCCTTTCTTCAATTTCTGTGATTCTAGTTCTAAAGACAAATCCTAAACACAGTGATCTACAACTGTCCTGCATCCACCCCCATGTCCGTTCAATCACACAAGTATAGCTCATCTCCAGGGCTGGCCACGTCTGAAGACAGTTCGAGTCACTGATTCTTTGCTGATTTTTAGATACTTTACCTTCAGAGGGCGACTTCATTGCCTAATTCTGGAGACATCGCAATATAACTTATGTGCACAGGGAAAAGAAGACGCATCCTGAAGACCCTGAGGAATGCAAAGGACCGACTATTCTGCCCACATCAAGCAGTTCTGGCCTCATAAACCGTCGCCATTTCTATTTTTCTGCCCAGAGCATTTTCATCTTCCCTGAGACCAGCCCCGCTTTGAAGGGACGACTGCCTTCCCTCGCTACTCTCAGTCAAGCAGCCAGCACTGACAGCAGCATTAGCAGGATCATCTACAGTGATGTCACTTTTTACTTTGGATAAAATGTCCCAGATAGCACTCTTCCCAGTGTCTTTGAACAGTCACTCTCTCTTTATTTCCAAATGCGTGCGCAAGTTCCGTTCAATGAAGAAACACATTAACAGCAACCTCTCTATTCCCTCTAGGTTGCTTGCAAGCCTTCCTGTGTTTTTAATCTTCGCCGAGCTCCAAAACCAACCGTGTTGAGTGATGTGAATACCAGGCTTCTCATTTCAGTAAGAAGAGGACTGGATTGGAGACTGAAGATTAATAAAAAGGAAAAAAAAATCCACACTTAGAAAAACCACTGGTTTGAAAAAAAAAAGGTAGATCATGATAGAGATTAAGAAGATGAATCAAAAAAAGAGAGGAAGATNGCACTCCCGTGCAGGGAAGTCTCAGAGAGCCAGGCAAGCTGGGCAGGGGGTTTCCTTATGGCAGCCTGATACAAAACTCTCTATTCAGCAAGCCACAGTTTTAGCCCCAAAGGCAAAAGACTGGCCCAGATTGGAGAAATGAAGACAAAACTAGCATCACATCATAAAGGCCAAGAGCATCCAGATCTGGACAGGAATCCAGCTGCCTCACTTAGAATCATGCGGCCACCTCTCCAGGGCTCTGTTCCCAGTAGAAACTGAAGGATCTCAGAAGGGACCTGTAAGGGTTAAAGAAGATAGAGTCCATGATGTATCTAGCACAGCAACTGACACAAAAGCCCTAGGATAAGGATAGTGATCATCACTGTAGTTGTTGTGCTATTAGTATTTTTATTTTGATGATTCAAAAAAAAAGGTGTGTAGCAAAGCCAGGCTAGCATGAGAAAAAAAGGAAAAGGCCAGTCAGCTGATCAGATGAAGTTTCTCCCATATGTTCCATAATTTGGTCATGAGTATGCTGAGTGTGGGAAGGTCAAAAGCGTCCTTAAAGGAATTACATCAGGCTGGACAAACTTCCTCAACTCAGGAGACACTGATACAGAAACCAGACACAAATATATTCATTTATAGATTCAGATGTCCATTTCCAGTAACCAAGCTGTATCAAGTACACAAGAAACCAAATTAGCTATTGAAAGATGACTTGGTGAGCATGAGATCATAGAAAACTGGAGGGTCCAGTGGGATATTTATCCAGGTATGTCAAAGCTAAATAGATTCTCACCCACCATAGACCCCACCTCCTAACTGATCTGAATATTTGACACTCATGTCAAGTACATGACATTCAGATACTTCTGTTTTACAGAAAACGGAGGCTTGGAGAGGTTGCCACACAAGTCTAAGCAGGACAGCTGGACTTCTGTTCAGATCTGTGTGCTCTTGGCCATTATGATGTGATGCTACAAAATATAATGTCTCCTTCCAATGCACAGAGCTGAAAACTTACTACCCTTTTCCCAAAATCCACATAGAACACTGCCCTCCATAAAGCAAAGGATCTGAAGTCAACAAAACCTGGATTTGATTCCCTGCTCTACCACTGCCAAGCTGTGTGACCTTGGACACATTATTCAACTTCTCTGAACTTCAGTTTGCTGATCTCAGAGGCTATCGTGTTGCCTAGCNATAAAATAGTGATAACAGCTTACCTCAGAGGCTATCGTGTTGCCTAGCAAGAATGTATATAAATACTTAGCACAGTGCCTGTGTGATTATTGTTATAGTAGCTATGATTTAATTCCATTAAACCCATCCTTTCTTCAATTTCTGTGATTCTAGTTCTAAAGACAAATCCTAAACACAGTGATCTACAACTGTCCTGCATCCACCCCCATGTCCGTTCAATCACACAAGTATAGCTCATCTCCAGGGCTGGCCACGTCTGAAGACAGTTCGAGTCACTGATTCTTTGCTGATTTTTAGATACTTTACCTTCAGAGGGCGACTTCATTGCCTAATTCTGGAGACATCGCAATATAACTTATGTGCACAGGGAAAAGAAGACGCATCCTGAAGACCCTGAGGAATGCAAAGGACCGACTATTCTGCCCACATCAAGCAGTTCTGGCCTCATAAACCGTCGCCATTTCTATTTTTCTGCCCAGAGCATTTTCATCTTCCCTGAGACCAGCCCCGCTTTGAAGGGACGACTGCCTTCCCTCGCTACTCTCAGTCAAGCAGCCAGCACTGACAGCAGCATTAGCAGGATCATCTACAGTGATGTCACTTTTTACTTTGGATAAAATGTCCCAGATAGCACTCTTCCCAGTGTCTTTGAACAGTCACTCTCTCTTTATTTCCAAATGCGTGCGCAAGTTCCGTTCAATGAAGAAACACATTAACAGCAACCTCTCTATTCCCTCTAGGTTGCTTGCAAGCCTTCCTGTGTTTTTAATCTTCGCCGAGCTCCAAAACCAACCGTGTTGAGTGATGTGAATACCAGGCTTCTCATTTCAGTAAGAAGAGGACTGGATTGGAGACTGAAGATTAATAAAAAGGAAAAAAAAATCCACACTTAGAAAAACCACTGGTTTGAAAAAAAAAAGGTAGATCATGATAGAGATTAAGAAGATGAATCAAAAAAAGAGAGGAAGATATAAAATATTCCCCTCTTATCTAGAGTGGTGACAAACTAGCATAGGAGCGCGGCAATGCTGACCTGCTCTTTCATAACACTGGTGATAAGCAACAGCGATTCCGAATGGGGAGCATATCGCAGCTGAGTACAAGGTTGGGGGCTTGGGATTCAGATCACACAGAGAAAGGGGTTGTTGATTTAAGTGGTGTGGGAAAATGGAGAAGGTATTGCTTAAAGCAGTAACCAATGTTGTTTATTTGGGATACGAGGTAGAGAATATTATTATGGCAGAGAAAAGAAGTTATCTCTGGTGAATTGTCTTGAATTATGGGGGAAGCGAGAGAGGCTCACCGCATATGACATTTAGAATTGCAATTTCTAAGCAGAGTGCCATGTCTGATATATCATTTATTGTCTCTGCCTCTATCCTTCCAAAGCTGCATTAAGGACAGATGTGAACCTCACTTCCCTGGGTCTCCATTTTCACATTGATTTGGAGGACATTTATTTTCTCTTCGCAACAGAATCATACATTTTCCCCTCTTGGAAGGTTTAGTTCATCACTAAATATTCAGGTCTAGGAAGCGATTTTCTTTTCTCTTTGTGCATGATTTGTCTCTCTCTGGAGCTGAGCCCCTTTGGCTGAAAACAAGAATCTATACAAATAAAGGGCGCAGGTGAAGAGATAGTGTGGGTGGATGAGCGGAGGGAAGGTTTCTCCAGTTGTGATGGAAATTTGCACTTGAGGCTTCCCGTTTTAGCTGATTTTACAGGAAGGAGGAAACAATGCTCCTCCGATCAGGTATCAGATCCTGCTGGCTTACAAGATTCAAAAGGCAGTTTCAATTACCACGCAGTGCACTCCTACTTCCCGCTGAAAAACACTATGCATACTGCAGATTCTGGTGGTGGCTCTTTGAAAATGAAGTTGCCACACCACCCTCCCTGCATTTCAGGTAAAAATGAACTGCTTCCAGAAACAGACATTCCAATTTCATAGATTCAATGAGCTTTTTAACTGGAAGGGATTGATATACCCATTTTTTGGTAGCAGGACAAACGAGGTTTCAGAAGGTACCTGACCGGGTCAAGGCAGTATAATTTCACAAGCGGCTGTATATGTATATTTATGGGTTTTCTGTAGCACTTTGGAGTTCTTCTGTTTTCTGGGGGGTGTGTTGGGAATCTCACACTTAGTACAGGGTCTTTGCCAAGCACTGAAGTGCCATGCAGCCCTCTCTTACCACAGTCTGCCCACCTCCCCGCAGCTCTGTGAAGGGGTAGGGGACAGGTGCAGCTGCCCTCAGAAACCTAAACCACAGCCTACATACATATCACCTTGGGGAAAAGGGCTTCCCCTCTGTTCTCACTATTCCGCATCCCACATAAACACACGACTCCCTCCCCGCTTCCTATACTCCCCTCCATACACTGAGGTTCCTGAAACCAATGCCAACAAGCACATTGTCATCATGCAACTTCTGCTTTTAGCCCTACAGCTAAAGCTCTGGAGAAAAGAGATCAGATACACAAATTAACATCTCAAGGAATTATTCTGCCACACTTGCCTTGCAGATTCCTGCCCCTGGGGCTTTGTTCATGCTGTGCCTTCTACCAGAACATTCTTCCCCTTCTCCCGTAGCTATCCAAGTTTTGCTATCCTTCTATTCTCCAGGAAGCCCTCCTTGACCTCTACACACAATTCCTAAGGCATTCCTTCTCTTTATTTATTGTCTCATGTCTCAGGCCCATGTGACTTTTATTTCCCCAATCAGACTGTTAGTTCCCAGGTGGCTTTTGTGTCCCCCAGATTACCTAATATGCCAGTCAAGCCAATCACATGGCTTGGAGTGCGGTTGGGTTTGAAGCCTGAGCAAATTGTTTTCCCTCTTGAGACACCATAATAACCTCAGAATGCGGCCAGTAGTATTGTTCCTCAATAGCTTTATTACAGCTTAACTGTTTTTCTTCTGATTATATAGATGACACACTCTCACTGTAAAAAATTCAAAAACTACATGATTCTATAAAAATAGGATGGAAAGGTCACATGAATTCCACTTTCTTTACGTAAGCACCATTAATATGTTCTTGGCCATTTTTCATATGTTTGTGACTCTATATGTGCCTATATATATATATATATATACACACACATGATTTTACATTTCATATAGAGTTATTTCATACATATTGCTTTCTAAGTGGAGAATATTAAGGNCATGTTCTTGGCCATTTTTCATATGTTTGTGACTCTATATGTGCCTATATATATATATATACACACACACATGATTTTACATTTCATATAGAGTTATTTCATACATATTGCTTTCTAAGTGGAGAATATTAAGGATCATATGCAAAAGTGTCAAGCAACATTAGTTGAGTAAAAAATATTAGTTTAATTGGAGCCTTAATAAATAGTTTTAAATGAATAAATAAAAAGTGTTTCCCACAGAATGTGGGGAATAAAGAAAAGCAGGAGATGCCCCCTAGAACATTTTCCTGTTTCTAAGACGGATTAGCCCAGGGCCCAAAGTATGTGGCACAAAGGACAAATGAGCATTCTAATTGGATATTCTATACCTGACACTAAGATCAGATTTCTTCAGCATAATGTGCCTTTCAGACATCATACATATTCTCAGTTCACCAGCTGGAAGCACTGAATGGGATGGACAGAGCTATATACCCTGGGCAAAATATTTACTAAAGTCAAGACAAAGTAGACCAGACCAATGTGTATATTCCCTGGAGATCTTATAGAAGAGACAACAGCCTCCTAGAGCCCAGTGAAGAAGCTTAGCTTTCTTACAATGAGAAGTAAGCAGATCTCATCTATCAGCAACGACATGAAAATCCATGTCAGAAAACTGGAAGTCATCTCCTTTTAATAGTCCTCAGTTAAAGATCAAATTCAGACCTATGAGAGACTCTGTTTCCGTGAAGAACAAAGGTGATAATGGGATTTTCTCCACGACAACACCCCACTGTCTTGGTGGTGGCAAGCTTTGCCTGGTTTCTCCTCCTGTCCCTTGCACAGAAGCTAGAGTCTGTGTGTCAGATAATCCATCCTCACCCATTCCTGCCACCAGAAGTAGGACTAATAGATTATAAATGTTTCTTCTTCTTTCGACTCATCAGCTGGAATGTGATACCTGCCATGACACCTAACAGTCCTGCCGTCCTGTTAACAGACACAGGACATGACCATCTCCACACGGGTGTGTGCTCATGACAGAGACTTATCAGCCAGATGGCCGAGCCTGGCAGCAGCCTGAGCTTCTCTCATACAAGAGCACAGACATCCAGGGATAGGACCCTGAATTTCTCATGCTGTCCTATTTTCTTCAAGGCATTTATCACTATTTGAAATTAAATTACTTAGTTATTTACTTACATCTGAAGCTCCTACTGAATGGTAAAAGAAGGGCTTTGCTTAGCTGGTCATTAAAATTAACTCCCTCAACTCCTTCTAGTTTCTTTCCACATTTCACTTTCTCAGTAACAAACATACCAAACTGAACAGTCCTCTACATACGCTGACTGCTTCTGGCATTCCTGACCTCCCTTTATCTTGCTTTACTGTTTCGGGTTTCTTAATAGCTTCTATCATCTTCTAACATACTCCGTAATCAGCTATGATGACTATCGTTTATTGCTTGTCTCCCCCTATGAGAATGAAAGGTCCATGGAGGCTGAAATCCTTGTGTGTTTTGTTCACAGATGAATCCCAAGAACCTAGAAGAATGACTGGAACATAGTAGGTGTTTAATAAATGTTTATTGAATCAATGAAATCATTCACTTTATCCTTAACTCCCTAACAGTGCCTAGCATGGGATAGTGCCCAATAACTGTTTGTTGACGGGCGCCTGGGTGTCCAGTCGTTAAGCGTCTGCCTTCTGCTCAGGGCGTGATCCTAGAGTCCTGGGATCAAGCCCCACACCGGGCTCCATGCTCAGCGGGAAGCCTGCTTCTCCCTCTCCCACTCCCCCTGCTTGTGTTTCCTCTCTCGCTGGCTGTCTCTCTGTCAAATAAATAAATAAAATCTTTAAAAAAAAAACTGTTTGTTGAGTCTGCTGCTTTCCTGAGGAAGCCCCTGCATATTTTCTCCAGGGCACAAGCATTTGCCCTTCTAAATGTCTTTCACTCATCTTCCTATGTCCCTAGTTAATAGCATATAACAGGAAACAAACATTTGACAAATTAACCAATTAACAAATAACTGAACTGACTCTACTCAATGCTCCAATGACTGACACCCCATGTCTGACACTCTTTTCTAAAGGCCTGTTTCCCCCAACGTCATTAACACTAACCTACCCCATTTATAGCCCAATTCAACAAACATTTCCTGAATATCTACTGTATCCTAGTTACTGTGCCAGATACTGAGTGGGACAGTCAACAAGAATACTAACAAGTATTTATTGAACACTTTTATCATGCCAGATACCATGTTAAACACATCACATGCATGAACTCCTTTAATGTTCTTAATAACCAGATGAGGCAGGGAATACTGTTATACCCATTTTACAGGCAGAGAAACTTAAACCTCAAGAGGCAACTTGTCCAAAGTCAGGCACACAGTTAGCCAAGACAGTAAGGAGGCAAAGCCCAGATCCTCACTCAGTCAGCTTTTACCCCAGAGTTCACACTCTTAAGCTCAATGATGATCTAAAGATGAAGAACAATCAGAATAAATTTATTTTCTCGAAGAAGTTGTATATATTGAGGGAAGAAAAAAGCATCTTCAAAAGTTCTGAATCCCTCATTTTTGGTCCCAATGCCTAGTCTAGAATATAGCACAAAGTGTGTAATGAATACATTTTTGCTAAAAGAAGAAATGATACTAAGCAATAAAAGAGGCAAAACTACAAGATTGAAACATTAATTGTAATTGGAGGAAACTGTGAACAATCCAGGACAATAGAAATATTTAAACCAGACCTGAAAAAATATGTAGGATTTTAAAAATTCTAGAAGAAATTCTTTCTTAATGGAGTATATTGGTTATCTATTGCTGCATAACAGATTACTTCAAAATTTAGATTAAAACAAAAATAAACATTTATTATCCTTATAGTTTCTCGGGGTTTGGTATTCAGTAGCAACCTTGCTAGGTGATTTCAACTTGGGATCTCTCACGAGGTTGCCATTATGATGTTGGCCGGGGCTGCAGTCATTTGAAGACTACACTGGCAAAAAGATCCTCATCCAAGGTCACTCACTCACATGGCTGGAAAGCTGGGATTGTTGGTGGAAGCCTCAGTCTCTCCCCACAAAGGCCTCTCCATAGCTGGTGTGTCTTCAACAACAGGGCAACTGGCTTCACCCAGAGTGAGTGGCCCAAGAGAGAAAAACAAAGAGCCAGGCAGAAGCGATCTCTTTAATGACCTAGACTGGGAAATCCCATAGCGTCTCTTCTGCCACATTCTGTTAGAAGCAAGTCACTAAGTCTGACTCACATTCGAGGGAGAGGAATTAGACTCCACCTTCTGAAGAGATGGGCGTTAAGAGTTTGCAGACATACCGTTAAAGCACCACAGAGGTAACCCATAGGAACGTATAGAACAGGTTCTGGAATGACATGTTATCCAATGTCCTAGTTAATGGATGCCTATAACTTGGTGACATCTTTTATTTTTGCAATTTTCACATGACTCCATCTATTTCTTATATTTTGATCTTTCAGTCTCTGTCATTTTGAAGAGAAAATCTTTCAACATTTCTTATTGAGTTAATCCATTCCTCCATTTTATTTAAATATAGTTCTGTTCTGTGTATTTAGCACTAGAAATATGAAAATAAAAAAGACATGACTCTTTATTTCAAGGAGTTTGTCATGTATTTGATAAGCCCATATAATAATCACATACAATATGTTAAAGCCCATAATAGAATTATATACAAAGTACATGGTAATTCAGAGGAGACTAATTTTTCTCATGAGAGGGACCTCGTTATCCTGTTAAAGATTTTGGTTATTATCTTCTATGCAACAAATGTTTTTAAGCAAGTGTGTGCTAAGATTCAGATCTGTATTTAAGAAAGACAATTCGGATGGCAATAGAGAGGATGGAATTGGCGGAGGGTATATGAGCAATGGCATGTGAAATGAAGAGGAGGCAATATATTTGAGAGAATTGACAAGGTCTGGTGATTAATTACTTAGGCAGAAAAAGATTAAGAATAACTTCTAGATTTCTAGAGGGGATATGATGGTCTCATTAACTAAGATAGGAAACACAGGAAGAGGGTCCAGGTATTTTGTGGGGAAGAAAATGAAATAAGTTCAGTTTTAAATATATTGAGTTTGCATTGCCTTTAGTTACATTGTTGAAGGATGTGTCACATTGGTGGTAAGAAATATGCAACTGAAGTTCCAAGAGAGAAGTCCCAGCTGGAAATATAAATTTTAAGAATACTAGCATTCCTGTGCTAGTTAAACTCATAGTATTGAAGGAGATCATCAAAGGAGCTTGTAAAGTAGAAAAGAAAGCTAAGAATGGGACCTTGGGGGATATCAACACATAAAGGGTGGTAAAGAAAGAGAAAGCATAAAAAACAGTGAAAAGAAGAATCTGAAAGAGGAAGAAGACATTCGAGAGATTTCAGGGTCATGAAACCCACAGAAAAGATTTTCAAAGAGAGAGGATCAACAGATGCAAGAGAGAAAGAAAAGGGGGCAGGGAGAGAGGGAGAGAGAGAAAAATGAAAAGAAGAAAAGAAGGAAGGCAGGTTGGAAGGAAGGGGAAAGTTAGAAGAAAGGAAAAAAGAAATGGAGAAAAGAATACAGAGACATCGAATCTGAGGCAGACTGAAAATTATACTTCATGTTTGTCAAGCAGGAGATTATTAATCATCTAAGTGTTTTAGTAAGGTGATGTGGGATGGAATCCAGCTGCAGTACATTGAGAGTGAAAGAGAGGTAAGGGAGTGAACACAAGGGTAGACTTCACTGACCAAAAGTTTCAAAGTGAAGAACAGTAAAAAGACTGAGTGCTATTAGTATGAGGTGGGAAAGTGATCTATATAATTCCATCCCATTAGATTGTGTTTTCAGGATTCTGCTTTATTGTCAACCTAGTCTCAAAAAAAGAATATTCATTCTCCCTTTGGTTCTCACAGCTGTTTCTACAAGAGCATGTCGTAAAAGGGAAGCTGCTTTAAGGGCCAAGGAGAAGACCTAGAACAAACACAGGATGTCAACTTCAAGACAGAAAGCCAGTGACTCAAGAGAATCTGAACTTACCGGCCTGCTCATTACATTCAATGGACCAAATCCCCTCTCAGTTCTCAAAGGGATTAGCTGGTCAATAATTTATAACATTTTCAAGGTAAGAGAAGGTCAACTAATTATTAATGAAGGCAACCAAAAAAGAGGGGAGTATGTGTTTATTTGATTTATGGAAACCCTCCCTATACTCTAGGGACATAGCATAGCCTATGAATATAAAAATCTTAAATTCATATTTTTCATCGGGATAATATTTTCATCATTTATCAAGACATACACAAGAATAATTAGAATTGAACATAAATTTCCACACTAGTAGATGAAAGGACAAAACCTGGAGGTCCAAACGGTAAAGGAGCGCCACTGAATGACTTAAATTAGCTCTCTGGTGGGTAAATCTGGGCATTTTAGCAGACTTTCACCAATTTGTTACCAGAAAGAATGCAGAAACAGAGGCAAACTCTAAAGAATATTAGACCCAGGTAAAGAGGTCTTACCAAGAGTCAATTCTTATTTTTCCATCTAAATAAAATAATACAAAAAGTTTATAGGAACTATAAAAAATAGAAGGGATACTGCTCATGACCTCAGTATCCTAGCATAATAATTATTATATCTGGGTGCTTCTTTTTAGTAACAATAGAAAGAACAATGGTTGATTACATTCCTTTATTTCACAAATGTTTACCAAGCATTTATCTTGTACCTGTGTACACTGTGTTAGGTGCTGGCAAACCAAGCAAACCTGCTCCTGGCTCTGCATACTTCATATTCTAAAGAGAAAGTAGACACTGGACAACTAAACATACTTATTTGACCACAACTGAGATGGATGACAAGAAAAAGAAGTGTAGGATATTGAGAAAGCACTGTTAGCCAAACATCCCCCAAGTTCTTTCACCTTTTGAGGATTTCTGTCCTTTGCCACCTGAATAAAACAACTCCAGGTCCTTTCTGCACTTGACTGCAAAGCCTGTCCCTGAATGAATCCTCCTGAGAAGTCCTGGGACAGGTGATTACAAGTCATGGTTGTCTCCTATCAGCCCAACTTTCCTCTGAATCCCCTTGGGCCTCTTCAGTGCTTCTCAGGCACTCCAGCTCCCTCTGACTGAGCTCACCATAAACCAGAAGACGGGTCTTTCGTTCTTCAAGGCAGCATTTATAATACAAGGCTAGTTCTAAATCTGTCACTTATATAGCTCTATTAAAATTTTAATGAGTGAAGAGAAGAAAGGAAAAAGAAAATTAAAACAAGAAGTACTGGATGTCAAACATCTTTGCATCCACTCTGCACCCACAGACATTGGCACAGGGAATCTCCTATTGGAGCCCTCCCTTCTCATTAGTCTTTCACCTGCTCCCATCTTCCTAGGATCTATGTTTGCTCAGAACCAGGCCCTTCCTTCCATTTCCACTCCTCTTCCCAATGCCAAGGCTCTTTACAGAGTACTGATCAGAGATGCACTATGATGAAGCCAAAAATGATTACACACTAAAAAGATCTTCTAACATTCACTGTATTATTATACAGAACAGCTTACTTTTCTTAATCTACACTTCTTCATCATATCATTTCACATCATCTTGACTTTCCTTGCAAAAGTTCCATTGCTGTCTCTTTCTAACAAAATATTGGGTTTCTTCTTCAGAATAATTCCTCAGCATAGAATGCAGAAGTGGTTTTAGTTGTTTTATTGTTGCTTAATAGCAATTTTTCTTTCCGCTACAACAATTCACCAGTTGGGGAAAATGAGCTCTTTGTAAACTGGAGAGTGGTGTGGTCAGGCTTGTAATTTTTAAAAGGTCATTCTGAGCTGAACCTTGGGCAAAGATTTAGCCATAAAAATTTTCTCCCAAGAGTTCTATTTCATTGTGGAAAAAAAGTACAAGTAATCTAAATGTCCAACAATAGAGAAATGCTTAAATAAATTGTGGCAAAATTATTTGATGAAATATTACATAGCCATTCAAATTGCATTCATTTAGACTTCTGGCAATAAAGAAAAATGTGCATTATAGTCTTAAGTTAAAAATGCAGGATCCTGAATTTAATATAGGACTTAATAACAAATATCCAAAATGTGTATCTCTAGGCTGTGAAGAAATGGAATAGTGACTAGTATGACTAGCTCTCTCTCTTAGCCCCAAAGATCAATGACATGGACACTAAATAAGAGAGAGGAGAGCAAACATTCTGGGGAACTATCTAAGTACTGTGAGAGCCCCCTGAGAGCCTGAAGGATGTAGCAATCTTAGAAGGAAGGGGCTGGGGGCATGGAGAAATCCTAGATCAGATACTCCAGAGATGTACTCTGATGAAGCCAAAAATGATTACACAGCAAAAAGATCTTCTGACACTCATTTTATTATTATACAGAAAAGTTTACTTCCGTTATTTTAAACCACCTAGTTTGTGGAACTTTATGACATCAGCCCTAGAAAACTAACACAAATATATTAAGAGACTGTTCGAGCATCTTCTTATTTGCATTAATTCCAAAAAGAAATCTGCTATCATTCTCGTTTTTTGTTCTCCGTACATAATGTGTCTTTTTCCTCTTGCTGCTTTTAAGATTTTCTTTTTATCACTGATACTGGGCTAGTTGATTATGATGTTCACTGGTGTCATTTTCTTCATTTCTTGTGCTTTGAGTTTATTGGACTTTTTGGATATGGACCTCTTGTCTTAGATCAAGACAAAATCTGGTCTTGCTTTTGTGATTTGTTCGGCAGGCCAGAACCAATGCTTGGTCTAGAGATACTTATTCCCCACTACTAAGCCAAGAAACAGCCCTCTGTGTACTCTAATCAATGCCCCATGATTCTTGAGGCTTTCCCAATCTGGCTGTTTGGAATGGCAGTATTCCTGACCCTGTGTAAACACTGGGAACTATTACACCAATCCTTAATTCAGTTATCTAGACTCACAGTTTCCTCACAGGACATGCTTATCAGTTTTCTGCTGAATACTCAAAAGAGACCCTCTGCAGACCTCCAGAGTTCTGCATTCAGCTTTCTCCTCTCTGGTACTCTATCCTACAAATTCTAGCTGCCTTGGTCTCTCAACTCAGGGAAGTGGTCACACCGTCTGGATTCTTCCTTCCTTGACACAACCTGGAAACCTTCTCACTGTAGTAAGCTCAGGAAAACATAGCCTCATCTTGTTTTCCATCTCACAATCACTGTCCTTTGTTGTCTCATTGTTCAGTGTCTTGAAAACTGTTGGTTCATACATTTTCTTTATTTTTTTATTTGTTCTAGGTGGAGACCATGTTCTGTCCCTGTTCACTCTACCTTGGACAAACATGGAAGTCCCGATCTGAACCCTTTAAAATCCTTGATGACTCCACATACTATGCTCAATCTTACCTCTACTTTCTTGATCATATGACATAGAGTTATAGTAACTGTTTTCATGTTCTTATATACTAATTCTATCATATGTGTCATTTCTGGGTTGTTTTCCTCTTGACTGATCTCTCTCTTCTTTATGAATATTTTTCTGCTTCTTTGCATACCTGGTAATTTTTTAATTGAATACTGCTTTTGAATTTTATCTTATTGAGTCCTGGATATTTTTGTATTCTTACAAACATTCCTGAAATTTTCCCTGGGATACAATTAAGTTCTTTGGAAATAGTGTGATATTTTTGAGATTTTATTTTAAGCTTTGACAAGCAAGAGCAGAGCAACCTTTAGTTGAGGGCTAATTATACCCCATTTTTGAAGCAATACCCCTCTGAGTTCTCTACTTCCTACACCATGAATTATGAAGTTTCCTTCCACTGGGCTGGTAGAAACACAAAAATATTCCTGGTCTAGGTTGAGCTCTAAAGATTGTTCTCTCTACTCTAGTCATTCTCAACCAGAGGCAATGCCATCACAGGGAACATCTAGCAATATCTATGAACAGTTTTGGTTTTTGTAATTAGTGGAGGGTGCTACTGGAATCTAGCATTTAGAGACCAGGAATGCTGCTAAACATCCTACAATACACAGGACACACACACACACACACCAAATGATCTAGGCTAAAACTTTAACAGCACCAATTGAGAAATCCCATTCAAATTCTTTCGGGTGGTTTTCCCCAAGTTTGGGGACAGGAAAATCTCTAAACACTTAAAACCAAAAGAAACCCAAAAAATCAACAATGCAGAAAATTTCTCAAAATATAATTAAGGACAAAATTATAAGTAACAAAAAGAGATATTATATTCTTGTAAAACAAAAAGTAGAGCAATAAGATATAAAAATCATGAACCTATATGAACCTAACAGTGTAGTCTCAAATGATATAATGCAACTAATAGACCTACCAAGAAAAGTAAGTAAATTGACAATTGTGGTAGAAGATTTGGCAGGTTTTATGCAAGCTGGTGCAACCACTTTGGAAAACAATAGGGAGGGGCCTCAAAGTTGAAAATAGAGCTACCCTACAACCCAGCAATTGCACTACTAGGTATTTACCCCAATAATACAAATGTTGTGATCCGAAGGAGCACCTGCACCCCAGTTTTTATAGCAGCAATGTCCACAATAGCCAAACTATGGAAAGAGCCCAGATGTCCACTGACAAATGAATGGATAAAGAAGATGTGGTATATATATACACAATGGAATATTATGCAGCCATCAAAAAATGAAGTCTTGCCATTTGCCATGACATGGCTGGAACTAGAGGGTATTATACTAAGTGAAATAAGTCAATCAGAGAAAGATAATTATCATATGATCTCACTGATACGTGGAATTTAAGAAACAAGCCAGAGGATCATAGGGGAAGAGAGGAAAAAATGAAACAAGATGAAACCAGAGAGGGAGACAAACCATAAGAGACTCTTAATCTCAGGAAACAAACTGAGGGTTGCTGGACGGGAAGGGTGGGGAGGGGATGGGATGGCTGGATGATGGACATTGGGGAGGGTATGTGTTGTGGTGAGTGCTGTGTATTGTGTAATACTGATGAATCACAGACCTGTACCCATGAAACAAATAATACATTATATGTTAATAATTAAAAAAGAAGATTTGGGAGATTTTAATATACTGGCCTCAAAAGCAGATAGATCAAAAAGCCAAAAAAAATCAGATATACAGAATATATAAATAATGTAATTTGAAAGCTTATATTATGAGATATATAGAGATCTTTTCACATTATAAAGATTCTTTTCAAGTACAAATTCAAACTTTACATAGACTAACCATGTACTGGGCTACAAAAAAAATTTAAATCACTAACAAAGATAAAATATACAAAATTCCTTATCATCCCAGTCACCACTGCCTCTACTCCTTTTAGGATCCATGGACTAAATGGGGGATAGGATTTTCAAAACTTGAGGAAAAAAAAAATTGCAATTCCTCTTTGAGAACAGTCTGGGAATTCACATGCTTCCCTCGTTAGTTCCCACTGCAGTTTGTCTCAGGGTAAGCCGTTCATGCTCACCTGTTTTCTGCCTGCACATAAGTGTTTTTTATCCAGAGAACTTCTATCATGATTCAATATATTTCCATTGGAATCACATGCACTTCCTCCCTGACTTTATATGCCACATGGCAGACTCTTTTTTCACTCTGACCTCACACCTTTTATAGATGCCTGCATCTAGAAGCTCACATGTTCCAGTATGTCTGAGCTGTCCATTCTCCCACCATGCGCCTGTTTTCTACAGTGCACCCTTGGAGCCTGGCATTTGAGGTCCTAACTCAGGGACCACTTGTGGGCCTGCAAAGTGGTAACCAATGAATATTCAAACTGCCAAGGACCTGAAACCTAGGGTTGTAGATATGTGGACCATATAATTTAATAGCCCAACCAAGACACTTCCAAATGAGAAGCC
This sequence comes from Ailuropoda melanoleuca, assembly GCF_002007445.2. NCBI lineage: Eukaryota > Metazoa > Chordata > Mammalia > Carnivora > Ursidae > Ailuropoda > Ailuropoda melanoleuca. Next base: position 34,817,998 of record NC_048224.1, on the reverse strand, counting down.
AGGATTGCAGAAATAGTCCAGAATGTTTCTAGGAAACTGGAAACCTTCCTAATCACTCTAGTTAGAGAGAAATGGTAGCTGGAAAGCCTCTGTGGGCAGCATTTGATTGTTCCTCAAAGATTTTTTGCAAACTTGAAGGAAACTACCTGTTTGATTTTTCTTTCATAATTTGATAATTTAAGCAAGAATGGAATAAAACTACAAATTCCCCAGCCAGACTAGATTTATTATTGAGATTTTGTCAGAAGATTTCAATTAAACAAATGGAAATGTGATCTCTCTGAATCTGATTTTCACAGCCTTTACACACTGGCTAAAAAATAGGATAATGTTATTTATGAGGAATATTTAAGGAAAGAATTTTTTTATTTGGATCAATAACTAGTGACAAGATGATACAGAAGAATGACAGAAACAAAGGATTTGTCTCTTCTCCCAAAGAGGCCCTCAAACCATGATTGAAATGAACTGGTAAACTGTGGACTCAAATATGTTTCCTTAGCCCAGAGGAAAGAAGAGAGAGAGGACTGCCTCTCCAGTATATCCAGGGATGGCAGGAATGAGAGAGCTGCCTTCCAAAGCAGTCCCACAGGCTCAGGGAAGAACTCCATACTCAACTAGTTCATGTGAGACCTCAGCTCCGATGGTAAAACCTAGTAGACTTCAAGACTTCTAGAAAATGGTAATGCCATATACTAGTCTCACTAATGCCCTACCTTTGTCTCTGGATCCAACTGGTAATGTTACAGTCTCTGGGCCTCTCTACATTCCCACAGAGTGTCAAGGTTCTCACCATGTGCTGTGCTGTGCAGCTCATTCCCCCATAGTCTCTCTTGCATCTGAAACTATTGCCTCATACAAAGATGCCTTCAAAGTTTGCAGCTCATATCCCATCGTAAAGCATCTTTGGCGGCCTCTACATAGAATTAGTGTTCAGAGACAGAAGTCCCTCAAAGCCGCAGTGGTGAGGATATTGTCTCCACAGGAGCTGTAAGAAATGAGAAAATGTTTCTCCCACTTATCCAAATGTTACCTCAAACATAGCTTAGAAATTCACAAGAATGTAGCTGGTGGTTGACAGCTCTGAGCCTCCAACCAGACTGGAATCTCACCCTCCAAAGTGGGTAGAATTAAGGCAAGACCTACAGCTTCATATCTCCTAGAAGGAAGCTCTCAAGAAGGTGGTGATTTTTGCCACTACCTGTTAGACCACCAAAAATACAAATAAAACAAAACAAAAACAGATTCATAGACTCATGGATTCATTCATGGATTATTAGCTCATGGTTTGAAAACTTCTTCACTTTGGTTATAAATACCAAAACCACAAGTTTCTTTTGTAAATATTTCTTTAATAAGATCAAGAAGCCTACTATTTTAAAAACCTGGAATTTAACAATTATCAAAATCAATTTTCTAAGGTTTTTTGTTAGTTTGTTTTTTTGTGATAGTCTACTCAATGGTAAACTTTTTCTTCCCCCTTATGCTTCTTGGTTTGAGGTTTACTTGGGATTAGGTATATTTCATGTATCCATTGTGTATACCAAATGTTCTAAGTATGAAAACATTTTCAATTATAAAATAAAGATGTCGTTTTAAAAAAATCCCATATATCTGCAGAGCCTGGGTGGCTCAGTCCTTTAAGCGCCAACTCTTGACTTCCGCTCCAGTCACAATCTCAGGGTTATAAGATTGAGCCCTGCATCAGGCTCTGCACTGGACACGGAGCCTGCTTAAGATTTTTTTTTCTTTCTCTCCCTCTGCCCCTCCCAACCTGTGTGCACACACTCTCTCTCATAAATGCATATCTCCCATATACCTGAAAATTAAACAAATGGTATTAAAAAGTCCTTGAGTTTAAAGGATATTAGAAATTAGGAAATACTTAGAACTTAACGACAATGAAATATAATGTGCCAATATGTTGTGGTACACAACTAAAGAAGTACCTGGGAAGATATAGGTTGAGATACATTTCATCAGTAAAAAACAGAATGATTAAGGAAAAAAAGCTAAGCTTTTCCCTTAGGAAGTTAGGGGGGAAAAGCCCCAATAGAATGTGCATTCCAAGAAACACAAATGTAGTAAATAAAAGAAGTGCATAAATCAATAAAAAAGATAAGAAATGAAAGGGGGAAAGATGAGTTTAACAGAACTGAACCTCCTTCTTTGGAAAATTTTAATAAGACAGTCCTTTAGCAGGATTGAACAAGGCAAGAAGAGGAGGATATAAACAACCAAATATAAAAGTAAAAAGAATAACAGATACAATAAAAGCTTTTGAAACTGTAAAATATTATTACAAACAACTATCCATTAAGTAATTTGAAATCTAAACAAATAAATACATTCCCACAAAAATAAAATTATAAAATGCCAAAATTGGTGCAAGAAAAAACAGAATACTTGGCCAGACTAATAACATAAAGAAGTTAAAATAACAAGTTAAACAGACCTCTCTATTGAAAAAAATTCTGTTCTCATAAAGCTTTATTGGTGATCCTACCAAATTTTCAAGGAACAGATAATTCTAGCCTTGCATAAATTGTTACAGTGATAAAAAATGTCTACATTATTTTTATAAGATTAGCATCATGTTGATACCCAAACAAAATAAATTTGGTGCCATAATATACTTTTAGCATTTAGATAGAACTGAACTATGTGCTAGGTATTCTTCTAAGTGTTTTCCATATTTTAACTCATTTATTCCTAAATATCAGTTATAAATTAGGTATCATAAACATTAACCCCACTTTATATATGGAAAAAAACAATGCCAGAAAGGTTTACTGCTCAGATCACTCAGCTAGTCAGTGGCCAAACTGGAACTGAAACCTAGGTAGTTTCAGATCACTCAGTTAGTCAGTGGCCAAACTGGAACTGAAACCTAGGTAGTTTGGTTCCAGAATACTCTAAAGCACTATGTCATACTTCTCTTAAAGAAAGAAATTAGTGGCCAAATTAATTTCACAGAAGAAAAAATATTAGCTAGCAATATCTCATAGTGCATGTAAAACAAAATACATCAGGGTCAGGTAAGGTTTCTCCCAAGAATGCAAAAATGGTTCAATATCAAAAAATATTTCAAGGAAATGTAACATATTAATAGACTAGATGAGAAAAATTCTAGATACAGCAAAAAACAAAGTTTATCACCTATTTATGACAAAAACTCTTAGTAAACTAGGAATTGCAGGGAACTTCATTAATATGGAAAATATATCTGCAAATTCACCATGTATATTTTTCTTATTAGAGGAGATTTAAGAGCAAGAACAAGACAAAGACGGTTTTTACCATTTACCATAATACTTGGTCATAGCCAATGCAATTAAAAAAAGATATGAGGACTGGAAGGAAAGAAATCAAGTCATCGATACTTGAAAATAGTATAATCATCTACATAGAAGAAAAATACAATGAAATCAAGCTATTAGAATAATTATAAGAGTTCAAGGAGGTTACTAAATATAAGGTAAATGTATTAAATATAAATAGCACTTTTCTCCCCCAGGAAATGTTATCAAATATAAGATACCATTCAAAATAACAAGAAAAACTATAATTATCTAGAAATTTACTTAAGTATACAAAAATATCTCCTCCATGGAGGAGGACAAATACATATTTGTATTTTGAAGGACATAAAACAAGATCTGTATAAATGGAGAGAAAACCCATGATCTTGGATAGTAATACTTTGTATCATTAAAATATCAAATTCTTCCAAAATAACCTAAAATTAAATCCCAAACTATATTTCAATTAGGCCTTTAAGGAAATCGATTCACTTATTTCTTGTAAAATTTATATGAAAGAAAATATGCCAATGATTAAGTTTGAAGTTGAATTAACAATGGAGATTTGCTTTTCAGATATTAAAATCTATACAAAGCCATTGTAATAAAATACATAACAAGAACAAATAAACCATTAGAAGATAGTAGACAGTTCAGAAACAGATCTATGAATTTATGGCAACCTGATATATAATAAAGGTAGCACTACAAAGCAGTCATTAAAGTCTAATTATAGATAGTATTAGAAATAACTAGCCTAATATGAGGGAAATAAACTAAAAACTAGACCTTTAACTTTACACCAAATACAACACTGATTGCAGATGAATTAAAGATGTAGATGAAAAAGATATAACAATGAGATTGATACAAATAATGTAGGAGAATAGTTGTATACCCAAGATGGGAAAGAACATCTAAAACAAAACTCCATAAGGCAGGAAAAAATGACTGATTACATAAAAATTATGGATATCCATTTAATGAAGAAGACCCTTAACAATGCTAACAGACATATGACAGATGAAAGAAAATACTTTTATTGGCTAAAAACAGGATGCTAGTATCTAGAATTCACAGCATATACGAGGAATTTCTAAAATCAATAATTAAAGAACAGGAAATCTAGCCAGAAAATTGGACAAACACGTTAACTGGCATTATGAAGAAGAGGAATTCCAACAAGCTAGCAAGCATATGAAAATATACTCAAATTTATTTGTATTTACGGAAATGCATATTAAAACAATGAGGGGTATGAAAGAGGTGACATCACAATAGATCACATGGACATTAAAAGGATAACAAAGAAATACTATAAACAACTCTAGACCCACACATTTGATAACCTAGATGAAACGGACGAATTTCTTGAAAGATACAATTCACCAAACTCACACAAGAAAGACCTTAGCATTATACATTTGTCCAAACCCAGTAGAATGTACAACACCAACAGTTGACTTTAAGGTAAACTATAAACTTTGGGTGATCATAGCAATGGGGGATATTGTTATTGGGGAGGCTATGCGTGTGCGGAGTAAGGGAGAATATGGAAACTCTCTGTACCTTCACTTCATTTTTGCCGTGAACCTTAAACTGTTCTAAAACAAAGTCTTAATTATTTTTAAAAAGTTAATCAATAAAATGACCCAAACATAAAAAAATTGGAAAGCTTGTTAGTATTAGAACAAATATAGCAATACAGGACATCTCCTACAATGGTGTAAGGAATTTTGCAAAGTTCTACTATTCTTACATGCAATCTAGCGTTCCTTCAATTAAACGCACATATATCCTTTGGCCCAGCAATCCCACCCTTGAGTTTATATCTCATAAAAAGAATCACACAGGGGCGCCTGGGTGGCAGAGTCATTAAGCGTCTGCCTTCAGCTCAGGGCGTGATCCTGACGTTCTGGGATCGAGCCCCACGTCAGGCTCCTCCACTGTGAGCCTGCTTCTTCCTCTCCCATTCCCCATGCTTGGGTTCCCTCTCTCTCTGGATGTCTCTATCTCTGTCAAATAAATAAAAAGAATCACACAGATTATTAAGAGAACATGGTCTAGTTATTTCATTGAGGTTTTTTCTTTTCTTTTTTATTTTTTAGGCCTTATTTACATTTGAGTTAGTTAACACATGGTATATTATTAGTTTCAGGGGTAGAATTTAGTGGTTCATCAGTTGCATATAACACCCAGTGCTCATATTACATCAAGTGCCCATTTATCCCTTCCCCCCACCATCTCCCCTCTAGCAACCCTCAGTCTGTTCCTATAGTTAAGAGTCTCTTATGGTTTGCCTCCCTCTCTGTTCTCCTCTTATTTATTTTTCCTCACCAGTTTTGTTTCTTAAGTCCCACATATAAGTGAAACCCATATGGTACTTTCCTTTTTCTGACTGATTTATTTCACTAGTATAGTACACTCTAGTTCCATCCATGTCGTGGCAAATGGAAGGATTTCATTCTTTTTGATGGCTAAGTAATATTCCATTGTGTATATATACACCACCTCTTCTTTACCTATTCATCTGTCAATGGACATCTGGGCTCTTTTCATAGTCTGGCTATTGTGAACATTGCTGCTATAAACATTGGGCATGCATGTGCCCCTTCGAATCACTATTCTTGTATCCTTTGGATAAATACCTAGCAGAGCAATTGCTGAGTTGTAGGGCAGTTTTATTTTTAACTTTCTGAGGAACCTCCACACTGTTTTCCAGAGTGGCTGCACCAGCTTGCATTCCCAACAGTGCCAGAGTTATTCTTAACAGTGGCGAATTGGAAGCAATATAGTTAGCTGTCCCTCACCTCAACAAGAAATGACTAAAATGTATTGGTTGCATATTATGGAATATTAAGCATTATTTTGAAGCTACAAACTGTATACACACAAAACAACACTAACAGATCTAAAAACAGAGTACTGAGTGAAAAATAAGAGATTTTGCAAGGACCATTGTTTTGTTTTTTGTTTTTTTTTTTTTTAAAGATTTTATTTATTTATTCGACAGAGATAGAGACAGCCAGCGAGAGAGGGAACACAAGCAGCAGGAGTGGGAGAGGAAGAAGCAGGCTCATAGCAGAGGAGCCTGATGTGGGGCTCGATCCCATAACGCCAGGATCACGCCCTGAGCCGAAGGCAGACGCTTAACCGCTGTGCCACCCAGGCGCCCCTGCAAGGACCATTGTTGATGATGTTCCATGAGTTTAGGAGTACAATTAATTCAACACTTTGCCAGCTGATAGCCTCAATAGTGGTGTAGATTTTTAAACATATGTGTTTTTGATATTTATATATGGTTGACATATTTATATATATGAAACATTTATATTTTCATATGTATTTTTAGTATATATAACTGAATATTACATAGCCAATTTAAAAAGCTTTTCTTTATGTGTTGATGAATGACTTCCAAAATATACTAAGTAGAATATGTAATGTATAAAATTAGGTATGTAGCATGCTACTTGTATGTTATACATATGTCTATACCTATGTATATATGTGTACATATGTATATTCTTATAAATATATATACTTAAATACATACAGTATATATATTCTTTTATACACTCATACACAGAAGAAAAGAAACTGGTACCTGTGCTTGCCTCTGGGTTGGGAAATTGGGGGGGGCTAAAGGGCAGGGATAGGAGACAGACTTTACTTTTACTCTAGGCCCTTCTGTAACTTTTAAATTTTACACTGTTTGCATCTATTTCTTAAACTGAATAATCAAAATTGCAAAAATAAAACTACAATATGTGCATATGTGGAGATAAACTACTACAGTCCTTTGTCTACACATCTTTCCTTCCAGACTGAGACAAGGAGTCAGTTCTAGTCATCTTTATATCTCCTAAACAGTTCCAGCCACCTAATAGTTACTCAATAAATGCCGAAAGAATGAAAGGAAAGACAAAAGGAAGGAAATAAAAATGTGATGGATGAGATATATATGGTTATTAGTTCCTTCTTGACCTTTTCTATAATTTTCACACTTTCAAAATTAATATTATAATTTTTAATTAGAAAACAAGACCGGTGACAGTGTGGAACAGAGACCTGAATATGGAGGTGGGCTAATAGTTAAGAGGCTATTTTAATAGTTCAAATAGGAGATTCTGAGTGGCCTAACTTGGGTACTGCCAAAGAGCCAAAGCCTCTTTTCAGACTCTTTTCTCAGACACTTGCTTGATTCTGTCTCCTCCACCACTATGAATTAGATAACCTAAGGCAGAGTGGATAGAGAAAGCTGACCAGATGCCATCAGAAGTTAACAGTACACTAAATGTTAAGTTGAACCTACCATAGCTGTTTCTTGTTCTTTTTCAGCCAAAGCTTGAGTTGTTGCTGATTACCTTAGAGGAGTAAGGAAAGGTAAATTGAATACAGCTCAGAATCACCAGGTGCCAGCATCCATGTACTCTTAACACTGGGTTCTCCTATCTGTCCCTCTGGTGGTCCCTGGTCTGTTCTTAATGGATCCCAGCCTTTAAACATTCATTTGACCTCTCTCTCCTCCAAGTCTTTTTCTTTCCATTTCTTAACCCTCAGTTCCATCTTCGCTTTCTCGCTGCTCTCCGAGGCTTCACCTTTTTGAGTACCTTTTATGTGTTAAATATTGGACTCTGTTGCTGGGCTCCAGTGAACGTTGCTTAAAACACAAAAGGTTAAACAGAGAGCAACCATATTGATTAAACATCCATTTCTTTCCTTTTGTTTTTGTAAGAGCCCTTGATGTTAGTCGCTGATTGACAGCCCCACCTGCACACCTCTGGCCCCAGATTCCCCTTGGTAATGTCACTGAGAGCTACAGAGCACCTCACCCACTCCACATAAGCCACAGACCCTTCATGTACAGCTTTCAAAGGAAAAAGAAAGAAAGAAAAGAAATGTAGCTTTTCTCTTTTTTCCGTTCTTTCTCCATTCCTTAGACATACTTTATTTCCAGAAGTCCCTGTTGAATGGAGGAAAGTAAAATGGGGAGAAGAGAAAGCTTTCAGCACTGACCCCTCCCTTTTATTCGAATTTCTTCAGCTAGCAAGCCTTTGAATATGCTTTCAAGAAGGTGACAACCTTGTTAAATTAGCTTTTCCTTCTTGCCTCTCACAGTGTGAATGACCTAAAGAATCCTTCCTGCAAGACTAACAAAATTACACCCATTAGCGAGCTCGGCATGAGAGGCATGGTATGATGGTGGCTTTGCCCTGTTGTCGGTTCATGATAATGACTACATCAGCTGGCTTTGACTCTTCTCGGCTCTTCCCTAAAAGTGTAATATTGCAAATAATAGGGCATCACATTGCCATTAGAGAAGAAGATAAGCCTCCCACGTATAGAAGCCAAATGTCCAGTTACTAATATGTACCCAACAATAAATGAGGTCAAACAACTACAAAAATTCATCTCCTTCCCCGAAAAGCTCGATTTACACAATCAAGTGGAGCCTATTCATAAGAACAAGGTCATAAGGATGATCACTAGAGTTGGCGGGACTGACTAGAGCGACCAGTGGTATAGGGCACTCTTTTAGTAACTTGAACCCCTATGCTCCTTCACCAGGTTTCACCCCCATCTTTATCTCTGCTAGTTCAGTTTAAACCTTCGCCGAGAGAAAGTCTAACCTGGATCAGATTCTGAATTAGTGTCACTACGATTTAACTAGATGAAAGCTGTGGAACAAAGAAATGAGATGCAAAGCTGGATGCCTGCCTCTCTCCTCCTATACTTATAAAGATCCAAACCTCCAACAGGAACCAACCCAAAGGCCCAGGAATGTGATGGAGACAGTTTTATCAGTTTGGGAAAGCTGACAATTTAATTTTCAGAAATTTTGCCAGCCAGTTTTTAATCACAGCTACTATTAAAAATTAAATTACATAAAATTACCATTAAATAAGTTATGTTAGAAACAAGGGTAATAAATATTCAAAACTCATCACTTTCTAATTATTTTACTACATTTTGTGTTTCTCACTTGTGTTGATAATTTTACTATCATATTACTAATAATTGATTTCATGTGGTTGAAATACATCCATTCCATGTTCAGCTTAAAATCAGCCATGGTGGGAGTATTTACACCATAGAAATTGGCTATGCTACAAATCAGAGCTTTATTTGTTGTTCTGATTGTCTAGACCAGGGTTCAGTGATCTATGGCTCAATAGACAAATCCAAGTCTTTATTTTTGTATTGTTCACAAGCTAAAAGTGGTTTTTACATTTTTAAAGGTTATAAAATTCTTGTTATAAGAGAATAAGAAGGAAGAGGAGGAAGAGGAAAAAAAGAAGTGGAGGAAGAAGAGAAGGGATGATGATACAGAGACTCCCTTTTCTCAAAAGGGCCAGAGCGCAACTGTATTAGGATCTGTGAGCTATACGGTCTGTTACAACTACTCAATTCTGTCATGGTAGCACAATGGTAGTCGCTGGGTGTGGTTATGCTTCAATAAAATGTTATTTACAAAAGTAGGTGGTGGTTCAGATTTGATTCACAGACCAACCCCTGATCCCCACTTAGGAAAGCATTCTTAAAGAATCAATTGGCTATATAAATTGACAACAAAGGGTATTGTGTATTCTATGATTTGTAATTTTGTGCTATACATCATGTCAGCAAAATTTATAATAAAAATCACAGACATACATTTTTGTTGGCAAGCTGGTTGTTAAACACCACTGTACCATTGCTCACAGCCTACTTCCTTCTCAAAGTTTGTCATCTATGGTGCTCTCTCCCTTCTCTACAAACCTTTGCTAAGTGCTTACCCCATGCCAGACACAAGGGAATTAGAAAGATGAGGTCCATGTTCTTCAAGAGCTCATAATACAGTATGAAAGGCCAAGAAACAACAGATAAATGGCACAGGACAAAGAAATAAGTGTGCAAATCACAAAGGACCTAAGTGTTCTAGGGCAACGAGAATGAAGAAACCAATGTTCACTATTCCAGGGATTCCCTAGAGAAAAGCTGACTTAATCCACATAGCAACCCCATGAAGTATGTGTTAATTGTCCCTATATTATATATGGGCAACCGAGATTCAGAAATTTAAGTAATATGCCCAGGTCATAAAGCTGATAAGGGCAGAACTAAAATTCCAAGTCAGGACTGATTTGACACCAAAGTCTTTGTTCTTTCACTCTACTCCCAATTAATCCCTTGTTTATAAAAATAGTGTAATCCTATTCATACCTTGATTCACTCCAAAATCTCTCTCCCATACTCTTTAATAGGTTCCCTCTCTCTCATATCTCTCCTATATGAGTTTATTATTGCCCCTAAAGTCAAAAAGTAAATGTTAATTAAAAGTTTTAAAAGAACATGTGTCAATGCAGCTCTGAGTGGTAACAGTAGTGAGTTGAACTGTGACCACATTAAAAGCACTGGCATTAATTAACATTAACATGTTAATGTTAAGGTATTTTTTTCTTTATGGCAACAGCAAGCTCTTTGAGAATAGGAATCCAGCATTCTTTCCACAGTGTCTAATAGAGGCTGGTCATACAGGAGAATCTGTTTGAAAGCACCTGAGTGACTAGGGACACTGAAGTTGGAACTGCAGAGTCATAATCTAAGCACACTCAACATGTGTATTACCCACCGGTCTTCTAGAGGGACAGGGAAACCCAGAAAGCTAAACTATCTGACTTCCCATCTTAGCTCTAGCAGGAGCCTGTTTGATACAAAGTCAATACATTTATCAGATCATAGAGATCTAAAGAAAAATCAACACTTTCTTAAATGTATAGGGGAGAAGATTTTTATAATCTCCCTTGGAAATTTCTTCTAGAGCAGAGATTCTTAAATTTTGATGTGAATCAGAGTAACCTGGGGAGCTTGTTAAAAGTATCTTTTCCTGGTCCACTCCTACATGGTCTGATTTAGTAGATCTCCAACCAGAATTGCACACCCCTGGTTAAGAATCTTCTAGAGTTTCTCAATTCCTCTAGTGAATAAATTTTTCCATCATGCCTAACAAATTGATATGCTACAGATCCACACGCTTTAATCTACAATTCTGAAATCCAAAAACTCTGAAATCTAAACATCTTCACATAATTCATCTAGCATCAACCCTGTTGTGAACTTAACTCATCTGGGGCAAAACGTGACCTGAACTCACTAGAAACTTTTTAAAATCTTGGTTTATCTAGCTTTGTGTAGACGTGCATACATTTTGCTGCAGAAACATTAATGTGATGATTACAAGGTGCCACTCTAGACCCTCTGGGGGTAACACAAAATATAAAATGCATGTTCCATTTTACTTTCACCAAATCATAAACATTTGACCTATGAAATACATTTGGTTCTAAGCATTTCAGATAGAAGGCTACGGACCAAAATGAAATCCCTTGTTACTTTGGCTACTCCTGAAACATGGGGGATTTGGGAAGATTAAGGAAGCAGATTTACCAACATTTATCTTTGAGCTGCCTCAGTTTTCCCCAGGTGCTTGAGCTTCAGAAAGCAAAAGGCTAAAATATAACACACTGCAGTGAATACAAGCTTCTTGACCACCTGCCTTTGGAAGTCCCGTCATCTCCAGGACTATACTCCAATACCTTATTACCCTAGTTCAGATAAGACCAACACTTCATCTTTTTTGGTGTTCAGTACATTTATCTCATGAAAACATTCAAGACCACGTTATAAGTCCATGGGTATTTTAAAAAGTTTCCATTAGTCTAAATCCCTATTATCCAATCCCTTTTCCCAGGGCAGACTGATTCAAGAACACCAGGAAAGCAGACAGATAATAAAGCTGGGTTCCAGGGACTGAGGTATAATCAAGCCAGCAGCATTCTCAGAAAAAAGAAAAATAAAACAAGGAGGCCATGAGGGTCAAACCAAGAGAAGATGTCTAGATATGAGATGCTGAGTAAATGCAAACTAATGAACATGACCTTCAAAGTCTCACATTATTTTGTCGGTGCCTCCCTCTCTAATGTTCTGTCTCTTCATGTCTTCACTCCATCGCTCTTAACTTTATTCAGTTCACTGGAAAACCATCCCTCCAGCCCACCCCCACTAAAAATAAACCAATTTGTACATGTTTATGGTTGATGTAAACTGAAGATTAATCTGGACAAAAGGAGCCATCCCAACAGAGGAAATCTAGAGGCTGATTAATCAAGAACTTATTACCTGGAGATGTTTCGAATGCCCAGATAGTAACAATCTCAAAGAAGAAAAATACAGGAAAAACTCAAGGGAAGAGAAAGATGCAGGAAGAATTAGGTAGAAAGGAAAAGGGAAAGGTAAGCAATATGAAATCTAGAAATATTTCATGAGTGTCCATTTTTTTGTGAGTATACAGAAAGAGCTGGACCTTTGAAAGATTTAGACTTACAGTAACAATCCCCTATTTTTTTCTATAGTAAATTGTTCAGGGACTATAGAGACAAAATAATTTGCACACAAATTATAATGCCAATTTTTCAGAGTGATAAATTTTATAGATATATATATGCATGTTTGTTAATAAATATCACATGGCCAAATAACATGCTGAGGAAAATTATGAACAATGATTTTAAATACTCAAAATATTCTAAATATATGAGCATACTTAATTCCAGTTGAGTATTCCCATCACCTTCAGCCAAGAGAAGACACATTAGGCAGCAGAGAGCTTATATTTAAGTCCTAGCTACTCTCCTTATCATCTCTGTGACTTTTGGCATGATGCCCAACTTCTCTGGTCCTATATTTCGACAGTTGTAAAACGGGGAATGATAATAACACTTACCTCACAGTGTTGTTGTGTATAGCAAATGAAGCAATACAATAGTTCCAAAATGCCACAGTGTGAAAAATATTTCAGTCTGCAGCAAAACAGGAGAAAGATGTATGGGTTTTTGATAAAGCTATTTATTCAATAACATGTCTATCCTTTATTTGGATATTATACCTTTCCTACTTTTCTGGTGTTAAAATCATCTTTGTGTTATTAAACTAAATTAAAGAGCTAGCAAAGATCTGGCTCTTTCTCTCTGTATGGTTTTAGTAAATGGCTATTGTTTTTGTTTTACTGTTTTGTTATTTTCTTCAGTTGGCAAAATAAACAGTAGGCAAGTCAATGTTATTTCTGCATATGGTTTCTGAACTGTTGATCTCTGAAACCCAAAAGTCAGAGTACCACTAACATAATACATGGATGACAGAGGTCCCTGCACAGACGTAAGCTATGGTCATAGAAAGAATCAGCTGTGTTTGAAGACAAGTAGGGACCACCAGAAGGTGGCTTATTTGAAGAACTAGGAAATTCAGAGGAAAAAACTTATTGAGAGATAAGAAATAGTCCCTCAGGCACATCAGTTAGTGATTAGTGGTTGGGGTCAGTGAGTGATTCCAATGTCAGCATGTTATCTGTCCCTTGAATTTATCTTTCCTGAATAATGCCTGTGATGGTTAATTGTATGTGTCAATTTCACTGGGCTAAGAGATGCCCAGATAGCTGGTAAAATATTATTTCTAGATGTGTCTGTAAGGGTGTCTCCAGAAGAGACTCAAACCCATAGAGTAAAGAAGATCTCCCTCACCAATGCAGGTAGGCAACATTCTACATGTCAAGACCCCAAATAGAACAAAAAGAGGGAGGAAGGGCAAATTCACTCTCTTTCCTAAAGCTGGGACATTTATCTTCTCCTGCCCTCAGACATCAGATCTCCTGGGTCTTGGGCATTTTGACTTGGACTGGGACTTACACCACTGGATCCCCCGGTTCTCAGTCTTTTAAGCTTAGACTAGAATTAGACCACCAGTTTTTCCTGGGGGTCCAGCTTGCAAATGGCATATGGTGGGATTTTTCAGCCTCCCTAATCACATGAGCCAATCTCTCATAATAAGTTAGCCAGTCAGTCTCTGTCTATTTATCCATCCATCCTATTAGTTCTGTTTCTCTGGAGAGTCCCAACTAATATAAGACTGCACTGGGACTTTCAAGAGGGTTATAATAAAACTAAAAACAGTTTTCACTATTTATAAACAAGGTAGTACTGCTTTAGGGCTTGATGAATGGAGTTTGACACAAAATAGGGAGAGAGTTTCTCCTACTCGGGTGGCCTTACTAAAGAGGTACCAGCCAGCAAGGTCACCATGCTTAGGAGGGGTCAGTGGTGAGCAGAAACACTGGTGACTCTGGGAGCATAATGAGACTGGGCCCTCAACATAAGCTCCTTTGGTGGCAGGCACCAGTAGCCGTGGTAACAAAGAGGCACCTTCACAATGCTGCTTTTCAGGTGGCAAACCACAAACCTCACCAAAATAAACCAAACCTGGAAAGGAAGAAAATGGCCAACACCAAACAATAGCTAAAAGGACATGTCCGTGAGGACCTGTGAAGGAGCCCCCAAAGGACCCCAGGAATACAAAGGGACCAGGAGACAGTGGCAGCAAGCAGGTAGGGAGATATAGAAAAGAGAGGTAGGATCAGTACCATAAAAGTACTATTTGTTACTGTTAGGTGCACTGGGGAAAGCCATGCTTACTCCAGTGTCTCCTGCTGTTTGACCATGGCTGAATCCTGAACATTTCAGAGCCCCAGTTTCCTCACTTGAAAAATGGAGTAACAACAGATACTAATAACAAGCTTCACAAAATAATTTTAAGAATTAAAAAGGGCAACATACTTAAAAGTGTTTCTTAAATGCTAAAGTGCTATGTACATATTAGTTTTAATATGTAAGAGTGGACCACTATGTAGCATTCAGTGCTGGGATCCCCTCAGGATTTAACCTGTAGTGCATCCACTCCAGAAATCATTGGAAGTGTCTTCAAGGAGAAAGAAAGAGGCGGGAATGATGTAACTTAATTATAAAATGGAATGAAGGGGAAAATCCACCCAGTTATACTCAGAGGACAAATAAGTCATTAATGTAGGGCAGAACTGTGCAGGAAGGGAAGAAATATATTATGTATATCATGGTTATATAGATACCTCTTATTCCCTATAAAACTCTGTAAGGAAGAGATTGTCATTCCTGCTTTACAGATAAGGCAAACAAGATTCAAAGAAGTTAAATAGCATACCGAAGACCACATAACAAATAGAAAACAAGACATGACATTTTAACCCAGACATTTCTGGATCTAAAACAGATAGCATTTTCTTCCTTTGCTTTTACTTTTCTTTTTCTTTTTGACTAAACAGAAAATCCACAGTCATAGCAATTGTGACCAAAATAAGATGACAAAGAAGTCACTAAATATGTTGCATTAAGTTCCATGCCTTCCACATTTTGCAAGACCAACTCAAATATTTTCGCATATGCAGTAGCCAGCTTTGGCTCCCCATAAAAGTTTCCTCCAATTATGCTTGTACTTGAACACTATCTAAAAATGTTATTTGGGGTGGTAAATCATTTTATTTGTCTTACAGTACCCTGAAAGCACTAAAGCAAGATTACGCAGATACAAAGATAAAATCCCTTCATTATATGTAGATGCACATGTAGCCTACACAGGAAAAAAACTTAAATTCAAAGCACATGAGCTGAGAATTAAGCAGGAAGTGAGGATGGGAACCCAGTGCAAGGAAACCCACAAGCTTGTGGCTTTCTGCTCTAGAACACCATCATGCCAATGGGATGATGTGGGACTGTCTGTGTTCCTGCTAGGAACACAATACACCATTATTCAGCTCTTGTGAAATGGGGTGTGCAGGGAAGCACATGTGGTAGTAATAGAAAAGATGCAATTCTCCTTGGCTGCTTTTCAAGCTTCACTATTCAGATAATTTGGGGACTTTTTTTTTCTTTGAGAAATTCTCCCAGGACTGGACTGATTATAAGATGATGATATGTCTTGAACTCTGCCAACAGAGAAAACTTGGCTGAACTAGATGTTTTATTTTTTAAGTTGTGTGCACTTTTGCTAGGGATAGATCTACTTCCTCCCAATCAACCTTCTCTTTTCAGAAAACAAACTCAGATGCTGCCTTGAAAGAGCTGAAATCTTCCCTTCACAGGACGAAGGACCTTCAATGTTCTTCCCAAATAAAACCCCCCAGTGCTGTCAAGATGCCAAGCCAAATGTTGAAGACAATCGCATTTCTGCAGCCTGTAGTGTCCTGAATTAAGGGTTACTGTCTTCCAATGAGTTAAAACCTTAAGCAGTTTATTTATTGTTTGCAGTTCATTAAATTGTGTCTTTCTGCTGTGGTCCCTGCGTTCATGCTCCAGAACAAATAGTAACCAAAATGAAGAAACTACAACTTGTTTTTACCAAAGCCGAAGACTTTATAGAAGAAGCAAACCTATGATATGACTTACATGAAACCAAGTTCGCCCAAAAGAGGCTTTGGGAGCGTGGAAGATGAGCAAAACACTTAGGTATGAGTGAAGCAGGTTACCACATCTCTGATCCACATTTATAAAATAGAGATAAAGATACCTCCATCCTAGGATTAATGCATAAATTAAATGACCATTGTGAAAGTTCCTGGCTCTATTCCAGGCACAAGTGATGCTCAATTATTGCTGGTTCCATTCTTTCCTTTTTTTTTTTAATCTGTCTCACAGGGTTAATGTGAAGATTGAATGAGATCATTGGGTTGGAGTTTTATTTACATGTGAGATATAAGAAAAAAGGAATTTAAAGAACAAGAGCCCACCCCAGAGAACCCTCCAGGGTCCAGATCTGAGCATTTCCCAGATCTTTGTGACAGACTCAAATTGCTTGCAGTCTCCTCGAGGAGAGAAAGAAGCCAGACCCATGCCCTTATATATAGCCTTATCAGAAAACTCGAGGGAAATCAATGGAAAGAATCCCAAAATCACAGGCTTTGCCACCCACTCATTTAACAAATATTTATTGAATACCTACCATATGTCAGACTCTGTTCTAGAAGTGGTGAATAAAAGCAGTGAACAAATGATAAGGTTTCTGTTCAAGCTTATTTTTCAATGAAGAGAGACAAAATATTGAAATAAGCACAAAAATTACTATGATGGAGAAAAAGTAGAAAAGGATTGGAAAAGTTGGGTTTTGTGGTTTTTCAAGAGGGTAGTCAGGGAAGCTCTCAGAGAAGATATAAAGATCTGAAAGGAATTGAGCCAGAAAGATATTGAAGAGAGATCCAGAAGGAGCCTGCAAAGTCCCTAAAGCAAGAGACTTCCTGTTAAGTCCAAGGAATAGCAAGGTACCAAGTGTGGCTGGAGTAGAGGGATCAAAGAGGAAGAGGAAATGAGGTCAGACATGGGGCCAGATCATGGATGATCTTGGGGACCTCATAAGGAGTTTGGCTTTCACTTGATAAGGAGTGGGAAGTCACTGAAGGGTTCTGAGCAGAGGAGTGAGATTTCTGACCTCCACTTTAGCAGAATAACTCTGGTTGTTATATTTAAGAGGAAGATAAGGGAGAAGGCAAGAAGATAAATTGGGGAAACTTCATACTGCTTTCCACAGTGGCTGCACCAGTTTGCATTCCCACGAACAGTGCATGAGGGTTCCTTCATCTCCACATCTTCACCAATGCTTGCTATTTCTTGTGTTATTTTAACTATTCTGACAGGTGTAAAGTGATGGTTTTGATTTGCATTTCCCTGATGATTAGTGATGTTGATCACCTTTTCATGTGTCTGTTGGCCATTTGTGTTTCTTCTTTGGAAAAAAGTTTATTCAGGTCCTTGGCCCATTTTTTTTCAATTGAATTACTTGGGTTTTTTTGTGTTGAGTTGTATACATTTTTAAATATATTTTGGATATTAACTCCTTGCCAGATATGTCATTTGCAAATATCTTCTCCCATTCAATAGGTTGACTTTTTGTTGATGGTTTCCTTCACTGTGCAATACCAAAGTGTCCATTGACAGATGAGTGGATAAAGAAGATACTATATATATATATATATAGGAATATTACTCATGCATCAAAAAGAATGAAATCTTGCCATTTGCAACAACATGGACAGACCTACATGGTATAATGCTAAGTGAAATAAGTCAGTCAGAAAAAGACAAATACCATATGATTTCACTCATATGTGGAATTTAAGAAACAAAGCAAATGAACCAACAAAAAAGAACCCAGACTCTTAAATACAGAGAACTAGTGGTTGCCAGAGGGGAGGTGAGTAGGGGATGGGTTAAATGCATAAAGGGGATCAAAAGTACATTTATCTTGATGAGTACAGAGAAACATATAGACTTGTTGAATCATCATATCGTACACCTGAAACTAATATAACACTATATGTTAATTATACTTAAAAAAGTAAATTAAAAAAACGAATTAATTTTAAAAAGAAGATAAATTGGGAGTCCATTACCATTTGCCACTGATAGAAAAGCTGGAGCATAAAGGAGTGATTTATTTGCCTAATATTACAACAAAATCTGTGGAGGAATTAGTGAGAAAAAAAAACACACCTATGGTAGAATTCCCTAAATTGACTTTATAACCTAAAAATCCGCCATCATTCAAATACTGGGGAGAGGGAGGAAACTCTGCACAAAAGTCCATCATTTAATTACAAGCTTACTGCTTGCTCCTAAGATAGCATATTTTTCTTTTCTATGTGTAGGTAATCTATTTAACCTACCAGATCTTTTGAAATTTACCCTCAAGTTTTTGCTCTTAAGCACTGTATAATGTTTTTCATACATCAAAGTATGGTAACTAAAAAGAGAAGAAAAAACAAATCCCCTCCAATGGTGGGGCAATCTGATCTATTTCCAATTGACTAAGATCTCAAATGTAAAAACAGAGAATGGAAGAGCCAAATTCATCACTGGTAGAAACAAAGCTTGGGCAGCCTTAATAGTTGAATTATTCTGCAGGGCAGGAAGAATACAGT
This sequence comes from Ailuropoda melanoleuca, assembly GCF_002007445.2. Taxonomy (NCBI): domain Eukaryota; kingdom Metazoa; phylum Chordata; class Mammalia; order Carnivora; family Ursidae; genus Ailuropoda; species Ailuropoda melanoleuca. The sequence continues at coordinate 34,798,882 of NC_048224.1, read as the reverse complement.
GTGCATGGAATCTAAGTCTCAGAAACAGAATGACTTTTTCCAATTTGAAAGACCTCAGGAAAAATAAAAATGCAGATGTATTAAGTAAGTCAGTTAAGTTAGAAAGAACTTGGGACCACAAGACAGTCACCGCTGGGAAATTGTTCAGGCAAGAAGTGTCCAGGAAAGAGAAAGGCTCAATAATGAAGATTTTTCTGTATGGAAAACCAAGAGAGTTTCACTACTCAGGAGCATGGGGGCTGCTTTGAGCACAGTCCAATCCCAATCCGATGGCAGAGCTGGAGAAACTAGAAGGAAAAAGCCTCTCGTTTCTTTCATGGCTAGGAATGCCTTCGGGGAGAGCTTGCTTTTGTGGCTGAAGTTATACCATGCCAGTAGAAGACTGTGAAGCTAAGCAGAGCCAACAGTTAGAGTCTGATATTTTTATCAAGCTGAATTGGATACCTCAACTCCCTGGTCATACCCAGAATTCCTTTATCTGGTCACAAAACTATTTTTAGACCACCAAGGACTGACAAAACAGGTACAATGGTTTTCTTTCTGTGGAAGAAAGATTCCAGCAACAAGTAATGCATAAGCCTCAATGACCTGAGAGCACTGATAGCTAAATTATAAAATCTTTGGTGGAGTTGGAGGTAGAGGTGATAGTGAAAGGTACCAACAATGGAAAGGGCTAAGTATAAAGAGAAAAATAAAGAGTAGATGCAGTTGACCCTTGAACAACATGCATTTGCAATGCACAAGTCCACTTGCACACCATTTTTTTCAATAAATACAGCATAAATACATTTACAGTATGATACTAAAAATGTATTTTCTCTTCCTTATGGTTTTCTTAATAGCATTTCTTTTTCTGCAGGTTACTTTATTGTAAGAAGGTAGTATATAATATATATGATACACAAAATGTTTTAATCGACTGTTCATGTGATTGATAAGGCTTCCAGTCAACGGTAGGTTATTAGTAGTTAAGTTTTAGGGGAGTCAAAATTATATGCAGATTTTCCACAGTGGGGAGTTATGGGGGGATCGGCACCCCTAACCTCTCTGTTGTTCAAGGGTTGACTGTACTTTAGAGTCTACAGTTTGGCTCTATGGCTTAGAAACCCATAAATTACTAAATTACTCTGAATCAATTTGCGCAACTGTAGAATGATAACAACTTAAAGGTGGATGGTAATTACGATGCATAGAGCACATAGACAGTGCTCAGTAAATCTTCAATTCCTTCTTTCACCTTAGTACATATAGAGACTTGATCACAATATAGTCAATGATTAAAACTACAAAATTTCAAATGACTGTGTGACTGGGTTAATCACCACAGATGATTTTATTATCTTGGGTCCCCTATTAATTCAGCTTTAAGTAGAACCACAAAATTTCTCACAACTCATTCATTAATTCAATAAACATTTATTGAACTTACACTACAAGCCATGTCTAACATGAAATGCTATAGGAGATGGAGAGAACAGCGTTGTTGTTTCTGGCTTCTTCTTTCTACAAACCCACAGCCTACAGGTATATGAATATATAATCACCATGCTGTGATAATCATGACCATAGAAGAATGCACTAAGATTTCAGAAGAAGCAACAAGTAATTCTACCCAGGAAAATATTTATTGCCTACATTTATTGAGTACTTACTATGTACCAAACAGTATTTTAAATATTTTACATGTGCCAACTTAGTAAGCATCACAGTAAGACAATGAAATAGTTACTATGATTATTACCATTTTGCGTACCAGGAAACTAAGGCATAGGGAGTTCAAGTCTCTTGTTGAAGGTCACATCTAACAGGATCAAAGCCACAATTTGAATCAAGCATTCTGGCCCCAGGACCCACACTTCAAACGCTGCAGTGTGCTGAGGACATTGATAGATGCCTTGTAGAGAAGGCAACACTGGAAACCAACCTTGTAGAATAAGCAGTTTGCAAGCCAAACAAGCAGGGATCAGGAAAGCCAACATAGAACCAGGGTATGGAAGCTAAGAGTTTGATGATAACTAAGCAGTGTGAATAGCCAAATGGGGAAAACAGACCAAAAACCAGCGGGAGCCAAGGCTAATAAAGCTGCGTGTTAAATTACTCTCCCTAATATTCCCTCCCAGCTATTCTATTAAACTTGGGATCCTTTCAATGGCCATTTCTGTGTCTCCAAAGTCAATCTACTATCTTTCTCTTTGGTCCCCTTTATTTGATTCCACAGCTAGCCTTATTGCTCATCAGAGCAAATATCCTATGAGGGACAATCATATATCCATCTTGAATAAGTAATGTGCTTTAAAATACCAACTGTTTGATGTTATTTGGATGCCCACCCAACAGTGGGTATTTAAAAATGATCCCAAGTAGGGGTGCCTGGGTGGCTCAGTCCATTAAGCATCTGACTCTTGGTTTCAGCTCAGTTCATGATCTCAGGGTTGTGAGATCGAGCCGCACGATGGGCTCTGTGCTCAGCGCGGAATCTGCTTGAGATTCTCTCTCCTTCTACCCCTCCCCCTCTTGCCCTCCCCCTCGAATAAATAGGTAAATCTTAAAAAAAAATGATCCCAAGTATCTGGCCATATGTTTATGAAGGCCACATGTTTGCCATAGCAGAAGAGGCTACACTATAATTTATTTACTATCTCAATGGAAAACTGTTACCCAATTTTCCATGCACTTTATGAGGGGCGGAAGCGAGAAACAAATAAGGAGATGCTCAGTTTTATCAACTTTGGAAGCCCTAGATTCTAGGAGATTCCTAGAGAGGAAACCTCAAGGAAATAAGCATTAACTCCTTCTAATGTGTCTGCATCAGGCAATTTTTGCTTTGCTAAAAATCTTCCAACAAAGATTATGGGAATGCAACAAATAAAGAATTATGTGAGGCAAAATGTTCAGGACTGTTGGCTAAATCACATGCCTGGATAGCACCCAAGGTGGTGCAACATCACTCTTTACTTTTGTGACATCAAGGTGAGAACATCTATTTTGGGAAACAACCATGAAAAATATAGACAACTTACTAAAACAACTTGCTCTCAAAGGAAGACAGGGAACTGAAGGAGCAACTCAAAAGATAACTGACATTCAGAGAGGGGTTTTTAATCCAGGGTAGATAAAACTTGAATTGGTTGTATAAGCTGAGAAGGATGCCAGTGGAAAGGGGAGGACTTGAAGATACATGACAGAATGAGGCTAAGAGATTGAGCCTCGCCATAGAATGAATGGCTCAAGACTGGTGACTGAAGATGTTTTATAGGAATGGAATAAGGAGACAACTTCCCCTGTTATGGGGATAAAAGGTAAAAAAGAGAAGAAGGTGTGTGGTAATTCAGAAAGTGAAGGGAAAACTGCTAAGGGCTATTTCCCGACAGCCTCATCTGCTCACTACATCCTTGCTTTTGTCCCTTCTCTTACTCCCAATGTCCACTCACCACCTAATCCTGTTGATCCTGCCTCCAAAGTGTATCTACAATAAAGCCACATCTCTCCATTTCCATTGTCACCACTGCAATCCAAGCCACAATAGTCCCTGGATCCCTGAAAGAGCTTTCCAATTGTTCCTCTATTAACTTCCAATCCATCCTCCATGCAACTGTTAGAGATTTCATAAGTGAAAATTGATGCCAGCTCCCTCATGGCTCCTTGAATACAACAAAAATCCCTTACTCTGCCAAACTCTCTTAGATCATCTGTCTCAACTCTCCTCTCCAGCCTAATTTTATGTCATTCTCTCCCCCTATGTGTGGTCCAGTCATGTTGATCTCCTTTCCGTTTTTCAAATATACCATGCTCCTTATTACTCAGGTCATTCTGAATGCTACTTGCTCTCACCTAAATAATCTTTCCTGGCTCTTTCATTTATTTATGTCTGTGTGGAGGGTTCCTTCTCTTTCCTGAAGCCTCAGGCTAAATGTCTTCTCAAAAATGCCCTCATTGACCAGCTTGTCCCAGGAAATACTTACCACTGCTCTAAAGCAGGGATTTAGCAGTTAAGATGGTGGACTGAGGAAACTGCCTGATTTCCAATCTCAGCTTCATCACTTGTATGACCCCAAGCAAATAATTTAATTGTTCCCCACTATATGGGAATAATATGAAATCGTTAAGCAGAGGTTAGTTTTGACAATTAAATGAATCAATAAGCATAAGAAACTTAGAGTGCCTTGTCCTTTCAGTGCTCAGTAATGACTTACTTCCCTCTAACACTTCAGTTTGTACTTTGCTGTTTCATGTTTACTTACTATTTCATGTTCACACATCAAACATTGTGTTTCATGTTTACGGTGTGTCCTATTTCCTGTTCACCAATGTTTCATAAGGCAGAGAATTGGTTCATCCACTATTTCCAAGAGAGGAGAGAAGTGGTCCATATCCCTAGTACCTATAACAATGTCAGTTGCTCAGTTAATATTTAAGGAATGGAAGAATGAATGAATGACTTTATATTATATCCAGTTCAGTGTGTAGGGTCTAAGAGAGGCCATGCTGTTGTAGAGGGAAAAAGCTGAACTGATTAACCATAGAGATCCAGCTAGGTAAGAAGGCCTGAGAGGCCAAGAAGGGTCTGAGAGGCAGAACAGAGTGGTTCCCAAAATTGAAGCCATCATAAGGATCCATAGGGGGCTCACTGAGGGTGAGAGTTTATCAGGTGAAAGGATGGGAAGTTGTGGTAGTAAATGAAGCATCTCAGTCTTGGGTGAAGGTGAAATCAAAATGCAGTTATTTCTACCCTGGTGACCATGGTTAGAGGGCAGATGGGAGTGATCAGAGTTGAGAAAACCAAGAAAAGGAGAGGACCAACGTAGCAGAAGAGTTACTGGTATGGAGTTATATTCCTTGTGTATCAGGTGGAAGGATTTCAGGAAGTAAAATGCTAAGCAAGGTACTAAAGTCACTCAGAAGAGCAGAAGTGACAGGGTAGTGACAGCAATGAGGATAGGAAAGAAATGACCCAAGTGGCACCTTTCAGTTTCCACAAAAGTGGAAACTTTGAGTTTCTCAAAAAGATTGTGAAGTCCTGGTAGAAAAATCATCCAAAGCAGCAACAAAGAGTTAAAAAAAAAATTGCCAGTCTCATGAGTTCAAAGAAATGGGAACATCCTGAAGTAGAGATGACACATGAGATAGTCCAGAGGACAATATGTGAACGGGGAAGGCAGAATGTGGAGTGTGTTTGGGTCTTGGATGGGTCTGACCAATGTCAAAGTTGAAGACATCCTAAGAGGTGTGATAGTCAAACTCCCTGAGTTTTGCCCTCTGCTCTAAAAATGATGGGGAGCCACAGGCTCATATTTAACATACTCCAGATACCATTTCTGGTAGAATGTGATGCATCTGCCCCAAGGCAGAGAACCACCTTAAGCTTGCTCAATGCCTCTCGCAATCTCAAATCTCTCTCCCCATTTTCCTCTGGCCCAGAGGTGACACAAATGTCCTGCTACAAAATTGATTGAAGCATCCTTCCTGTAGGCCTCCCCAGCAGATATCAGAAGTGAAAGGGGAGAAATCAAGTCCATATTTAGGAAGGAGAAAGCACCACAGGCTACTGACAGCATCATAACTCCCTAGGGGAAATCTCAAGCTAAAATTTGTCTAAGCAGATGCAGGAATTTGCCATTTTTCTCATCCTTCCTCACGTGCACTGCTTGACAGCCTCTTCAGATCAGAGCCAAGACTGCAGCCTGCGTTGGCCAGATCATGGGGAATACTTGGAGAAATACTAGGGCTCAGCCCTCCCTCATTTTGAGCACTGGGTCAGGTGAATTACTTCAAATACATGCAAGGCCCTTCTGTTGCCATGGTAACTGCTCTAAGAACCGTAACAATGTCAATCATAGAAACGGTGAAATCATAACTTGAACCCATCTTGCTGACAAAGATATCTTGAGAAGTAGCCACTGCGCAGTATCAGACTTCTGCCTCTCATTTGGGGAAGAATGTTTTGTTTACGTCCAAACAGTTATGGGAATAAGGGGAAATGGTGGTTAGTCATTTTCCTTCTGCTTCGCTGGGTCTACCTCTGTCTGTATTTTGCTGATATGCTTGTAACTCATTTTCCCTGCTTGAAATTATAGATGGAACAATTCGTTATTCCACTTCTCTTTCCTGCATAGGTGTAAGCACTTGAAGACGAAATATTGATTTTTTTTTCCATGCACTTAAAAAAAAAAAAGAATGGCTTACTCATTTTCATTAGATGGTGCCAGTTGTTTTAATTTCTTAGTGTCTATTTTNATTCCACTTCTCTTTCCTGCATAGGTGTAAGCACTTGAAGACGAAATATTGATTTCTTTTTCCATGCACTTAAAAAAAAAAAGAATGGCTTACTCATTTTCATTAGATGGTGCCAGTTGTTTTAATTTCTTAGTGTCTATTTTGATGAAGCAACTTCACAGTATCTAGAGATGAAGTTCTAATCCTGGGGTGCTAAAATAAGATCCAATACCTTTTACCTGCCCTGAGAAATGGGGCAAATATCTCAGTTGACGGGTTCTTGCATGAATAGAGAAGTTACGGAGTAATTCTCATTTCCTTCCTTCCTACTTGTGCGAAACCTACACTCTGGATTCTAAAGTGATCTCCCATAGATGTCAAGTAGCAATATTGCATATTCATAACATCTAGAATCTACATGATCATTCCCACCAAAAAGGTATTTTGGCACATTAACATTCAAGATCTGTTGGCTGTTTTATTTGCGTGGTTTTATTTTTTAATGTAAATTTTAGGACACTCTTGCCCTGCATAATATTTTTATCTTCCCTTTATACTATAAAGAATTTCAAAGCAAGAACATTTCTGTGAGTTTATTAGAGCCTTCAGTTTGGATACTGAATTGTTACAAAACCAATATTTTTTACATTTTTCTTCTTAATAACATTCTTTGACCCAGAGAGAACTAAAAAATAAGCTATTTGATGTCTAAAATTGCAGAGATAAACGGGCATTGTGTTCTGAAGGTGTCTTTTCATGAGAAAAATGGAATTTTTAAAAAATGTAATCAAGTTATACAGAGCCCCTCACCCTCAGGTCATCAGTTCAGATTTGTGTGAGGTTGAAAGTTGCACAAAGTTGTGGTAGTTGTAGACTCTCAGTGCCCTCTGAGAAATGAGCTGGAGGTCCCAGAGGAGGTCATTGCTTTGTAGTCACCACCCCATGATTGATACCCACAGGCTCACAGGGGAATAACAATTCCAACAGCAGCCCATAGATTTGGCCTAAGACTCCTCTTTAAGTTGGTCCTATGCACCCTTGTGTTCACAAATGTATGTTCTTAAATGTAAGTTCCATGAGTAATCGAAGTAACTTAATTTTAGTGACTCTGGAAAGCCTTTGCTCAACATCCTGCTGAATTAATGCAGCTGAGGTGGTGACAATCTGAGAAGGACGAAGGCCAGAGAGGAAGAAAAGGGAGAAGAGGATGAAGAAAAACAGGAGAATGAAAATAAACTAAAAGGGGAAGGGAATAAAGATGAAAAGCAGAGAAAACAAAGAAAAAAGAAAAAAAAGCAGAGAAAAAATAAGTGGTGGGAGAAATGAGAGAGAAATGAAGGAGCAAGACAGTGGAATTCTGTCATGGTAGTGAATGAAAACCTCTCCACTCCAAACCTCTCCAAAAGTCCATTAGGACTTTGTTTTAGCATTATTTTCATAANGCAGAGAAAAAATAAGTGGTGGGAGAAATGAGCGAGAAATGAAGGAGCAAGACAGTGGAATTCTGTCAAGGTAATGAATGAAAACCTCTCCACTCCAAACCTCTCCAAAAGTCCATTAGGACTTTGTTTTAGCATTATTTTCATAACAGGGATCTTTTTTGTATAGAAATTTCACTTTGACAAATGCTAATTCTGGCCAAAATCCAGACTTCATAATCACCATCCAAAGAAAGGGAAGCCACTGGGGAAGCTTGTTTTGCATTCCAATCCCACAGGGAAAGTATCCCTTCATCTCAGAGATGTTACAACAACCCAGGGTAGGATAGTGCAACTGTGTGTTCTAGCCCCAGGAAAGAAGCCTCACATTAATGGGGGGGATAGGGAGAAGACTGGATGTGTGGTTCCTATTACCAAATTGGACATGTATGGACCACATGCCCGTCAAGGAAGCAGTAATTTAAAGATCTGTCTGAAATCCTCTTTGTTTGGCAAATTGATATGAATGAATCACTTTGGGGAAGAAAAGTACCTGTATTATCTACCTCAAGAATGTGAAGAAGACAAAAGATACATTTTGGGCTATAGACAATATAAATTAATTACAGAGAAATGAGAATCAAACAAAAATGTACATAAAGAAATAATAAACTCTAAAGGTTCTAAATGTGACAGAACATGGAGTGAAGTATGGTAGAGCATGGGATTTAGACTTTGTAGTGTCAATAATGTTGAAAGAAAGAATTGAACTGAATTCAATTTACTCCCCTGTCCTTACCATTGTGGGGGATTTTCACTCCCCTCCCTCATGAAACAAGCCTGGGAAGTGGATCTGCAGTAAACTCTTCTACTTTCTCTTAGAACCATTTAACCGATTTTTGACCATTTGTGAAACTAAGTTAGTTGGTGAGAGTCTATCATCCTATGACTATAGTCTTAACCAAAATGTGGGGTTGATACATTAAAAATCTACTATTGTCTGGGGTGTTTCTTCTGCTTCTTCTTGGACTTGCATTTAGATAGATTGTACTTTGATTGTGTTTTCAAACTTCAGAGGGGATAAAAGTTCCTGAGCAGCAACTCTATGGAGCATGGAGGAAGCTAACCACTTCCCAGCTTCTTCATCTACTTGTAATAATTAAGGTAAACTAAGTTTCTTCTACTGCTCTCCATTCTACCTGGAAAACAGGAGACCTTACCCCATTCTCCAATCTAGTTGTTAGAGAATCCTGCATTTGAGAAGTATGGAAGAGGTTTATTTGACATTTCCCTGACACCACTAATAAAACTGACACTTGGATTGCTTTTTATTTCTCGTTTTTTCCCTTAGAAGACAGAAATAGTAAGTAAATGCCATCTCTATCCTTCAACAATAAAATAATAAAAGTTGCCCTTTATTGAGTACTTACTACGCATCAGTTTTACATATCACATGCTTTACACACATGCTTCTAATTCTAACAGCTCTGTAATGTAGATGTTATTATCCTTTTTTTTCTTATGAGGTCAAAAAAGGTTAAGTAACATGCCCAAAGTCAGAGGGCTATGCAGAATCTGAACCAGAACTTAAAATTCAATTTTGTAACTCTGAAATCCTTAGTTTCGATAAATAATAAATGTCTCCCAAATATCCCTTACTATTTCTCTCAAAAACTTACTATAGGACTTCTGATCAAATTCTACAGAAGTGCTTTGTCATTTCTCCCTCCCAAACATCACAATGATATAAAAGTACAAAAAGACATAACACCGAATGCCAAGAGAATGGCTAAGAAGATGAAAGCAACAAAATTTTGGAAAGTAGAAAGCAGATAGAAAGGTATCAGCTGACTTATCAAACCCATGAAGGTTGAATCCTAAAGTGACTATAAGGGTAGCCCAGAATCAAGCCTGTGCATGTGGAAGAACTCAAGGAAACTCAAGAATTTATAGCTCAATGTACTTTTGAAAGTTGGGGTGTGGCTAGGACTGAAGAAAGGGATTTAGTTCGAAGTCTGGATTAGAATCTGCAGTTGGGTAGTGATCTCTCCTCCTATCCCAGCAGACAGCTAGATGTATATTCTCTAAAGAAACTGAACCAGAGACTCTGCTCTTGGGGTCACTGAGCAGAGCTGAAGGGCAGGAGTGACTAGTGTCTTGCTCTTTGAGCAAACAGCCCCACATCAACAGATACTTGAGGGAAAGCTTCTGGTTTGAAAGAGACCAAAACAACAAAAAGTAAAAGGATCTCAAAGGAAAGAAATATTATGTGGGAGACAGAAGAAAACATCTCCAAAACACTGCCCTCTACACAGAAATAAGGAAAAAATAAAGAGTATGTGTCTATTAACAAAGATTCAATCTGCATAAAATGAAAGCTTTTGAAATTAAAAATAAGTGAGCAGAAATAAAATCAATAGAAGGATTGGAAGGTAACATTGAAAATCTCTCTCAGAAAGTATAAAATAAAAAGAGTGGAAACTAGGGGGAAAAGAGAAGCAAAGTAGAGCCAGTTTGGAAGTTCTAGGGAAGAGAATAGAGAAACCAGAGGAGAGAAAATTCAGGGGCATTCTTCCCTTTTCCTGAAGAATAGTACAAAATTACAGCCAAATGACTCCATTGTCCTGTCCTGTAGAATCTAAGAGGTCAGAAAGCCTTCCTTCCTTTTGTCCCATCTCCACCCCCTTTAGTTAAAGCTGGCAGTGTTTCTGCTGGTAAAATCCTGTCTCTAGGTCTGGCTTCTGCTGAAGTGGCTGATTAAATTCATGGTTCACATCCATACTAATTTCCTTATTGAGTGGTTGTCCAACCACACCTTTCAGAAAAAGTTTTCTCTCTAGTTTATCGCTTTTGGTTTTTCTGGTTTTTTGCAATATAAATAGGCTGAGAATTTTCTAAATCTTCAAGTTCTGGTTTCTTTCACTAAACAATTTATTCTTTAATTCATCTTTCTCCTCTCACAATTTATTATAGCAATCAGGAGGACCCAGGATGGGTCTTCAACATTTTGCTTAGAGACGTTATCAGTTAAATATCTCATTTCATCACTCACAAGTTCTACTCTCCAAAAAACCCTGGAACATAAATTTTAAATTCCTCCAGTTTGCAATAACATGTTCTTCATTTCCACCTGATACCTCATGAAAATGACCTTTAACATCCATATTTCTACTAACATTCTGATCATAATTATTACACATTCTCTAAGAAAACAAAGGCTTTTTCTCTAGCTTTCCTTTTTCAAGTCCTCACCAGAATCACCTTTAATGTCCATATTTCTACCAACAGTCCCTTCACAGAAATCTAGACTTTTTCTAGCTGAACCTCAGAACTCTTTCAGCTTTTATATATATATATACACACACACACACACACACACACGTACACACACACACCTATCTGTCTATATATCTATCTGATAGATTATCTGAATAATTTGAATATAAAAGGAAGAGATGCATTCATTTGGCAAGGAGTTTAGGTATGAATTAGTGGTATGTGCACAGAAAACTACACAAAAATTTAGACCATTACTAACTCCAGGGAAGTGGAGTGAAAAAAAATAAAAGCTATACATCCCCCATCCCCCAAAAGGGAAATGTAATCATAATACACCACATGACTCAGGTATAAATAATGTTCATTTAGTCATAATTGTGTAAACACTGAGTTTGTTTTTAGATCTCATGTGCGGATGGCTGAGTTAACCATACTCTTCAATCCCTGGCTCACCAGTATTGGGCTTGGTGCAGCCCCCCCTCTTATTTGTAATAGTCCCCTTATTTCCATTCCCCCATGCAAACACTCTGATATGTTTGAAGCGTAAGTTTTCATTTATGCATTCTTTTAAAATGTGGTATTATTTGCATATATTTTTAACTTACAGAAGTTGTATTTTGCTATATATTCTATTCCTTTTCTCACCTTTTTCACTCAGCACCACTTTTTAGATCTATGTATATTGCTGGGGATACATCTAATTCATTACTCCTACTTCATAAGTATATTCCTTAATGTGGAACCACCATGTGCACTTATTTGGTCTGTTATGGATCAACTGTTATTGTTTACAACTTTCTGCTACCTCAAAGGAAACGGAATTTCTGTAGGATGCACATCTTGGAGTGTGACAGAGTTGACTAAGTAGTGATAGAAAGCCATCCAGAATTGCTAACCTGGTCTACATGTCCACCAGTGATACTCTGCAGGTCTTGTACTGCCACATACCTCCCAACCCTCAGTACCATCCAGCTTTCCAATTATGGCTAATCTTAAAGGTGTAAAGTAGTATTTTAATGTCTTCATTTTTCTAATCACCAGTAAGTTTAAGCATCTCCTTATCTGCTTGTTAACCATGTGGGTTTTTTCTTTTTTGAATTACCTATTCATACCTTTGCCCATGCTTTTACTACTTTCCTATCTCTTCTTTTGTGATTTGCAGAAATTCCTTTTATAGTCTAGAACATGTCTCTTTTAACTCAGAAAACTAAGCAAACAAGAACACAAGGCCATTAATAATTCCATGAAAACTAAAAGTTACACAGGAAAGGAAATTTAATCAAACTCATTACATGATTCAGATGTAAATAATATTTGCATAGTCATAACAACATAAACACCGCATCTTAATCGAACAAAAATTACTACCAGAAAGATGGAAAGAGGAAAAGTGAGTGGAAGGAAGCTGTAAGGATAAAAGCTAAATCTCATCTTTTGGGGTGCCTGGGTGGTTCAGTCATTAAGCGTCTGCCTTTGGCTCAGGGCGTGATCCCAGGGTCCTGGGATCAAGCCCCTTGTTGGGCTCCTTGCTCCGCTGGGATCCTGCTTCTTCCTCTCCCACCCCCCTGCTTGTGTTCCCTCTCTCACTGGCTGTCTGTCTCTCTGTCAAATGAATAAATAAAATCTTTTTTAAAAATAAATAAATCTCATCTTTTATGTTAGGAAGATAATAGAAAACTCTTATGTGTTGAGTCGCGCCCCCCCCCCCCCCCCCCAATCCACCCACCCCAGGCCAAAAAGCTATGTTGAAGTTCTAACCCCAAGTGCCTCAGAATGTGACCTTATTTGAAAATAGAGTCTTTAAGATGTAATCAAGTACAACTGAGGTCATTAAGTTGGGCTTTAACCAATATGACTAGTGTTCCTATAAAAAAGGAGGAATTTGGACACAGAGAGAAGACTGTGTGCAGAAGACACAGGGAGAATGTCATGTGAAAATGAAGACAGAGATCAAGATGCTGCATCTACAAGCCAAGGAACTCAAAAGATTACCAGCAAACCACCATAAACTAATACATATGGGACAGGTTCTCCCTCATAGCCCTCAGAAGAAACCAACGTTGCTGACACTATGATCTCAGACTTCCAACCTCCAGACTACAGAACAATAAATTTCTGTTTAAGACATCAAATTGTGGCACTTTTTTACAGCAGCCCTCAGAAATTAATGCAAACAGCTAAACAGATAGGTAGATAAGGAAATAGCAGTATATACATGATGTCCTAAACATGGAAGCAGCCATAAATGTAACTGATTGCCTCTGGGAAGTGGGAATGGGAATAAGGATGGGAGATGGGGGAAGCACGAGATTGCTGTTTTTCATTTTAAGTCATGTAAAACTACTTGACTTGGACTATGTGTACTTAAAACTTTTATAAAATATATCTTTAAAAAGCTATCTTGCCATGTTTTAAGGAAGTTAGTTTCTATATTTTTACTACTTTCACAGCTTCAAAGAAGACTTTTTGTTCTACTAAGAAAATGCTGGTCTTTAAGTTTCAAAGTGCATTGTTGTAGGGCTTCATGGTCTTGTATAATATTGAACTAGTCTCGGACTGGAGCCTAAATCCCAGTTGTTATTAGCCAGCAAAAGCATTTACATTTCAAGAGTCTGGATGGTAAGAGGCAGAGCATTATGGAAATACAAACTTCAGAGAAAGATCGAAAGGGGTCTAAGTCCAAATGCCCCTGCTTATTAAGTCATATGGCCTGAGGCAAGTCAGTTTAAACCTCAGTACCTCAATTTCTTCATCTGTACAATTGGATAATAAGACAGTGCTTCATGGAATTTTAATAAGAAACACTTAGCGCAATGCCAGGCTCATGATAAGCACTTGATAAATGGTAGCCATATGGTTATGATGTCCATATTAAGAAGATTTTCCATTCTTTGCAACTACATCTTCGGTCACTAGTCCCTTCTCCTCCCTTACCCTTCAATCTTGATTTAAATCATTAGTCAATTCTGCTCTCTGGTTAGATGATGATGTAGAATAAAATCTCTGGTTTTAAGTCCTACATGGGCAACCTACTTGACCTCTGCTAAGTCACTTAAATTTTCTCAGCCCCAGGTTCCTCATCTGTAAAGTGGGTTAAATAACATCTACTGCCGTGATGAGGTGAAATAATGAACATGGAAGTGCCTGATGCAACAGGTAGCAGAGTGCAACTGCTCGGTTTAGGACGACACAGGGCAAGTCCATGTCCCAACATGTAACATTAAGTAATGTTAGATAAACACAACACCCCATATTCTTAGCTATTTCACAAAAACGCTTTGTGAATATTTAAGAGCCAGCTCCACTCTTCAAGAGGATGCTTGAGAGACAGGAGTTGTAGATATAGGAGACATCCATGACTATCCAGTGCCTTTGTTTCATAAAATGCCACAGAATTAGGTTTACACAGTGTTCTAAGCAGAGCAAATTGTCCAGGTTATTTTAATCGAATTAATTTCCAATAAAATCCAAAACTTTGCAATATAGGACAGTCCTATCCAAATGCAAGGTAATATGAGTAAGCTGTAGTATTTAAGAAATCTGTGGTAAAGCTTTATACAAGCACATTTTTGTTAAAGTATTGCCACATTTCTAAAACAATTCAACTTCTAAAACTTCAAATTTACAAAACATCTAAAACTCCCACCACTAAAGGATTCTCAGACTTCTCAATGAATTCCATCAAATAGTGATCTGATTTACGGAAATCTGCCTGGCACATAAATCTTCAGGAACACAACAATTGCCCAAATGAGTAACACTCGCAGTTACAACAAGATTTCCCCTGCTTTGATGCCCATTACCAAAGTGAGTAGGGGCTGAGTTTAAATCACCATGTCCCTGCCAAGGATAGTCTCATTCCCTCTTGTCCTCATCACTGCTGTGGTGTCCTGTCAGGGAGAAGATATAGGGCTCTCTAAACAGTTGAGTTCAGCAATCTTCTAAAATGCTGATGCAGCTCCCTTGGCTAAGTGAACACAATATTTCTGTGACAACCTTCCATAATCCAAGGAGCAGCTCTCTTAGGTCAGCAGAGGTGATCGTGGTTCCCTGTCAACCAGGAGAGATCATTCCAAATTTTCATTCTTAACTGGGAAGAATTATTCCCTTTTGTGTTTGGATAAAATCCACACCTTTGCACAAAACACTGAAAGGCATCACTGCAATTTATTTTCTCTTATGTCTCTCCCATGCCTAGGACTATATCCCCACACATGGGCTTGATGGCTCTTCATACAATATGGTAAGACACTGAGCATATTCAAATTGGTTTTGATGTTCTTGTCCATCAGATTGAATTCAACCTTACATTAGCCCATCATAATAACAACAAAGATATAGACAGTCCTTTTTGGTTTATAAGGCACCTTGATATACTTCATATCTTTGGTTCTTTCCAGATATTACATTAATATTGTCACCTTCATAGTACAGATAGGGAAATAAGTTTTGGAACATGGTCCTTTTTGTTGACGATCCTCCCCAAATGCTGCATCCAGATCAACTTGTTTGAGATGTGAGCAGAGCAAAGCCATGTGTTTCCTGTCCAGGTACATCCAGGTCCCAGTCACTCCTATATCCGCCACTGAAGCCCAGTTAACATTCTGATCTTGCCCAGATAACACATGCATACATGTCTACTTAGGAGGAAGGCAGGCAACAACCAGCAGGACAGGGCTGTCAGAACTTTGAAACTCAGGAGATACATAGGCCTTCTGTGTGAAATGCATTACACTTCAGTTGTGACAAATGACATTTGTTGAGTACTTACCATGTGCCAGGTACTATATTTATTACTCTCCATGTATTATCTCATGTAATTCTCAAAACAAAACCAATGTGGTAGTTGCTATTATCATCCCCATTTTCAAATGAGGAATGTATTAGTCAGGGTCCTTCAGAGAAACAGAACCAATAGGATATTGGCTATCATGATATTGGACTCATCATGAGGGACTGGCTCACACTATTGTGGAGACTGAGAAGTCCACGATCTGCCATCTGTAAGCTGGGGTTCCAGGAAAGCCAGTGGTGTAGCATCAGTCCAAACTAGAAGGCCTGAGAACCAGGGAGCCAGTGGTGGAAGTTCTGATCCATGTCTGAAGGCCTGAGAACCAGAAGCCCTGATATATGAGTGCAGAAGATGGATATCCCAGCTCAAGCAAGAGAGCAAATTTGCCTCCTCTCTACCTTTTTATTTTATTCAGGCCCTCGATGGATTGGATGATGCCCACCTGCTTTGGGAGGGCAATCTTCTTCATTCAGGCTAGACTCAAATGCTCATCTCTTCCAGAGATACCCTCACAAACACACCCTAAAATAATGGCTTACCAGCTGTCTGGACATCTTGTAGTTGACACACACAATTAAACATCACAAGGAAACAGAGATTAAACTGCTTACTCAGGTAGCTGATGCCACACCAGGGCTCCAAATCTCCCTGCTTTACTGTTCCCACCACTACCCAATCTGCCTCAAACACTTTCTAAAACCAAAATGCTGCAAATGGCTCTTGATAGTCTTCCGATACCCCAGTGCAAAGTTGATGTGTCCCTACCCTTGGAAATCAGGGGTTCTCAGAGGAAATTGGGAGCATCTGTCCATCACCATTCAGTAGTCACAAAATCAACAGTCCATTGCCATGCTACTGCTTGTTATTTCATTTTATTCAACTTGGTTTTTTGTGGCACAAAATATTTCCAAAGATAAATGGATTTGAGAAAATTTTCTTTTCTGCTCACAGGTCTCAAAATCCACCTGATGTTTAGCTTGTGATTTAACATCCTGAAGCTGGATGTGCCTATACTGGAGATGGAAAAAAAGGCTGAATTCAATTTCAGGATTCTCTTCCTTGGCTCCTTCGTTCCTTGAATTTGCTCATCCAAAGTTGGTTCCAGCAAGGTTTATTTATGTGTATATTATTTATTTACTTATACATTACCTTATCCCAAAGAATCTGAAACCATTCTATATGTGGTGAAATATTCGTTTAAAAATCATTATGAGAGAGGAAGGAAGGAAGGAAGGAAGGAAGGAAGGAAGGAAGGAAGGAAGGAAGGAGAGGGGAGGGGAAGGAAGGGGGGAGGGGAGGGGAAGAAGGAAGATTACATTAGAACATGAGAGACAAAGCAAGGGAAAAATAGGATATGGTTAAGTGGACAATGGGATCTCTACAACAGCTCTGTTTAAGCTGTAAATTTAGCTCCAAGCTTCCTGGCAGACAAAGCAAAATTGGAAACATGATGTGTCACATGTCCTTTTTTTTTTTAAAAGACTTTTTATTTATTTATGTGACAGAGAGACAGCCAGCGAGAGGGAACACACCAGGGGAGTGGGAGAGGAAGAAGCAGGCTCCCAGCAGAGGAGCCTGATGTGGGACTCGATCCCAGAATGCCGGGATCACGCCCTGAGCCGAAGGCAGATGCTTAACGACTGCGCTACCCAGGTGCCCCTCACATGTCCTTTTAATCACTAGAAGAAAACATACAAGCTCCTCTAGAAGTCAGTATTTCCTCGTAATTAACTCTAAATGAATTTTTTGGGGGTCACCTGGCTGGCTCAGTCAGTTAAGTATCTGACTCTTGATTTTGGCTTAGGTCATGATATCATGCCGTGGGGTTGAGACCCCGCTTGGGGCACCATGTTGGGCATGGAGCCTGCTTGAGATTCTCTCTCCCTCTCCCTCTGCCCCTCCCCACCCCCCTCATGCAGGCTCACATGCACTCACTCTCTTGCTCTCAAAAAAAATGAAATAATTGTTTTTCTTATGAAGTGTGCTACAAGTGGCTCTGAGAAATGCAGTGAGTAGTATCAAGAATGAGATTTGCTTAGTACTGTAAATGCAGTGGAGAGTTTCACCGGGCAGCTCAGAAGTCTGAGCCTCCATAAGTACACATTTCTTCCTGTTTCTTAGAGCACGCTGCCCTGGCGCTCTTCCCCTCTCTCTCTGGGAGCTCCTCCTTGCCTCAGAGGGCATTTCACATTGGATGGCTGCTTTTCTCCCACTTGTCGGCAACATATTTTTCAAATTAGCACTCGGGAGCTTTGAGGAAAACCCTGACATTATTGAGAAGAGAGTGAGAGGCCAACACAAAAAAAAGAGAGAGAGAGAGAGAGGTCTGCTTTTTTCTCAGCTTGTTATAAATTTGCAATACAAGCAAAGAAAAATAAACACCCAGATTCCGCCACTGGTACAGAAGTTCCCTGGCTTGATGTGGTACCAAGCTTGGTCTTCCCCAGACCCTCTGCTCTACCCAAGCAGGGAGTTGTGTCTCATTCTGAAAGGGTATGGCATGGCCTCCTTTCCCACCCTCCCCCCTACCTGTCTTCATTACCATGTTTCCCTGTGGATGGACAATACATGAATAGAATACCTTACCCAGCAAGCTACATCAGTTCCTGGTTTGTGAGAAATGTTTGCTCCTGAGGCTGCTCTTTTAACTCAGCGAGACGTCTCCTGTGAGAAGAAGGGGAGCTCAGAGGCCAGCTGATCATCATTAGCAAATGGGCCAAGTGTTCCTACCAGGGCCTTCTGTCTGGCCTCACTACTGCCCCTTATGAGGATTGTTCCCACCCTAAGAACTAAAAATGGGAAAAGCACAAAAAGGAAGGTTTTCTCTGACAAGAAGCTGGAAATCGATTTCTTCATCTTGATTAGGGTCCACCAGAGTAGAGTGGTGGAGGGATTTTGTAGTTAAAGGACTCCTATTTGAATCCTGACTCAGGCAATCACCTCTAATGTCCAGGGGCAAGTGCTTGTACCTCTTTGAGCCCCAGCTCCCTCCTCCATAAAATGGGGATAGTGTAGCTGTTGAAATGGAGAGGATATTCGTGAACATGTTTTCACTGCTCAGCACCATGCAAATTCTAGTTGTAACATATTTGTGTAGGAAACTGTTCTTTCTTATAAACCCCAGCAGTCGACAACAGAAGATCTGGCTTCCAGACACCTCCAGCCCAGATCGTCTGGAGCTAATGTCTACAGGCTGAGTTGGGTTAAGCCAATCCCTCACCCTAGCTGAGCCTCCATTTCCTGCAGTGAAAGTACTGATAAAGGAAGTCACCTCAGAGCACAAGGCTGCTGGGAGAGTCAAGCAACGCCGAACATCAGGTAGTGCTTTGACCACAGTAACATGCTAGACAAATATTAGTTGTTAATATCATTAAGGAACAGCCTGAAGGCCTGAGGTTGGTGCCAGCTTTGCATGTGTCTTTGCCCTTGGCACTTTCTCAGTTGAATTTATCATACTCCGCTACAAGCTGTCTGTTCCCCTGACAATTATTTAATTCCTGCCTCAACAACCAAGTTCCCTGAGTGGATCCCCAGAATCCATGGGGAAAATGTGTCTACTCCTATCTTTGGAAAACTTATACGAGGCAAGGCACAGAATAAATAACCAAGATAGCTGAAGGAAGATAAAGTCAAATGGAAAGAGGATGGATCTTGAGGTCGTAAGATTTGTTTCTAATGCCCAGTGCTGGCTGAGTGACCCAGAGTCTCTTGACTTCCCTGAGCTTTAGCTGCTTTTTCTAAAAATGGGTCTGACAATGACACCTGCCCCATGACTTGTAGGGAGGATTAGATGAGATGAGATCCACTTGCAGTGTTGTATAAATGTAGTCATTATCTAAAAGGGAAGGATACTTTGACAATAAAGATAGCTACCACTTAGTGAATACCTGCTACATGCCAAGCACTGTAGAGAGCACTCTGCATGTGTTATTGCACTAGTCCTCACACTATGAGGTGGGCATTATCCCCATTTTACAGATGAGAAGACTCAGGAAGGTTAGAAAGTAAGTGGTAGAGAAAGTGCTGGATCCCAGGTTTGTTTGATTACAAAGCTCATTTTCTTTCCACTACCTATTTGATTTCTTCCTATAAACTGAGATCAGCAATAATACAACTTCTCAGGATTCACTTACTAGCATAAGAGCAGACTTCTGGGTGCTTTGTCCTCACAGTAGACTTTCAATACATGTTTTCTTACTTGGCTTCCCACAGAAGCAGACCTCCAGGCAAGGATAGGAGTGCAAGTAGTTTGAGAGCAATCCCCGGAAACACCAGTAGGGGGGTGCAGACATGAGAGAGTCACTAGAGGGTTTATTGCTACACAAGGAATTCAATTCCACTGGGGAACTCCGGGGATGCTATAGAAGACACACTTCGGATATCCATTTCCTTTGAGGGGGGGAACTGGGAAATTTACACTGCTGTCCAGCATTAATGTTTTGGTACTCCTGCCCTCTGTGCAGCAAAGCAGTTCAAGAAACATACACACACACACACACACACACACACACCACACAAAAACATCTCCCAAGCAAAAGATGCCATGCTAGAAACCAAAACATCATGGAGTAAATATATGAACCCAAACCGAGTGAATGAACAAGTGTATGTTGATGGTGAGGGGTAGTGATATGGTATCGGGGTGACTGAATAAAGGAAAGACAGGGTAAGGAAAGGTCAAGAAATTTACCAAAGTAATGGTTTGATGAATTAACAGGCTGCAATCCTACTTATCACACGATTTCATACACATTAAGAGACCTGAGGCAGACTAGATTATTCTAACTTTTCATTCCCTACCCATTAACAGGATTATAAATCTATACCCTTTGCCATGTAACTCTGCAGTTCCTCCTGCTTTGGGTCAGGTTTGCCTCCTCAGCCTTTGCCTTGACTTGACCATGTGACTTGGTCAGTGGAGCAGTAAGAGGACACAAGCAAAGATTTGGAATATGGTTGTTTATTGGGGTTTGTACTCCTACACTTTATGTCAGAGTTATCCTGCAGTTAACCAAAAAAAAACAAAAACAAAAAACAAAAAAAAAGATGAGCTAAGCCCAACCTAAATCAGCTAACCCCAGCCAGTCACAGACACAAAAGTAAACCCAGCTCATCACCCCACTGAGCCCAGCCTAAAACAGCTGAGTTACCTCTGAGACACATGAGCTACAAACATGCTTATGGTAGAATGCTGAGATTTTTGTGGTTATTGAATGCTCTGAAGCCAAAGATAACTGTTACTAAATTTGTATTTCATTCTTCTATGCTAGCAGCAAACATCACTCAAATATTCAAATATTCAAATATTCAGTCAAATATTTCATAAGTGGCTGCTTCGGGTCACCAACTGAAATTGTTCGTTTACTAGTCACTTCTCTTCCCTCACTGAACTCTGAACTCCATGAAGCTTTGTCTTGCTCAGGAGCTTTGTCTTTTTCACCCCTGTATCCCAAGTGCCCAACAGAGTGTTTGTCAGAGAATCGTGTTCAATAAATATTTGTTGATTGAATGAGTATCAGCTATTGTACTATATAGATCACATATATTCAAATGGCATTCTAGTCATACTCAATTTACTGGAGTAGACAAATGCATATACACAACTGTACCTGAGTCCTCTTATCATTATATTTGAGAAGCATAGAAGAATAAATAGTGGAGAAATAATAGAAGACTTTATTGAAGTAATGACCTTGGAAACACTATTTGTTGACTGAAGATGAATAGAGTTTCCTGATGGAGGTGAGAAGAGAGGCTTTCCAATCAAAAGGGACAGCATGAACAAAGGTCTAGAGATATAAAAACACCCCGAGTGGCAGAAGCACAGCGCGTGTGGATAGGGGAACAATGAGTGGGACTCAACTGTGAAGAACCATAAATGACATGCACTTTGTCCTCTAGGAAACAGAACTGTAGAAGATTTTTAATCATAACATTAACACAATCTTTTTTTCCACCAAGTTTTTTTTAGATAGCCACGTGGAGGAACAATTAGATTTACTACATCTTCTAAAGAAATTTGCTTCCTATTATTCTCCTTCCTTAAGTCTTCCTTGCCCCGATACATAAAGGCACACCAATAACTCTGAGATCCAAGTTACACGTTTCCTTAAGTCTCCTTCCTTTCTGTCCGTTGACCCCAACACCTTGAGTTTTCTACACCCTCACACTCACACCTAGGCTATGGGCCCCACCCCGAGACACATCTGATGCCTATCAAAAAGCAGGACTGTTGAAATCAATCAGAAACATGACTTTGCCCATCAGCAGTACCGCACACACATGGGGACCTTCCAGAACCGCTAAGACTGAGAAGCCTTAAAGGTGGATAGGCAACACCCACCTGCAGGACACTGGGGGGAAATATCCATATGTAAAAGCATAAGAGTAGGAATCCCTCCCACTGAGCATGCATTTCCTAACCTTTGAATCACCTAATGATGTTAGACTAAGAAGACTTAGCACACACTAAAAAATGTGAAATCCACAAATCATAAGTGCAAGGGCCTTGTTAAAGTCATATGTAGTGGAAGAGATCTGTCATATAGTCAACATTAACATCATCAATATTTACTAAGCCTTCTTTCATCATGATAGTAACCTGGGCAACACAGTGCTACATGTGGTCACTGACTTTCAGCTAATAATCAAACTTCCCCTTACTTATGGAGCATATCTGTGACCCATTGCATCTTGGGAGGTAAAGTACTATGCAATGAATACAGGCAGCATGCTGGGAATAATCATTTTTAATATATACCATTAAAGTATCAAAAAATCAGGCAGTTGTGTAGAAAATGAACGCACCTCAGCCTATATCACTGGCAGTTGATAAAAGACCAATGCCTACTGGCATTTGGACCAGAATATGTTAACAACAATTTGCCCCCAGTTTCAAATGTGAAAAAGGATTTATCTATACCCAAGAAGACAGTAAGGTCAAAGCCAATCCACACACTGTGCTAATGCAAGTACGTAAGAGGTATTCCCTTATTTGCAGATGAACAAAAGATAAGTCCAATACAGAGCATGTGAAATAAAATTCCAAGCAGAGGGAAGGAGAGAATCATCCTGATACTCATAGGAGATAAAATATCCTTAAACATCATATGAATTAAAAGAGAGTTTTATATTACAACAAATTTCCAACGGAATTCAGGAAAGCATGACTTCTATAAAACAAAAATAATTATAATAGAGAAATAAAAGCCTTAAAGAAAAGAACAGAAAGGAGAAGAGAATAATAGGATGAGATATAAGACAATTAGCTGAGATTAAAGCAAGAGCCAGGCAAAATTAGAAAAGTAATAACAGAAAAGATATCTCCATTAGAAACAGAATTGACATTGTGAAAAATCAAAAAACACATATGGAGGGGAAACTGAAGTCCCTAAGAACTCAAAGAGAAAAAAAATTATTTGGTAAATAATAAAAAAGCAAATAATAGATCCTTCTAGGAATCTTATGTAAAAATAATCAAAGATATAACTGAAGAAAACTTGCCAGAGCTTAAAAAAAATGGACTACTGTTTGAATATTCGATCCACTAAAGTTAAGAAAAACAAGCCTAAATCCAGATATCTGGAATGCTTGTCAATTATATAATTGAAGGATAAAAATCCTAAAAACATCCAAGAAAAAAAAAGTAATTATCTTGAAGGGAACAAATTTCAAGTTGGCCTCAGACCCTTTCTCTGGAACACCAAAATGGCAAAAGATAATAAACCAATGTCTAAAGATTTAAGGGGAAAATATTGTAAGCTGAGTATTATGAACCCAAAGAAATCATTCTCCATTTGAGATTCGTACCCTGTGTTGTATATAATATGGGAAGAGCCTCCTAATTGATGACCTTCCCACACATCTCTCTACTTCCAGTCTATCTTCCATACTCTTTGCATTGATTCTACTTCCTTGCTAAAAACCTTTCAGAGCTTCGGGATTTTTTTAGATGTGGTAGAATGTTAATAATGGAATCTAGGTGGTGGGTATAGAGGTACTCACTGTCAAATTCTTTCAAGTTTACTGTATGTTTGAATTTTTTTTATATAGTTAAAAAAAGAAAATCTTTCAAATCATTGTAATTGTCCACCGGATAGAATCCAAATTGGCTGCATACAAACCTCTTCACTCTAACCCCAACCTACCTCTCCAGTAGCATCCTCTACCCATTATTCTCACCCATTTTCCTCTTCCAGTCACCATGAACTCCCAGCTATTCCTGAAATGCACTCTATTCTTTCTTTTTTTTTTTGTTAGATTTTATTTATTTACTTGACAGAGAGAGACAGCCAGCGAGAGAGGGAACACAAGCAGGGGAGTGGGAGAGGAAGAAACAGGCTCCCAGAGGAGGAGCCTGATGTGGGACTCGATCCCAGAACGCCGGGATCACGCCCTGAGCCGAAGGCAGACGCTTTACGACTGCGCCACCCAGGCACCCCTGTATTCTTTCATGACCTTTTTACCTATACTCTTCCCTTGCTTCCCAGGCTGGGATTGCCCTCCCCCAGCTTTTCTACCTGTTTATGCTATCCATCTTCAAAGACCAAAGCAAACATTACATCTCCATGAAAATCAGTGAACTGTTCCTCCAGTCCTCCCAAGATTCTTGGTTTACACTTCTCTTAAGGCACACATCGCCTTGTACTATATTTGGTTGGGTTCCTATCACTCCATCCCAACATGAGTGGGTATCTTGAGGATGGGAGTGATGCCTTTCATCTCTGTCATGTGGGCCCAGAATCTTAGACTCAATAGGTGTCCACAAAGGACCCCAGGGTATGTGAGGAGGGCAGGGGTCCAAAAGACAAATTTTGATTGAGGTAGTATTAAATGTGAATTTGCCCTGCAGCAGCTGGGTTGAGAAAAGACAAAGATGAATACTCTGACATCGCATACAAGTTAGGTTTTACAGTGAAATGTAGTACAAAATGAAAATGCAGGTCCCCTTGTTCAAAAACTACTAGGAATTTCAAGATCATGACAGCATAGCATCAAACCAAATGCAGAACCCTTTTGAGTGTGGGGCTCGGTGCCACTATACAAAGTGGCATGCCCACAAACTACTCCCCAAGCCTTGGTTACCCAAGGGTATCAAGACGCTGGGGCTTCCTGAGTTGTTGCGATTCAGTTTCCTTGCGTATTAGTAGCTGTCTGCCTGTCCATGGTGACATTCAGACAGGGATGGAAACACCTAAGTGGGACCTTGTCAAGTCTTTTATATCTCCCTGCCTTGTCATCCTAAGACTTTATATGGTTTCAAAACTATTTTTAGCAAGCCACATGTGAATCTGATGTCTAGGGCCTGAGTAGTTTCCTATTCCCCCAGCAGAACCATGGTGCTATATTGCCCATAAGCTATATTATGGCACTTGTATTACAAAAAGGTAATGCTGATTAGTCTATGATCAGGCCCCACTATATATCTCCTATTTGACACGACTTAGGAAGAAATAAGCACAGTGTCCATGAGAAGACAAGACATTTTCACACTAGTCAGTCTTCCATTCAAGAATATAGAACATGCTGTACCCTTCCATTTATCCAAATATTCTTTCTACTGCTCCATATAATTTGTTAAATAGTTCCTTCATGCTTTAAAATTGTTACTACTTTTATTGTTGTTATAGTTGTAAATTAGATATTTTTCTCTATCGTATTGCCAAATACTTTGTTATACAGAGAAAACTGTAATTTTTATGTATTTGTCATATATATTACTGAACTCACTACTTCCAAGAGTTTCACAGTTGATGTTCTCAGGCTTTTCTAGAATATAAACATATACAAATAGTGAGATTTTTGTGTCTTCCTTTACAATAGTCTTTCAGTTCTGTTTGATGTCCTATTGTGTGGCTCAGAACTTCCAGAACAAAGTTATAAAAATATCTTATTCCTAACTTTGGTGGCAATGAGCCTAATATTTCATTATTAAGTATCAGTGTTTATTTTTAAGTAGTTCATTTTTGGCACAGTGAAAAAGAAACTACTCTTAAGATTTAAGTTTCTTCAGATTTATATTTTTAAATCTGGAATAGCATGTTATGAAATGCCTTTTCACTACATACTAAGATTATCATATAGCTCTTTGTTCTTTTACTAGAGTTATGATGTTTATATTAATCAATTTCTTCCCATCCTGGAATTAATAAAAGAACTACCTTCATTTTCCCAGGAAAAAACCATGCTTAGTCGTGATGGATGATTCTTTTGATGTATTATTGTATTCAGTTTGCTACCATTTTATTTAGGAGTTTTGTATCAATTCATTAGAGAATGGTATATGGTTTTCTTTTGTATATTATCAATATTATGCTGCTTCAAAAATTTCACAAGATCTATTTATAGTTGCATTGCCCATATTGGAGAATTAAATGTGATATTATAGAAATCTCCATCTCCATATTTTCACTTCTTTGATGGGGACACTAATCACTGCAAATTTCCCCGAAGATGGGAGCATTACTTTGAATTTATTTTCTTAGCAGAATGAGAGAATTTGTAAGTTCCTGTAAGTAGATAGTGGATAGCTCATAGGATTAATAACAAAGCTAGAAGACCAAGCCCATAAACCAAGGGAAACTAGGCATACTGGACTATAGCCACTATCTTGTCATGAGAACTAATACTACTGTCACTGGATCCCAGATGCCACTCCCACCATTCCAGAATATTCTAAACTGTCCCTGCTTCCTTGCTCCATACATTCAGATTCAAAACCCTGGGATGGCTGCTTGCACAAGGCCCACTTTGTTAGTCCAAGGAAAACCATTATATGGCCATTTCAGTTTATATTATGGGATGTGGGTCATGCCTCTTATGAGAACTCGCACTAACATATGGAGAGAGTTTGGGAGATATGCCACCTTCCTTACAACAAAAAATGTTTCTTACATTAAGAATTCCATTATTTTCTATGAAATAGAAAATAATTTATATATCTGTCATTCTAAACTTTGAAATAAAGTACCACTAAAACCATCTGATTCCCAGAGCATTTTATCAATAATTCCATAATAACATTACCTATTTTTTTCATGATTGTTGGTATGTTTTAAGTGCTCATATTTGCTATATTAAAAGATGAGTAAAACATGGCTACAGCCCTCAAGGAACTTAACAACTGATACTATGGCAATTCTTTATACTCTAGCATCAAGCAGAATGCCTGGCACACAGTTGGCTCTTAGAAAAAGTTTTCTGAGAAAATGGTTTCCAAAATACAATTTTTTTAAGAGGTTCACTTAAAATAGTGTTGTGTTTGTTTGGGGATTTTCCTGATTTAGTGACTGCACAAGTTTGTCCTAGAGAAATCAAACCCAACAATTAGATAACTAGACTGGGCATTAAGGGTGACCCAGGCAAGATAAATGAGACCAGTAACTCTATGGATTACAGAGGAATTGGAGAAGCCAAGAGTAGATGTCAACGACCTCCTCAAAAATGAGTAATCTGAATATAAAAACAATGCAAAAATAATGAAAGTTAGCTACTATTATACACAAAAGTACAATAAAAATTGTTTTAAAAATTGCTAAGCACTGTCCATGAGAACCCCAGAAGAAATAGAGAAAACTATAATAGTCCAATTTGAACTAAACCATCAAATTTCACAAGCATAAGGAGTGACTGCTAAAGGCAAGTCCATCCGCCATTTGTCAGAGTAAAGATGTTGAGTTTTGGAACCATCAAAAACTAAACCATCCAATTCAGCCAATCCTTCGATGAAAATTATATTCTCGTAATCATAAGAATCCCTTTAGAAGTGAGCATATGTTTACACAAGATATCATTATGATCCTGTTTTCTTAACCAGGAATTCCTAACCCAGGCACCTGAATAAGGATTCAAGGCCAGAATGAGGCAGGAAGTGACCATTTCAGAAAGCTCTGGCTAACTATGGGGCATGGGAGTGTTTTCTTAAGACTTTCTTTTACTGCTGCTTTTTAAACTTTTTTTTTTTTCTAACTGGTCCAGAAGGAAAATTACAAGGTAGAATGAAAAAGAGATGAAAACTCCCAGCAAAATGATGACAAGTCAGTCCTTTTAAAAGACGCTTGGAAGACTCTTTACAATGGCCCCTGTTGATTTTTAAGCATCTAAAATGTGCAAATCGTTGCATTATTTTTCATCATACCAGAAAGTGTTTGCATTTTTATTTTTGTAGGGCAGAGGCAGATGAATTCCTAGAAAAGAAGCTGGCACTATGCCATCTTTCAGAAGCTGATGTATGTAGGGATCCAGAATCTGGGCAGAAAAGGTGACTAATAAGTACATTATGTTACTCCTTGCAAATAGTTTTTGACATTCATCCTCCTACCATAACCCTATAAGGTAAGTAATTAAAATTACAACCTAAAACTAAGGAAAATCAAAAAAGTGCCTGGGTGGCACAGCGGTTAAGCGTCTGCCTTCCGCTCAGGGCGTGATCCTGGCATTCTGGGATCGAGACCCACATCAGGCTCCTCCGCTGTGAGCCTGCTTCTTCCTCTCCCACTCCCCCTGCTTGTGTTGCTCTCTCACTGGCTGTCTCTATCTCTGTCGAATAAATAAATAAAATCTTTAAAAAAAAAAGGGTAAGTGACTTCCCAAATATCAGTTCATTGTAACAAGATTTGGCTTCAACATCGATGCCCCAAATTGATTTGGCTAATGTGATCACCCAGGCAGATGTCACCTTCTCCTATCACTCCTCTCTTTTGAAGCTCCACAAATAATCACACCTTCCTAGGTAAAAGACCACCCTTCAGTAAGAGAAAAAGTATCTACAGCTCCCACAGAAAACTCCAAAATAGATTTGGGAGTCCCCTGAACGTGAGTGCAAACTGTGACGTGCTTCTAACCCATGGTATATTTCAAAGGAGATGGTTGTCAATCTCATGATTCTATTACTTTATGTTAAGACTCCATTCTGCTAGCCAACTCACTCTGGCTCTCCTGCTGGCCTTAAAGAAGGAAGCTGCTATATGGTGAACTGCATATGGAAATGGACACTTGGCAGGGAACTACAGGCGACCTCTAGGAACTCTGGGTGGCCTCCAGCCAAGAGCCAGTGAGAAATCAAGGTCCTCAGCTCATAACCCACAGAGAAATGAATTCTGCCAACGATGTGACCAAGCTTGGAAGTATATTCTTCTCCAGTCGAGCCTCCAGGTAAGAACACAGTTTGGCAGTTACCCAGATTGCACCCTCTAAGACTCTGAGCCAAGGACCCAACTCAGCCAGGCCTGGACTTCTGATGTACAGAAATTGTGATAATAAAAGTGTGTTGTTTAAAGCAACTAAGTCTAGAAAACTAATGCAAGAAAAGCTGGACTTGAACCCAGGTTATCCTATCATCAACTTTATTTGTCTGTTGCACAAGTAAGAAACAAGTTATTTAACTAGAACAAGCTTATAAAACGTGAACCTACCTGAGGCAGAGAGTTCAGCAGCCCCAATAAGATGATGGTCCCTGCACTAAGGCAGCTACACTCATTGGCCATCTCTCCAGGAGCACGAAAAACATATGATGAACAGACTCTCATTCAACTGACTCCTCCCTCTACCCAGAGACAGTGGCATCACAGAAAAGGCTTAAGCAAGTAAGTGGTAAAAAATAGGACTTAGGTGGACAAGTCACATCACCTCCCCTGCCTCCATGTTTCTCATCTATAAACCGGGGGACATCATAACATACTATGCAGGGACACAGAGAGGTTAAAAGCTATAATTCATACATGATACGTGTTAATAACTAATAAATAAAGGTTATTACTATTATATCATCTATATGATCGTCCCAGTTTTATAGACGTAAAATCAGAATGACATATCCAAGGCCATACAGCTATCAATCAGTGAGACTGGAAGAAAAACTGAGGTCATCTGGTTCCAATTCCAGAGCTTTTCCTACTGCATTTCCCCTTGAATTTTTGAAAGATATCCAAAATACAATTTAGTTTAGGTTAATTTGGAAAATAAATATATATTTCATTTAGCTCTTTGAGAAGGGTCTAATGAAATATAATGTTTGAGCTACCTCAAGTCCTTTGTGGAACAGGTCAGAATAGAAATCCATTTCCAGAGAAGATGGGAATCCTGGGTTTAAATAATTACACCTAAAATAACCACCACAATTAAGCAGCTCCTTAGCATCAAGTTTCTGGGTTTTGGCAGAGACAGTTGAGTTTCCCTTGAATTTTTCCATCCTCATTACAAAACAGGATTGATGGAATCGCTGTGACCAAGTTCCTCCTGCAACTCTGGGAAGACTGCTCCCATAGACATGCAACACAGCTGTAACAGCAAGAAGTCTTATCCACAAATTACCAAAGGACCACCGATTTTCACAGACTGGTAATAGTCAACTCGGTCTAATTTAACAATAATGAAAACCACCACGAAGAGTCTGCTGGTCTGAAATTAACACAACCACAGACTTAGTTACCAAAAATGAAATTTGTCTCTTGAATTCAGCACCACACTCCTCCTCTTTTTCTAGCCTGTCCAAGCACAGGAGCAGGTGAGAGGTTCTGATATCTCTATGTTGCCTAAGGAAGTCAAGCACAGCATCAGATAGGGATTTGGACTAGACCTTCTTTCAAGTCCCATTCAGCCCCAAGGAGCCCATGATTCAAATGTGCATTTTGTTATTCCAAGATACAAACCACCTGAGTCGATGGAGGAAACTCGATTGATAACAAAATGCATAAGTTCTATTCGAGCACTGCCACTTCGAATCACACACCTAGAGAAGCTCGCTAAAGGCACTTATGTACCAGTTTAACTACAGGCACACAAATACTTCCATTTACCTCCTTAAGAAAGGACAAGAAGGGAAAAGCCACCAAACTAGGCAGAAATAGAAGTGATGTTCAAAGACAAACTGAAAACATTTCTGAGGTTTAAAGGAATCTAGAAATGGGACACCAGACCATTAAATAATAAATATTAGATGAAACGGCAACGAATATATTAAGAAAAAGTTGTCATAAATATACTAATATAATACCTTAATTAGCAATAAATTACAGTAATAGAATATATTCCTGGTAGGAGAATGATAAAGGGAGCCATTAGGTCTCCTGGAAAAACTTGCAGGGAAGTGGAGATGGAAGGAAAGAAGAGGGGGGAAAGATATGAACAATTATGTTGCATCTGTTTCATATGCATCAGCGGGGGGCACTTTCCCTAAATCAGTTGAACAGTCAGTGGTGTGAAAGATGAAGACTTGTTAGGCAGCCTGCAGACAGCACCTGAAATGGTCTGTCCAACAGTCGTGCCTCTGAAAATCAACAAGAAACCAGGAAGTGATGCTTCTTTTCTAAGGGGAAAAGGTAAAAACAATCTAGAACCAAAAACAGGCTACCAGGCTTTTTATACAGACTCATTAGGTTGGCTCTGCCTAAAAATGACAAAGACAGAAAATGCCAGAGAAACAAAAACTAAGGCAGTAATAAGGAAGGGAATATTTATTGAACATATATGAGCAATACTGAATATTACAAATATTTATTGACTGCCTACAAGGTGCCCAGTATTCCATACCCTCACTTTTTCCTTCATAGCAATCCAGTAAAATAGTATGGTTTCACTTTTATTTAAGATTTTATTTATTTGAGAGAAAGCGTGCACAAGTGGGAGGGGCAGATGAAGAAGGAGAGGATCGCAAGCAGACTCCACACTGAGTGCAGAGCCCGATGTAGGGCTCAATCCCAGGACCAGGACATCACAACCTGAGTTGAAGCCAAGAGTTAGACACTGAACCGACTGTACCACCCAAGCACCCCTTGTTC
The DNA here is from genome assembly GCF_002007445.2 of Ailuropoda melanoleuca. Classification (NCBI taxonomy): domain Eukaryota; kingdom Metazoa; phylum Chordata; class Mammalia; order Carnivora; family Ursidae; genus Ailuropoda; species Ailuropoda melanoleuca. The sequence continues at coordinate 34,767,404 of NC_048224.1, read as the reverse complement.
CACTTTTGGAGATAAAACTAAGGCTCACAAAAGATAATTTGCTCAAAGTCACATCACATTAGATTCGAAGACAGGTATGTCCAACTCTGTACCCAAACCTCTTTTTTCACAGGAAGCCTATTTTCCACAAAGTACGAAAACAGTAAGGCTAATGTCCATTAATGAAAGCTTGAAAAAGAGTTTTTTGGAGATCAATAAAGAAAATAATTGTAGAACTGTGAATTCAAAGCTGATTGTGGAATCAAGTCACGCTTCTCACAAGTCAGGAAGCCTGGAGGGTCGACAATTCAACCAGGAATGAAGGGAGGAAAGTAAGCCTTTCTGGGCAGCATCTTTGTGGGTCTTCCTTTCTCTATAATAGGAACCTTGCTAATGCAGTGGTCCAGATATTCTTGGGTAGGTCATCCTAATGCTCACCAAGTGTCCTTGCTTAAAAGAAGAACATTGCAGGTGTCCTTCCAGGCCAGAAGCCCAGTTACTCACATGAATTGCCCACTGGGGGGATTTAGGACTCTCCTCACTGCCTAGAAAAGGCTGAAAGTAAGTAAAACTGCTTGAAAAAGATAACTCTCAGAGCTCCTTTTAACCCTGATTTTATAATTTGGCATCCAGTGAGGGAAGGGGCTTTTATTCAACNTTAACCCTGATTTTATAATTTGGCATCCAGTGAGGGATGTATTCAAAGTGTATTTAATGAACTCCTACTATGTGCTAAGCGATACAGATTTCATTTCACTCATCCACTTGAACTCAGTCTCAGAGAAATCCACAGAATCTCTCAGGTCATCTTATCCAACTCCCCATCTTCAACCTAAGTCAACAAATATTTCCTGCAGTCAAGATACCGTGGAGGATACCACTATTCTCCAGGAGACTTTAAACGATGCAGCATGTAAACGGAGGGCCCCCTGCACATTCCATTCGTAAAATCAGTTTACGTCTTTCCTATAAGGTGACCCTGAAGCCATAAACAGAAAAAAAGCCAAAAGGTCAGAAACCAAGAATATTAGGAACAGGTCAGGAAGAAAGGTACACAATGGTNTGCACATTCCATTCGTAAAATCAGTTTACGTCTTTCCTATAAGGTGACCCTGAAGCCATAAACAGAAAAAAAAGCCAAAAGGTCAGAAACCAAGAATATTAGGAACAGGTCGGGAAGAAAGTTAGACAATGGCCTCAAGCAAGCAGTTCAGCCCAAAGTCTATGAAATGCCATCTCCATGAGGACAGAGATTTTGTTTCTTTTGTTTCCTTATAGAACCCTGCACCTGGAAGGTCCTCCAGTATTCGCTGAGTGAATAAGTGGATGAATCATCAGGGTGTAGACTACCTCTTTTATACAGTGCTGGCTTATGGCATGGGAAGACTAGAAAGAACACAGGTCTCAAAACGCAAAGGATTTGAAGAACTAGACACTAATCCCCCAGGGATCAACCCCAAATAACCCTCCAGCCAGTACAGTGAACTCCATGGTTTAGGGTCCTTCCTCTGGTGTACTTCCCTCTATCAACATACTTGTTACACTGCAGTGTAACCTTCTGCCTTTCTGCCTTCCCTACTGAATGTGACATCAGCCCATAATAAGAACTCAGGAATGTTGTTGCATGACCCTGCCCTGAGGATTCTCCCATGGAGATGAATGGGCAAAGAGAATAATAGAGTTTGGTGGTTTGGGCTTTATTTTTCCTGGAAATCAGGGCAATACCGTAGGCTTCTGCCTTCACCCAAAGGCAATAAGATACATTGAGAACCAAGAGGAAAATAACCAAAAGGATTTGATTCTCTATTCTAGACCTACCAGGACGGCAAGGGAACTTAAAAGTTAATTTAAAATTTTAAAATAGTAACAATAATAACAACTGACATGAAGAGAGGGGGTAGGGGTGTTAATCGATAAGGACCCCAACCTGAATCAGCAGAACAATGTGTCTACTCTCAGCTGCAAAGGTAAGACATGAACAAGGGAAAAACACCCCTGCCCACCTCTGCACTAGTCAGGCCACACCTTCAGTGGTGGCTACTCTCAGCTCTGGACCCCACATTCTAAGAGAACGGAACACCTGGGTGTGTTCAGTTCAAAGTACCCATAAGATAAGCAGACTTAAACTGTCAAAGAAACCATTTGGCCTGGAGATGGCTTAAAGGAACATACCAAAAGTCCTAGTAAACTAGAAACCAGGCACAAGAAGGTTAAGTTACTTAATCAAAAGCATACAGTGACTTGGTGGTAGAAGCTGGATTAGAACTCAAGTCTTATCATTCTAAACCCCAAAACCATTATGCTTGAAATAGACAGGTCCCGGTGTCTTAAAAGAAAAAAAAAATCCTCTGGATCTCAAGCACCCATCAACACAAGGAGAAGGCTACATCACTTCTGCTGACAGTGCTTTGAAGATTTTAGCATTTCACGTCTGTTAAATGAAGGAAAGGAGATCTGAATGCGCTTAGCAACTCGGACGAACCTTCTCATAGAATCAGGGAGCTGACACGTACACGGAGTGACATACCTTTAGCCATCCGATCCTGAGNCAGTGACTTGGTGGTAGAAGCTGGATTAGAACTCAAGTCTTATCATTCTAAACCCCAAAACCATTATGCTTGAAATAGACAGGTCCCGGTGTCTTAAAAGAAAAAAAAAATCCTCTGGATCTCAAGCACCCATCAACACAAGGAGAAGGCTACATCACTTCTGCTGACAGTGCTTTGAAGATTTTAGCATTTCACGTCTGTTAAATGAAGGAAAGGAGATCTGAATGCGCTTAGCAACTCGGACGAACCTTCTCATAGAATCAGGGAGCTGACACGTACACGGAGTGACATACCTTTAGCCATCCGATCCTGAGATGTGCAATAATGGAGACCGCATCATAATCACATGTATCAAAGTCTGATCGAGGTGATGGCTGGAACCCCTATATTCATTCAACAAATATTTTTGAGCACCTACTCAAGCCAAGCTCCACGCTGAGTGCTGGGTACACAGTGGTTAATAAAACAGCAATCTAGCAGAAGAGACAAGCACTAATCAATAAACCACTAACAAGTTACATATAATTACCAACTGTGATAAATATAATGAAGGCAAGGAACTGGATTTTATAAGAGAAAATAACAGGAAGGGTGGGGTTTATTAAACAGTGCAAGCACTACATAATGTTGTTCTCTCTGGGAAAAGTGGGTTTAGAACAAGGTTTGCCCTAAGGCCAAAACAGAGGACTTGCATGCTCGGGCATGCCTCCAGAGAACACTCTGGAGCTTCAGTGAAAAAGTCCATCACAGGTGGAACAGAGACAAAGATGAACATCTCCATAAAGGAGACGCATTACCTGAGCATGTGTTATAACCTGGGAATAAGAAATAGAAGAGGAACCCTCTTAGCTGAGCTCTAGAAAGATAACAGGAAGCAGGAAGCAGACAGGAAGAGATACTCATAATCTTTAACACAGGACACTGTCCACTAGTCATAGTAGTAGTAGAACTTACAGCACATGTCCACACAAACACTTGTACGTGGATGTTCACAGAAGCTTTATTCACAATATCCCAGCACTGGAAACAACCAAAACGTTCACAGGTTAAACAGATACATAAACTGTGGTATATTTGTGAAAGGGAATAGTAGTCAGCAATAAAAAAGAACGTACTACTGATATACACAATGATATTGATGAATCTCACAGACATTATGCAAAGTGAAAGAAATAAGATACAAAAAAGAACACGTACTGTATAATTCCATTTATAGGAAATAGCAGACAGCCAAAACTAATCAGTAGTGATATAAACCAAATCAACATTTGCCTGATGTAGGGGACAGGGAGGGGAGGCAGGAGGAAGAGACTGACAGAAAAGAAAAAGACATTAAGACAACTGTCTGAGAAGATAGAGATGTTCTGTATCTGTATTGGGGTGGTAATCAGTAACCTGTACACTAGCAGGCAGAAATTTTATTGTATACAAACCTCAAAGAAGTTGATTTTTTTGTTTCCTCACTCTTTCAATTTTGTACAATGTTCTTCTAGAAACTGAACCAAGTTCCTCAGAGGAAAGGAGGTCAACACAATTACAGTGCTTTATCTGAAATTACTCCACCATTCTGGCTTTTAAATAATGGCCAGTGAATGCCAATCCTCACTAATGTCCAGTCCACTGCCTGAGAATTTGAAAGCATCCTCTTCTTTCCTGACAGGTAGCAGCCAGCCCAGCACACATGGCGGCATTTCTTTCAGAAGCCTGCCAAGTTTATATTCATACAGACCCACACTGCCAGGCCAGAATGCCCAAGGTTGTCCCCGAGACTAGGACCCCTTTGGGGAAACCACATTCTAAGGCCAAGGGCTCTACCCCATGAAACCTGTTGTTTTACCTACATAGCAAATGTTGTTGAGGACGTTGTTCACTACTGCATCCTGTCCCCGGTACAAACACACAAGAGAAATTCTTCTCTGGTCTTAGTCCCAGGATTTATTGTACTAAATTATTTCTCACTTATGGATACTAACTATGATTCCTCTTTTTGAATTAGCTGCCTAGAAATTAAACATGCACCCCCCCTCTAGCAAGTGTGTAAAAGTTTAAGGCACAAATTTTATCCATTAACCTCACCCAAGTTACAAACTTATTTCCTTGTCACTGTTTTCCTTTCAGCTTAGTTTTCTCTATTACTTTTTAAGTACGTAGACTTTATTTTTAGAGCAGTTTTAGGTTCACAGCAAAATTGAGTAGAAAGCAGAGAATTCCTATATACCCCCTTCACTGACAAATGCACAGTATCCCCCATTATCAACATGAATATCATTCAAAATCCATAGTTTACATTAGGGTTCACTCTTGGTGTTGTATGTTCTATGGGTCTGGATAAATGTATAATAACATGTATTCACCAATACATTCACTACCCCTCAAACCCTGGCAAACACTAATACTTTTACTGTCTCCATAGTTTTACCTCTTCCAAAGGTCACATGGTTGGGGTCATACAGTATGTAGCCTCTCAGACTGGCTTCTTTCACTTAGTAATATACATTTGGAGCCTTTTCATGGCTTCATAGCTCATTTCTTTTTAGCACTAAATAACATTCCATTGTCCGCATGTACCATGTTTATTTATCCATTCATCCACTGAAGGACATCTTGGTTGCTTCCAAGTTTTGGCAATGATGAATAAAGCTGCTATAAACATCTGTGTGCAGGTGCCTGTGAGGACACAGGTTTGATTAAATACCAAGTTCCTCTGGATAAACACCAAGGAGTTCAATTGCTGGACTGTATGGTAAGAGTCTATTCAGTTTTGTAAGAAATCTCCAAATTGTCCTTTTACTACATCATTTTGCATTCCCATCAGTAATGAATGAGAGTTCCTGTTGCTCTACATTGTATCCAGCATTGGGTGTTGCTAGTGCTTTGGATTTCAGCCATTCTCATAAGTGTGCACTAGTATCGCATGGTTTTAATTTGCAACTCCTGACTGCCACATGATGTTGAGCATCTTTGCATACACTTATTTGCCATCTGTAGATCTTCTCTGATGAGATGTCTGTTCAGATCTTTTGCCCATTTTTTAAATGGGTTGTCTGTTTTCTTATTGTTGAGTTTTAAGAGTTTTTGTATATTTTTGGATAACAGTCCTTTATCAGATAATGTCTTTTGCATGTTTTCTACCACTCCGTGGCTTGTCTTTACTTTATAGAAATATTTTTGTACTGCATATTTTTAAAAGTCACCCTGATCTTTTTTTGGGACCAATAAATTAGTTTATTGGTAGTTTTTACACAGATTTTAAATATGAATGGAATGGTGAAGGTTGTATCATACCTGATTTTCAATTTCTTCTATTGTCTGTTTTACTTACTGACTGGCAGGCTTGAACAAATACCTTCCTCTCTCAGGGCCTCAGTTTCTTCTTCTGTAAAATGGGAGAGCTAAATCTGATGATGCCCAGAGTTCCTTAGAGCTCTCATTGGATACGTGTTGATGGCATAGCCAGTAGGAGGCAGAACCCTGACTCATATCCTAACAACAGAGAGAGAGAGAGAGAGAGACCCACACCCTAAGCAATCCAAAGAATGGATTTAACATGCTGACACAAGCTGAGATGCCTAGTGACTCTGTCTAACCTTGACCAATTTCTCTGTGAGGAGAAAGACCAAAAAAAAAAAAAAAAAGAGGCAATATTTGATCCACTTCTTGGAGAAGTATGTGCGATGGAAGTCTCTGTAGTGCAAAACTGTTGACTGATAAAGTAGAAGAAACACCAATACTCAGGGTTACAAATGAATGTAGGAGCAACTGGAAAAAAGGGAAGTGAAAATACCTTTTAAACCTACGCATGGAAATGGTTAAAAAAAAAAAAAGCAAATGAAGAGAAAGAAGTATTTACAGCCCATGGAATCCTAGCGCTCTCAGCCATTAATATTGCTTCAATTGTGGTTGTTTCCTTGGAAGAACAAACTTTCTTCCTATGATTCCCATTTCTTACCAGGTATTACTAGTTACAGTTGTTTTGTTTTGTTTTGTTTTCCAAACAGATGAAGAAACTGAGGTTTAGAGAGATTAAATGATCCACCTAAGACTACACAAGAAGAGACACTAGAAGATGACACAAAAGAGGGCGGGTCTACCTTTCCCATTTCAGATCCAGGGTTCTTTCCAACCCACATTCCACCCTACTGTTATTGGCTCAATTCTGCCTCTTTCCTGGGTAAATCTCTCACCTGCTATGCCCATTTTCATCCTTCCTCTTCAATTCCAGATGCTGGCCAACTTTATAGGGCTTTATGGACACATTTCAGATGACTAAGTCAGGAAAGACCATGAATATCATAGATGTCAGGAGGAAGAATTGAGAACAACCCTAATGGGTTGGAATGCAGAGCAGAAGCCAACATGATTAAGTTGTATAGGCTTAATATAAAAACCTGAACAAGGTATGCCCTAATATATGCTGTGTACTGCCTTGTATCTTCAGGTTTCACGCTGCTCCCCTGTCTACAATGCCCTTCCACCCTAGATTATCTAGCCAGGATCTGCTATCCAACCTGCAAATCTTAACTGAATTATCTTCTCCTCTTTGACATCCAGGCATAATAGTCAACTATTTCTTTTGTGTCACAACTGTACCTAGAACATGCTTTCGATGCATTGACCTTGGAGTACTATACACTTAGGTGTGTATAGGCCTCTGTGGGAGCCAAAAGTAGTGTCACAAGAATCCTGTATACATTATAATTATTCACTTACATTTCTTCAAGATCCTGGAGAGCAGGATCTGGGTCTCATTCACGCTTCTATCCCCAGCCAGCACTAAACCAATTTATATAAATGTCTATGCCAGGCAGTACTCTAGTGAACAAGACAAAGTTCCTATCCTTATGGTCCTTACACTCCAGGAGAGGGAAGTAATACACATCAAGGCGAAACAAGAGAATAAGACCATTTCAGATAGCCATCAGTGCTATGAAAAAAATAAACAGGGTTATTAGAAAGGGACCAGTCAAGAATTACCTTAGGTCAAGAAAGCTCTCTGAAAGAGGGAACGTTGGAGTTAAGGCTTGAACGAGGTATAGGAACAAGCCATGGGAAAATGTGGGGAAAGACCATTTCAGTCAGAAGAGCAACAGCCACAAATAAATTTGTGAGTCATGCAAAAACACTACACATTCAAAGCACAGAATCAAACTTTCTGAAGTTTAGAATCATACCTCGATCTTACACGGAGGCAGTGGCAGAAGGATGGAGGAAAGAATGATTAATACTTCTTGAATGCCTTCCAGATCCTGGGAATTTTACCTAGGTGATCTCATATAATGCTCACAACCACAGATTATTCCCATTCTACTGGTAAGGAAACTGAGGCTCCGGGAGGAAGTGTGGCACCAGCTAGATCTGGCTGAACCTTGCCTGGGCTTTTCCACATCACACTACCCTGTCCGGACACCAGCTGCCTCCTGATGCAGTGGAAGAAATGAGAGAAGAGCTCAACTCATTCTGATGCCAGCTGAAAAGCCACAAGTACCACGGATATGTGCAGATGAAAAGCTGTTGGTATTTCAGGACTTGAACAAAAGCAGAGCCCTTCTTTCCTGCTTCTGCCCATCTGGCGTTGCCGCAGCCTACCACGGGCACCCAGAGAAGTCCTTCAAACACATTTTCTGAGCGTCATGGTAAGGATCCAGCTTAAAAAGAAAGCTGGCTGTGGAAGCTGAGCTGTAGATAATTCCCTAAGCTCTTTCCCCTAATTGTGGTGCACACAGCCAGCCGCAGAAACAAAGACTTGGGCCCTCTCTTGATTCTCTGTCACCTCATCTGAAGTCTAGGTATTTATTTTAATTCAGGACTTCGTTCCCTTTAAAGGAAAATCAAAGAGTCCCTGAAGACATGCTCCTGCTACGATTTCAATTTCCATTTCCTCCAAAATGGATGTCAAAGGCAAAAACCCCCGGGATCCTTAGGACAGTCCACTTTGGGTTTCTAATTTTGACAAGGAAACCATAATCTGGTGGGCTAACCCCCTGACGAAGAAGGCAAGAAGGAATGAAAATCAAATCAGAGAATCGACCCAAAAAAAAAAAGAGAGAGAGAGAGAGAGGTCTGGGCCAAACAACATTCACGGAAATAAAATCTCCTGAGGCTCAAAGCTAATAGGAGCAGCTGGTGAAGACCACCAAAGACAAGAGAGTGAGAATGGCTTCCAGGGAGAGAAAGCAGAGTGGCTTCTCCAGGACAATGGAGCAGACATTAGCATTCCAATGAACCTGCACAAAGAGACCCAGACCAAGCTGGGGAAGGAGGCCCCTTTCCTCCTGCCCCTCTTTCAGGCCCATTTGTATCTCCCGGCAGCGTCCGCCACAAAATAGGGTGGTTTCTTACACGTTATCTTCTTGCGTATTTTTAAATGGGACTGTGTTTTTTGGCTTCGTTTAGCAAGAAATAAATTGCTCCTCTGCTTGGGATCTGGGCAGAATATGGCCCCGACATCTGAACACACGCTTGTTGTCAGAACTTTGCTGCCTCCTTTTCCCTTCCTTTTAGTGGAAGTTTGGATTCCAGTGAGTGTTCTCTTCTACTCTTAAGCTCCAAACATTTCAAACAGCACAAAAGATATGACAAGATGAAAGGAAGTGTCCACAAATAGACAGCTAGACAACTAGTTAGCAGCTGTCTGCTTTTCTTCAGGGTTTTTTTTTTTTTTCCTGCAGTGGGGAAAAAAGTTTATTTTCCATTCTTGAAGGAGGCTGACTACAGGCTGTCCTTCCTGCTCACGCTTTTCTCTCTCTCTCTCCCCCTCTCCTCCTCTGCCACCCTCTCTCTCTCTCCCTCTCTCACTGGCCGTCTTCCAAGCCCGTTTAGTGTTAGAAGGGGAAAAACACTTACCATGCCCTGAGTAACCCTGACCTTTAGAACTCACTGTCCTTCTGGGGCAACATGTGGAGAACTGTGGCGGCTGTAAGGGGAATTGCTCATNCTAAGGCAGTAATAAGGAAGGGAATATTTATTGAACATATATGAGCAATACTGAATATTACAAATATTTATTGACTGCCTACAAGGTGCCCAGTATTCCATACCCTCACTTTTTCCTTCATAGCAATCCAGTAAGATAGTATGGTTTCACTTTTATTTAAGATTTTATTTATTTGAGAGAGAGCATGCACAAGTGGGAGGGGCAGACGAAGAAGGAGAGGATCTCAAGCAGACTCCACACTGAGTGCAGAGCCCGATGTGGGGCTCGATCCCAGGACCAGGACATCACAACCTGAGTTGAAACCAAGTGTTAGACACTGAACCGACTGTACCACCCAAGCACCCCTTGTTCCACTTTTGGAGATAAAACTAAGGCTCACAAAAGATAATTTGCTCAAAGTCACATCACATTAGATTCGAAGACAGGTATGTCCAACTCTGTACCCAAACCTCTTTTTTCACAGGAAGCCTATTTTCCACAAAGTACGAAAACAGTAAGGCTAATGTCCATTAATGAAAGCTTGAAAAAGAGTTTTTTGGAGATCAATAAAGAAAATAATTGTAGAACTGTGAATTCAAAGCTGATTGTGGAATCAAGTCACGCTTCTCACAAGTCAGGAAGCCTGGAGGGTCGACAATTCAACCAGGAATGAAGGGAGGAAAGTAAGCCTTTCTGGGCAGCATCTTTGTGGGTCTTCCTTTCTCTATAATAGGAACCTTGCTAATGCAGTGGTCCAGATATTCTTGGGTAGGTCATCCTAATGCTCACCAAGTGTCCTTGCTTAAAAGAAGAACATTGCAGGTGTCCTTCCAGGCCAGAAGCCCAGTTACTCACATGAATTGCCCACTGGGGGGATTTAGGACTCTCCTCACTGCCTAGAAAAGGCTGAAAGTAAGTAAAACTGCTTGAAAAAGATAACTCTCAGAGCTCCTTTTAACCCTGATTTTATAATTTGGCATCCAGTGAGGGAAGGGGCTTTTATTCAACATGTATTCAAAGTGTATTTAATGAACTCCTACTATGTGCTAAGCGATACAGATTTCATTTCACTCATCCACTTGAACTCAGTCTCAGAGAAATCCACAGAATCTCTCAGGTCATCTTATCCAACTCCCCATCTTCAACCTAAGTCAACAAATATTTCCTGCAGTCAAGATACCGTGGAGGATACCACTATTCTCCAGGAGACTTTAAACGATGCAGCATGTAAACGGAGGGCCCCCTGCACATTCCATTCGTAAAATCAGTTTACGTCTTTCCTATAAGGTGACCCTGAAGCCATAAACAGAAAAAAAAGCCAAAAGGTCAGAAACCAAGAATATTAGGAACAGGTCGGGAAGAAAGTTAGACAATGGCCTCAAGCAAGCAGTTCAGCCCAAAGTCTATGAAATGCCATCTCCATGAGGACAGAGATTTTGTTTCTTTTGTTTCCTTATAGAACCCTGCACCTGGAAGGTCCTCCAGTATTCGCTGAGTGAATAAGTGGATGAATCATCAGGGTGTAGACTACCTCTTTTATACAGTGCTGGCTTATGGCATGGGAAGACTAGAAAGAACACAGGTCTCAAAACGCAAAGGATTTGAAGAACTAGACACTAATCCCCCAGGGATCAACCCCAAATAACCCTCCAGCCAGTACAGTGAACTCCATGGTTTAGGGTCCTTCCTCTGGTGTACTTCCCTCTATCAACATACTTGTTACACTGCAGTGTAACCTTCTGCCTTTCTGCCTTCCCTACTGAATGTGACATCAGCCCATAATAAGAACTCAGGAATGTTGTTGCATGACCCTGCCCTGAGGATTCTCCCATGGAGATGAATGGGCAAAGAGAATAATAGAGTTTGGTGGTTTGGGCTTTATTTTTCCTGGAAATCAGGGCAATACCGTAGGCTTCTGCCTTCACCCAAAGGCAATAAGATACATTGAGAACCAAGAGGAAAATAACCAAAAGGATTTGATTCTCTATTCTAGACCTACCAGGACGGCAAGGGAACTTAAAAGTTAATTTAAAATTTTAAAATAGTAACAATAATAACAACTGACATGAAGAGAGGGGGTAGGGGTGTTAATCGATAAGGACCCCAACCTGAATCAGCAGAACAATGTGTCTACTCTCAGCTGCAAAGGTAAGACATGAACAAGGGAAAAACACCCCTGCCCACCTCTGCACTAGTCAGGCCACACCTTCAGTGGTGGCTACTCTCAGCTCTGGACCCCACATTCTAAGAGAACGGAACACCTGGGTGTGTTCAGTTCAAAGTACCCATAAGATAAGCAGACTTAAACTGTCAAAGAAACCATTTGGCCTGGAGATGGCTTAAAGGAACATACCAAAAGTCCTAGTAAACTAGAAACCAGGCACAAGAAGGTTAGGTTACTTAATCAAAAGCATACAGTGACTTGGTGGTAGAAGCTGGATTAGAACTCAAGTCTTATCATTCTAAACCCCAAAACCATTATGCTTGAAATAGACAGGTCCCGGTGTCTTAAAAGAAAAAAAAAATCCTCTGGATCTCAAGCACCCATCAACACAAGGAGAAGGCTACATCACTTCTGCTGACAGTGCTTTGAAGATTTTAGCATTTCACGTCTGTTAAATGAAGGAAAGGAGATCTGAATGCGCTTAGCAACTCGGACGAACCTTCTCATAGAATCAGGGAGCTGACACGTACACGGAGTGACATACCTTTAGCCATCCGATCCTGAGATGTGCAATAATGGAGACCGCATCATAATCACATGTATCAAAGTCTGATCGAGGTGATGGCTGGAACCCCTGTATTCATTCAACAAATATTTTTGAGCACCTACTCAAGCCAAGCTCCACGCTGAGTGCTGGGTACACAGTGGTTAATAAAACAGCAATCTAGCAGAAGAGACAAGCACTAATCAATAAACCACTAACAAGTTACATATAATTACCAACTGTGATAAATATAATGAAGGCAAGGAACTGGATTTTGTAAGAGAAAATAACAGGAAGGGTGGGGTTTATTAAACAGTGCAAGCACTACATAATGTTGTTCTCTCTGGGAAAAGTGGGTTTAGAACAAGGTTTGCCCTAAGGCCAAAACAGAGGACTTGCATGCTCGGGCATGCCTCCAGAGAACACTCTGGAGCTTCAGTGAAAAAGTCCATCACAGGTGGAACAGAGACAAAGATGAACATCTCCATAAAGGAGACGCATTACCTGAGCATGTGTTATAACCTGGGAATAAGAAATAGAAGAGGAACCCTCTTAGCTGAGCTCTAGAAAGATAACAGGAAGCAGGAAGCAGACAGGAAGAGATACTCGTAATCTTTAACACAGGACACTGTCCACTAGTCATAGTAGTAGTAGAACTTACAGCACATGTCCACACAAACACTTGTACGTGGATGTTCACAGGAGCTTTATTCATAATATCCCAGCACTGGAAACAACCAAAACGTTCACAGGTTAAACAGATACATAAACTGTGGTATATTTGTGAAAGGGAATAGTAGTCAGCAATAAAAAAGAACGTACTACTGATATACACAATGATATTGATGAATCTCACAGACATTATGCAAAGTGAAAGAAATAAGATACAAAAAAGAACACGTACTGTATAATTCCATTTATAGGAAATAGCAGACAGCCAAAACTAATCAGTAGTGATATAAACCAAATCAACATTTGCCTGATGTAGGGGACAGGGAGGGGAGGCAGGAGGAAGAGACTGACAGAAAAGAAAAAGACATTAAGACAACTGTCTGAGAAGATAGAGATGTTCTGTATCTGTATTGGGGTGGTAATCAGTAACCTGTACACTAGCAGGCAGAAATTTTATTGTATACAAACCTCAAAGAAGTTGATTTTTTTGTTTCCTCACTCTTTCAATTTTGTACAATGTTCTTCTAGAAACTGAACCAAGTTCCTCAGAGGAAAGGAGGTCAACACAATTACAGTGCTTTATCTGAAATTACTCCACCATTCTGGCTTTTAAGTAATGGCCAGTGAATGCCAATCCTCACTAATGTCCAGTCCACTGCCTGAGAATTTGAAAGCATCCTCTTCTTTCCTGACAGGTAGCAGCCAGCCCAGCACACATGGCGGCATTTCTTTCAGAAGCCTGCCAAGTTTATATTCATACAGACCCACACTGCCAGGCCAGAATGCCCAAGGTTGTCCCCGAGACTAGGACCCCTTTGGGGAAACCACATTCTAAGGCCAAGGGCTCTACCCCATGAAACCTGTTGTTTTACCTACATAGCAAATGTTGTTGAGGACGTTGTTCACTACTGCATCCTGTCCCCGGTACAAACACACAAGAGAAATTCTTCTCTGGTCTTAGTCCCAGGATTTATTGTACTAAATTATTTCTCACTTATGGATACGAACTATGATTCCTCTTTTTGAATTAGCTGCCTAGAAATTAAACATGCACCCCCCCTCTAGCAAGTGTGTAAAAGTTTAAGGCACAAATTTTATCCATTAACCTCACCCAAGTTACAAACTTATTTCCTTGTCACTGTTTTCCTTTCAGCTTAGTTTTCTCTATTACTTTTTAAGTACGTAGACTTTATTTTTAGAGCAGTTTTAGGTTCACAGCAAAATTGAGTAGAAAGCAGAGAATTCCTATATACCCCCTTCACTGACAAATGCACAGTATCCCCCATTATCAACATGAATATCATTCAAAATCCATAGTTTACATTAGGGTTCACTCTTGGTGTTGTATGTTCTATGGGTCTGGATAAATGTATAATAACATGTATTCACCAATACATTCACTACCCCTCAAACCCTGGCAAACACTAATACTTTTACTGTCTCCATAGTTTTACCTCTTCCAAAGGTCACATGGTTGGGGTCATACAGTATGTAGCCTCTCAGACTGGCTTCTTTCACTTAGTAATATACATTTGGAGCCTTTTCATGGCTTCATAGCTCATTTCTTTTTAGCACTAAATAACATTCCATTGTCCGCATGTACCATGTTTATTTATCCATTCATCCACTGAAGGACATCTTGGTTGCTTCCAAGTTTTGGCAATGATGAATAAAGCTGCTATAAACATCTGTGTGCAGGTGCCTGTGAGGACACAGGTTTGATTAAATACCAAGTTCCTCTGGATAAACACCAAGGAGTTCAATTGCTGGACTGTATGGTAAGAGTCTATTCAGTTTTGTAAGAAATCTCCAAATTGTCCTTTTACTACATCATTTTGCATTCCCATCAGTAATGAATGAGAGTTCCTGTTGCTCTACATTGTATCCAGCATTGGGTGTTGCTAGTGCTTTGGATTTCAGCCATTCTCATAAGTGTGCACTAGTATCTCATGGTTTTAATTTGCAACTCCTGACTGCCACATGATGTTGAGCATCTTTGCATACACTTATTTGCCATCTGTAGATCTTCTCTGATGAGATGTCTGTTCAGATCTTTTGCCCATTTTTTAAATGGGTTGTCTGTTTTCTTATTGTTGAGTTTTAAGAGTTTTTGTATATTTTTGGATAACAGTCCTTTATCAGATAATGTCTTTTGCATGTTTTCTACCACTCCGTGGCTTGTCTTTACTTTATAGAAATATTTTTGTACTGCATATTTTTAAAAGTCACCCTGATCTTTTTTTGGGACCAATAAATTAGTTTATTGGTAGTTTTTACACAGATTTTAAATATGAATGGAATGGTGAAGGTTGTATCATACCTGATTTTCAATTTCTTCTATTGTCTGTTTTACTTACTGACTGGCAGGCTTGAACAAATACCTTCCTCTCTCAGGGCCTCAGTTTCTTCTTCTGTAAAATGGGAGAGCTAAATCTGATGATGCCCAGAGTTCCTTAGAGCTCTCATTGGATACGTGTTGATGGCATAGCCAGTAGGAGGCAGAACCCTGACTCATATCCTAACAACAGAGAGAGAGAGAGAGAGAGACCCACACCCTAAGCAATCCAAAGAATGGATTTAACATGCTGACACAAGCTGAGATGCCTAGTGACTCTGTCTAACCTTGACCAATTTCTCTGTGAGGAGATAGACCAAAAAAAAAAAAAAAAAGAGGCAATATTTGATCCACTTCTTGGAGAAGTATGTGCGATGGAAGTCTCTGTAGTGCAGAACTGTTGACTGATAAAGTAGAAGAAACACCAATACTCAGGGTTACAAATGAATGTAGGAGCAACTGGAAAAAAGGGAAGTGAAAATACCTTTTAAACCTACGCATGGAAATGGTTAAAAAAAAAAAAAAAAGCAAATGAAGAGAAAGAAGTATTTACAGCCCATGGAATCCTAGCGCTCTCAGCCATTAATACTGCTTCAATTGTGGTTGTTTCCTTGGAAGAACAAACTTTCTTCCTATGATTCCCATTTCTTACCAGGTATTACTAGTTACAGTTGTTTTGTTTTGTTTTGTTTTCCAAACAGATGAAGAAACTGAGGTTTAGAGAGATTAAATGACCCACCTAAGACTACACAAGAAGAGACACTAGAAGACGACACAAAAGAGGGCGGGTCTACCTTTCCCATTTCAGATCCAGGGTTCTTTCCAACCCACATTCCACCCTACTGTTATTGGCTCAATTCTGCCTCTTTCCTGGGTAAATCTCTCACCTGCTATGCCCATTTTCATCCTTCCTCTTCAATTCCAGATGCTGGCCAACTTTATAGGGCTTTATGGACACATTTCAGATGACTAAGTCAGGAAAGACTATGAATATCACAGATGTCAGGAGGAAGAATTGAGAACAACCCTAATGGGTTGGAATGCAGAGCAGAAGCCAACATGATTAAGTTGTATAGGCTTAATATAAAAACCTGAACAAGGTATGCCCTAATATATGCTGTGTACTGCCTTGTATCTTCAGGTTTCACGCTGCTCCCCTGTCTACAATGCCCTTCCACCCTAGATTATCTAGCCAGGATCTGCTATCCAACCTGCAAATCTTAACTGAATTATCTTCTCCTCTTTGACATCCAGGCATAATAGTCAACTATTTCTTTTGTGTCACAACTGTACCTAGAACATGCTTTCGATGCATTGACCTTGGAGTACTATACACTTAGGTGTGTATAGGCCTCTGTGGGAGCCAAAAGTAGTGTCACAAGAATCCTGTATACATTATAATTATTCACTTACATTTCTTCAAGATCCTGGAGAGCAGGATCTGGGTCTCATTCACGCTTCTATCCCCAGCCAGCACTAAACCAATTTATATAAATGTCTATGCCAGGCAGTACTCTAGTGAACAAGACAAAGTTCCTATCCTTATGGTCCTTACACTCCAGGAGAGGGAAGTAATACACATCAAGGCGAAACAAGAGAATAAGACCATTTCAGATAGCCATCAGTGCTATGAAAAAAATAAACAGGGTTATTAGAAAGGGACCAGTCAAGAATTACCTTAGGTCAAGAAAGCTCTCTGAAAGAGGGAACGTTGGAGTTAAGGCTTGAACGAGGTATAGGAACAAGCCATGGGAAAATGTGGGGAAAGACCATTTCAGTCAGAAGAGCAACAGCCACAAATAAATTTGTGAGTCATGCAAAAACACTACACATTCAAAGCACAGAATCAAACTTTCTGAAGTTTAGAATCATACCTCGATCTTACACGGAGGCAGTGGCAGAAGGATGGAGGAAAGAATGATTAATACTTCTTGAATGCCTTCCAGATCCTGGGAATTTTACCTAGGTGATCTCATATAATGCTCACAACCACAGATTATTCCCATTCTACTGGTAAGGAAACTGACTCCGGGAGGAAGTGTGGCACCAGCTAGATCTGGCTGAACCTTGCCTGGGCTTTTCCACATCACACTACCCTGTCCGGACACCAGCTGCCTCCTGATGCCGTGGAAGAAATGAGAGAAGAGCTCAACTCATTCTGATGCCAGCTGAAAAGCCACAAGTACCACGGATATGTGCGGATGAAAAGCTGTTGGTATTTCAGGACTTGAACAAAAGCAGAGCCCTTCTTTCCTGCTTCTGCCCATCTGGCGTTGCCGCAGCCTACCACGGGCACCCAGAGAAGTCCTTCAAACACATTTTCTGAGCGTCATGGTAAGGATCCAGCTTAAAAAGAAAGCTGGCTGTGGAAGCTGAGCTGTAGATAATTCCCTAAGCTCTTTCCCCTAATTGTGGTGCACACAGCCAGCCGCAGAAACAAAGACTTGGGCCCTCTCTTGATTCTCTGTCACCTCATCTGAAGTCTAGGTATTTATTTTAATTCAGGACTTCGTTCCCTTTAAAGGAAAATCAAAGAGTCCCTGAAGACATGCTCCTGCTACGATTTCAATTTCCATTTCCTCCAAAATGGATGTCAAAGGCAAAAACCCCCGGGATCCTTAGGACAGTCCACTTTGGGTTTCTAATTTTGACAAGGAAACCATAATCTGGTGGGCTAACCCCCTGACGAAGAAGGCAAGAAGGAATGAAAATCAAATCAGAGAATCGACCCAAAAAAAAAAAGAGAGAGAGAGAGAGAGGTCTGGGCCAAACAACATTCACGGAAATAAAATCTCCTGAGGCTCAAAGCTAATAGGAGCAGCTGGTGAAGACCACCAAAGACAAGAGAGTGAGAATGGCTTCCAGGGAGAGAAAGCAGAGTGGCTTCTCCAGGACAATGGAGCAGACATTAGCATTCCAATGAACCTGCACAAAGAGACCCAGACCAAGCTGGGGAAGGAGGCCCCTTTCCTCCTGCCCCTCTTTCAGGCCCATTTGTATCTCCCGGCAGCGTCCGCCACAAAATAGGGTGGTTTCTTACACGTTATCTTCTTGCGTATTTTTAAATGGGACTGTGTTTTTTGGCTTCGTTTAGCAAGAAATAAATTGCTCCTCTGCTTGGGATCTGGGCAGAATATGGCCCCGACATCTGAACACACGCTTGTTGTCAGAACTTTGCTGCCTCCTTTTCCCTTCCTTTTAGTGGAAGTTTGGATTCCAGTGAGTGTTCTCTTCTACTCTTAAGCTCCAAACATTTCAAACAGCACAAAAGATATGACAAGATGAAAGGAAGTGTCCACAAATAGACAGCTAGACAACTAGTTAGCAGCTGTCTGCTTTTCTTCAGGGTTTTTTTTTTTTTCTGCAGTGGGGAAAAAAGTTTATTTTCCATTCTTGAAGGAGGCTGACTACAGGCTGTCCTTCCTGCTCACGCTTTTCTCTCTCTCTCTCCCCCTCTCCTCCTCTGCCACCCTCTCTCTCTCTCCCTCTCTCACTGGCCGTCTTCCAAGCCCGTTTAGTGTTAGAAGGGGAAAAACACTTACCATGCCCTGTGTAACCCTGACCTTTAGAACTCACTGTCCTTCTGGGGCAACATGTGGAGAACTGTGGCGGCTGTAAGGGGAATTGCTCATTCTCCATCTTTTATAGTCCAGTGTTTGCAACTTAATGAGGTTTTGGTGCTCCATCCAGTAAGGGCATTTCTTTCACAGAAGGAACCCAAAGCATGGGTTTTGATTTTTCAAACCTGCCCTGGCTTCATGGAGCGGGTCTAAATCGATTCCAGATCCAGATCAACTGTTTTAATTTGAACTTCTTCCTCTTCTCCCCTGACAGGCCTGGAAGGGCATTATTCTTTAATTCTTGATTTTAATAGCAGGTGCGTGGCAAGTTGCTCCCCTCTTTTCTGTCTCTTCATGGCCTCACAAGACTTTACGCTCAGGAGATGAAGGTCCTGCCGTGAAGAGCAGCTGGGCCAGCTCCTGGGGGCTATTCCGGGCCCTCTTGCAGATGGGCGGCTGAAGTTGCAGCAGAAGGAGAGAGGGCAGCAAGAGCTCTGCTGCCAGATTTCTTTCAGGGCCAGAAACGTGCACCTCTGCTGGCACCTTGCTCTAAGCCCTGCCCCAGTATTCCCTCCTGCCCACGGAACCCGGCCACACAGCCTGCTAGTTCACTGGGCAAACCAGATTCATCCCCCACCCTTTTCTCACGAGCAGCAGAGTCCCCGAGTCCACGAACAGGTGGTCAGCCCAGAGTTTTCATCTCTCACCCATGTCACCCAGCAAATCCATCTCACCCGCGGTCACTTCTCTCTGTTGACCACCTCTCCAATGGATCCCCGTTCACCTCCACTGTCCACCGGCGCCCATTTCTAACAGACAGGACCCCTGGAAGTCTCATTCCCCGCACTGTGGCAGGAAGAGTGGTTTTTAAATTACTGTTAGGAGTGTCCCTCGTCACCATCCCCCAGAGATGCTCTCCTGCCTCCACCTCAAGTCCAGACCCAGTTCAGGTTCTAGGGCTCCTCTGTGCATCCACAAAGCTGCTTCCGCCATCACTTACCCCCCTAGGTGATCTACTAACCTAGTAATTCTCAGGCTCCCACCATTTCTTCAAGCTGACCCCTCTGCTGGGATGTCCTCACCCCCCACTGTAGCCTGATCAACATCTCTGTTCGTTCCATGAAAACATTCCCTGACCCTGGTTGTTGCTAATGGTCCTGCCCCTGTTGTCCCACAGCACAGCCCAGACACCTCCACCGTGGCACGGGGCCGCCAGCCATGTACTGGCATAAGCCTCATTCCTCATGCCTCTGCATTCTGGCCAGATGGGAAACAACTTACACATCTCGCTCCCCCAGTCTAGCCCAGGACTAGGCAGCAATACATAAAAATTGATGGGTGGATTAACTAAGTGAACATTTACTTAAAAACAGGTCAGAGGTTTCTACAGTCCTGTCAGCCATGGTAAGAAAAGGGACCAAGAGGTCCTCTGCATGAGCTCACTTAGGGCAGTTTCTCAGTCAAGGCTGACTGTCCCTAGAACGTAGGATGGTGCGTAAGGTGCTATGGGTGAGGATATACCCTGTCTCTGCCCTCCGGGCACCCCCAAGGCAGAGACTCCTCAGTGACAGGGTTAATCCTTCCAGATCACAGAGACACAGCCTGCAGGTAGCAGAAGGAGACTTGGAACGCAGTCGAAAGGCCTGGCTCCTCTGCCACTTACTTCCTTTGCATCTTACAGAAGTCACATAACCTGTCTGAGCCTTCATCTGTTACACAGGGAAATCCCACCCATCCTGTCTGTTTCACATTCTGGGCACGAGTAAAAGCACTTTGCAAACCAAGGGTGATACAAGCTGCCCATCCTTATTCCACTTTTTCGAAGGTTTATCCTCTGATCAAATATGCTGAATTTTTTAAAAGTCTGCCCCCCAGTGTTCTCCAGTTAAATCTTGGACATGTACTTAACAAGTAAGTGGGATATAAGATACACTTATGGGTACAAAATGATGTTTTGAAGTGGTAGTCAGTGTGTTTTTCCTTCATAACTGCCATCACAGAATTTCTTCACCGTTTCTCCAAAGACACCTGCCTCCCCATATGTCCAGATACCTAGAATTGAGTCACCTAATACTCGGATGTAAATAAAGGGGACACTGAGAAACCAGAAAACCACAAGGGGATAATCTTAAATGTTGAATTCAAAGCCACTGGCCCAGGTGTAAGACACATTTAAAGCATACTTTGAGAGTGAGGTGTTCTCCCACTAGACTAAAGACTCAATGGGTTGAGAAAAAGAAGAGGAGGAATCACATGGACAGAAACAGAGGGAGATGGAGAGACAGCAGGCAGCCACCTGAGCAGGTGCCATCGGGCAGCAGGCAGCAGGCACCAGGCTGGTGACAGCCTGGGGGCTGAGTGGAAACCTGGCTCGCTCTTCACTGTCCGCTGACAACTACCAATCAATAGCAACCAGCACATGACCCGGGAGTTGCCCGGGAGAACAGACATTCATCTCCTCTCTGCCCCGCCCCTCATCCAATCTACTCCATGTCAAAAATGGTCACTTGTAGGGCACCTGTAGGGTCCTACACACGCGTCTGCACACACATCCATCTCTACCCCATTACACAGAGATCATCAGACACTAAGCTGATAGATCAATGCAAATTTTTAGAGATAAAAATGGCCTCTGAAACACAACAGAATATTTACTCTGAAGATTTCACTTAGAATATCTAGGTTTTTCAATGAAGTGGTTATTGTAATAAATATTCTCTGAGTGCATCGTCTTTATTTATCAAAAGTGTTTATCACAGTTTGCTGGTTTCAAGGAGCACTCGTGGAGCAGGTGATCCTGGGGTTGCAATGGTTAAACACTGACCCTCACTGAGCTGGTGAGGAAGAGAGGGATGTCGGGTGGGGTTACACAGACAGCGTCTGAGCATCCATATTTCTGCCCAACAGGGATCTGCTTTTTATTCATACTCTGATCTTTCCAGCAAGAAGCAGGCAGGACTAAACCCCCCTCACATCTCTGCAGTGAGAACTGAGCACAATGACGGCTGACCAAAGCCTGGACGGAGCATGAAGATGAGGAAAAGGCAGAGGGGACAGATTCCTGCAAATAAATAAACAACCTAAATTCTTAGGGAGTAGAGAGAATGCAGCAGGCGTACAGGCATGCAGGCTGGAGAAGACCAACGTCACCCATCTGTCGGACCGTTCGTTTCTACACACCCTCATGCTCCAGGCTTAGTGGCCGGCAAGAACGCAAATTAACACCATCAACAGACCTGCTGCCCTCTTGGAGGTTACTATCGGACTCTGAGAGAAATAATTACCTAGCCAATCACAATACAGTGGAGTAAGCGTGGAGTAAGCGGGATGATCTGGAAAGGAAGCTTCCCGGTAGTGTCCCTGTTAGGGAAACATCAGGAGAAGAACCTGATATACTCAAGGGTTGGGAGTCACGGTTAAGGAAGGTAACTGTCATGAGTCACTTTTAAGCGGAGGCCTAAAGGAAGAGCAAGTGTGCTAGGTAAGCAGGACATAATGTGTGAATCGGGCAGTTGGAACAGAGCTCTCACCCCAGAGAACCAAGAGAAAAAGCACACACACAAATATATTTTGTCTGGCCCACAGTTTTGTGAGTTTGTTGTTGTTTTTGTTCTTAATTACTGGCCAACAATAAAGATTTCACATTAAAGTTCAGATTTCTGATTTCTCTTGAAATTCCCTCATGGTAAACCCTGGATGGAACTGAGTAGTGACTTTTCCTTTAAATGGGACCTGGTTTGCCCCAATCCTCACCACTCCCTCTTGTGCCCCTAACATTGAGGCCCAAGTCAGCTGCCATTTATCATCGAGCTTGTAATGTTGTCTTTCCAATAGGACAGTTTAAGAAAAAGGTTTCTTAGATCCAATGTTTCTAACAAAAGTAGAAAATGTAGGATAGAAGAAGGAAACTGTTTCATCCAGCTCTTCGCCCTCAGTAATATGGCCAGACCAGCCCTGGTCCCACTTGAGTGTTGAGGCCCTGGTCTAAACCTTTGTTAAGGGTAGGAACCACGTCTTCTCCACCAGATACAATGCCTGGTGCTTAGTAGAGGAGAAATCAGTGTTTTTCTGAATGCATAAAAAAGGTGTACACTGGTTACACTGCAAGAAAGAACACATCTTACTCAGGGAATTGGGGGGGGGGGGAAATAGGATAAATATAAAGGAGCAAGAAGGAGCCTGACACAAGGTTAGAGAGAGGGGCAGAGGCCATACCAGGAAGGTCTGGCCAGATTTTCTAGAGTTTTGGCTTTATCCTAAAGGCAATGGGAACTTTTTGAAGCATTTTAAGCCTGAGAGTGGACTTGCCTAGATTTATGTTTAGAAAGAACTCTCAGCAGCACTGTAAACAAGAGAGAGAGAAAGAGAGAACATTAGAGTCTGGTCTAGAGAGGCATCACAATGGTCAAGGCGATCAACAATGAAATTCTGAACAGACAATGGTGACGGGATAGTGAATAGTTTTTTAGATGACAGCGTCACTAGGATTAGGTGATACGTGGGGGGTCAGAGGGGAGGAAGAGGGTCAGACTGAGGTCCTGGGTGTGGAATCATCCAGTGCTGGAAACAAACAGGTCTTACACAAACCTGCTGAAACTTGATGAATCCACTTTCCTTGGTCTCGTCCTTTTGTCTTTTAATCCCTCGCCTTTCTGGATGTTCAGCTACTATTTCAGCTGGGGTGTGCCAGATAAAACACAGGACACCCAAACTTGAATTTCAGATGAGCAACAAAAGTTTTTAAAATCTAAGCATGTCCCATGAAACATCTGTATTTTTCTCTGCTCATCTGGCAACCCTAGCTTCAGCCCCCTCCCCTTCCCAGGACTCCCCACTGTCATCCAAGGCACTTGCTGGAAGTGGGGATGGGAGGTGGCATTGTGTCACCACACAGCACAAGTCTGCAAGTGCTGCTCTAGGGTGCCCCTCTACCAGCAGATAAATGGGATCATTTTTCAGTAAGATATTCCTGCGGCTCATCAGATGTTGGTGTGAAGGAACTATCATCCTACTCCACCAGAGAAGTTCCTGAAAGAACCAGGGGATTTAGCCAGAAGGCAGAGGTAATGAACCAAATCTCCAGACACACAGTGGGACAGGAGAAGAGCAGGGAAGGGGAAAGGAGAGAAGAGGAGGAGTGAAACAAAGAAAACTACCTCTATGGCAGGTCAGACAGAAGACTCCGAGGTCCTCAGGCAGTCATAACGTAAACGCACGTGAGGGATGTCCTTAGAGATACTATTTTATTCCTTCATCTTCACACTTTTACCTATTTTCAAAAGTGCTACATTGACTGTGTGCTACTTTTATAATCAAATTTTTAAAAGTCAGTGAACATCATCTTAGAAGAAAAAGTAGGCAGGCTATTTGAAATTTCTGCTGTGAGAATTCAGGATTTATCTTCAGACCCCTGATAGCAGTTAGCACCATCCGCGTTTATGGAACAAGCGCATTTGTAGCAAACTGGTGGACACATGGTGAGAATGCGGAAGCGCTGGTAGCCCCCAATCACTTGCACTTAAGGAGGGGCACTTAGTAAGAAAGAAGCAACTCGTTCTAAAAGGTCTAAAACCTTAGGAGAACCCGAGCAACATGCCTCACCTTTTTAGCAGAACCTTCACAATCCGACGCCCCGTGCCCCCAAAGTGTCGACCCAGAAAAAAGAAAAGATAAAATGATATGTTTTCTTTGTTATGATGCCAATTTGTACTTCTCTCTCTCGCCTTTTTTTTTTTTTTAACCCACACATGAATTCCAATGGGTGCGAGCTATTCTTTCTCAGGAGGAAGGGGGGGGAAAGAGGTAATCATGACAAATTATCCTTTTTCCGAGTTATCATCATCTTGCTCTGTCTCTGTCAAATTGTTCCTCAAACACAGCAGCCTGCAAGTCCTGCTCACCCTCCCCCCTCATGTGCTATTTATACCTTTTGGATCAAACCAGCACTTTTGCATAACTCAGCCATTCCAGGGGCTGTGATGATGAACTGCACGGCTTCCAGTCTTTTCCGTCAGAGTGGCTTGTGGTCACATCCCTGAATCCTTAAGGACAATGTGTTCCACAATCCCTTCCATCTAAATCCGTCGATAATTATGATAGAGGGGGATCGGCTAAGCTTCACCCAGGAAGGAATGGTTCATTTTTCAAGCCTACGTGTTGCTTCCACATTATCTGTAAACAGCAACACCACCTTGATCCACAACTTTGCAAAGAATTGGACAGGAGCTGTCCTTTTTTTTTTTTTTTTTTTTTTGCATTCCCTCGGGAAACATCACTCTTTCTCCTAAGAAAAGGCTGCTTTTTCTCCTTCAGCAGTTTTCTTTATTTTACCGCTGTTAGGTCTTGGTTTCTTTTGCTCCAGTGGGTACTCATGGAAAAGAAACCCAATATCCAAGGTGGTGGACAACTCAAGAGAAGGAGTTAAGGAAGGGAAGAACAAGAACGTGTGTGTTGCCAAGAAGGCAGAGAGGAAATGGAAGGAAAGTGTGAAGTGAGAGAGCTGCTCGGTCTTGGAACAATCCGCTTAGCGGGACATCGCAGCTGTTCCTTTCCAACTCTTTCTGGATGGGAAGGATGTTAGAGCGGCTGCAGAATTTTTAAGCTTCCCTTTAGTGGTTTACAAACTTCCTCGCCACGGTCTCCTCTCTCCCACTGCTTCACCCCCGTCTCTGGTCAGCATCCTGGGAGCTTATATCTGAAGTATGTAACACTACTAGATGTGGTCATATTCAAAGCATATGACCAAGGCTACAAAATCAGGAGGTTTAAAAATGAAAAGGATACTTTTGTAAAACTGAAAGTATGGGAAGAGAGGTTGGAGGACAGGAAGAAAAGTTTTTAAGAACTCGAAGTCCACTTTCTCCAACCCACCAGGAGTGCGCACATTTGGAAAATGTTGAGGGAACTTACAGTGTTTACTGGAAACTTGTTGGATTCTAGACAACAAACGAGGCCATGTTCCACTCGTCTTCCCACTTGGGTTTAGGAAAACGTATAGGAAGGAGCTTCACGCTGGCCAATGTTTCCCTGAACTCTCAAATGAGGAATGCAATAAGTAGCCAGCTTGGACCTCCATGACCTCAAAGGAAAAATGAGCTCTTCCACTTAATTCCTACCCGATGTGGGAGAGCGGAAAGAGTACAGGGTGTGGAATCAGAGGACCTGGAGGGAATCTTGCCTTTTCATGGATATGGGTGAAGTCTCTATTTTCTCACCCTTAACATCTGAACAATAATTAGGAATCTATGAGCATTTAACTACAGGGATGGAAAAAGCACCAGGCAAACTGAAAACTCTCGGCATCTTGGTTATTGCCACTGAGTGTCCTGGCTCCAGAGGAAAATCAGCCCCAATATCATCATCTGTGGCATTTGCTTCCAAAAACTTAGGCTCAGAGGTTTCTTTTGCCCTCTGAGTGTGTTCCAGCCATTTAAAAGGGCAAAGTTAACGTTACAGGACTCTCTCCCGTGTGATTAAAAGAGGTCTCTAGACCAAAATGCTCATATCTAAAACAGAATTTGAAGTATATTCTGCATGTTTCTTACAACAGGAACATGGTAGTTTAAAAAGCAGAAAAGAAAGCAGGACAGAAACAAATTAATTTTCTCTAATAAGAATAAGAACAAAAGCCAACTTAGAGGTTTGTTCCCCATTAGGAAGTAACTCATGTAACCCTCACTTTAGCCTCATGACATATGGACTACACAGTATCCCACTGTGCAGATGAGGAAGTTGAGGCAGAATTTTTCAAACTGTGCTCAGAAGATCAATGGGAACCCCTGACAACCCCAGGAAGGGCCATGGAGGAGGCAGCAGGTGAGGCTCCCCCTTCCCCAACCTCCAACCAAAAGCAAAACAAAACACACCTGCATCTGGCACTTCTCGGGTTTCAGCTAAACTACCAGAAAGGATTCTGAGTCTGAAGCTTCAGTAAGTATGAAAATCACAGTTCCACCCACTGGAAACATCTTTCGCTATTTCTTTTTATAATACAATACTTGCCTACTTTTTCTTTTGGGGTTCTCAATCTTCTTTCCTTCCGTATTCTCAAGACAAATACAGCCCCTAAATTTTAGAGTTAGCCTTGACCCTATTGTCTTTCTCATCCTAAATTACCAAGAATTCTTGGTTCTACCTCAGAATTGTTCCTCAAACCTAGCCCCTATTCACTATTCCCACTACCCTGTTTTGGTTTGATCTCATCATCTCTTTAATTGGCTCTTACACTTTATACTCCTGGACTGTTCCTTTTCTCTCTTTCTCCCCTTTCTTTCCCCCCTCCCACCCACCGACCACCCCACCCATCCAGGCGTCATACAAAGGCACGAAAAATCCTCCTAGCACATAACTAGCCCTAGAGTCCTTTGCCCCCTTCATCTCCAGCTCCTCAGTCCCCTAAATGCTCTCTCTTTTCACCTCACATCCACTCAAAGGCAGGACTGAAATCTTTTCAGGGTCCTTCTAAAGATGACCAATGAGCAAGCTCAACTTCACCGAAGATCTGTAGAGACCCTGGAGGAAGATACTGGCCAGTTCTTCCCCAGAGCAAACCACTTAAGAATCCAGATTCAACACCTGTCTTCTCTAGTGTCTTTTCTGGGCCAGGTAACCCCTATAGTTTCCTCTCCCTGAACTTTCCTCTGACTGGTGCCGAAAGGGTCTGGCTTCTCTCTTCTCTCTTCCCGCAGACATACCTTAAACTTCCCATTCCCCCAAAGATCTTCAGCATGTAGATCTTAAGCATGAGACCCAAATGTGAGAAGAAACAGGAAGGGACATTAGTTTGGGGTCAGACAGATCTAATTAGATTCCCAATTCTGCCCCTTGCTCTGTAACCTTACCTTGTCTCCGAGCCTCATTTTTTCACACCTGTGAGAAAACATTCCTCTCAAAAAGGTTTATATAAGGATCAAGGATAATATACGTAAATCATAAAACACTTAATAGGCACCTAATAAATGAAACTAAAAGAAATTTGGACGCTCTTGCTGCTCCTGCTACCACGTATACATCACGTTTGCTCTAAGGAAACAAGTTTCTTGGAAATTAATTTTGTTCTGTGACCACTGAGGTCACTGTGCTGTTGGTTGTTACCATTATCTGATTAAGACTTACAAAGGCGGCTACTCCACTGAGGCTGACGTAGCGATGTCCCTGAAGCTGAGGCCACCTATAGAAGAAAGTGGTCTCAGAAAAGAAAAATTATGAGGTGAGTTCTAGATAGGTGGGTGACAGAGTTCCACTTCTCTTTCTGGATCTAACATCAAGAAGTCAAACTGTCTGTAGATATTCTCCTAAAATGTGGATGACAGAAGTGTGTCCCCTCTGTGAAGGGGGAAAGACAACTAGGAAGGCAGGGAGCCCTGTTAGGACCTCAAGCTAGAACCATGTAATTTAAATGCAGATCTAGATTCATATCTTATCTTTATTTTCCCATTGCCCCCTCCAACCAAGTCTTATTGAACAACTCAGGTGGACAAATAGGTAAGTCTTTTATCTATGTAGTTACCCCAAATGTGATAGGCAGAAGGTGTTCTTTGGAAGAAAGCATCATAGTGGCAGCAATAATACTTGAGAAGCTCCCAAAGAAATATGAATCTTGGGAAATAAGACTGAGATTTTTTTTTTTTAGTTTTTTATTATGTTAGTCACCACACAGTACATCCTTAGTTTTTGATATCGTGTTCCATGATTCATTGTTTGCGTATAACACTCAGTGCTCCGTGCAATATGTGCCCTCCTTAATACCCATCATCGGCCTATCCCAGTCCCCCACCCCTACCCTCTGAAACCCTGAGCTTGTTTTCCAGAGTCCATAGTCCCTCGTGGTTCATTCCCCCTTCTGTTTACCCCCCTTCATTCTTCCCTTCCTTTTCCTACCTATCTCCCTGCTATTCCTTATGTTCCATAAATGAGTGAAACCATATGATAATTGTCTTTCTCTGTTTGACTTATTTCACTTAGCATAATCTCCTCCAGTCCCATCCATGTTGATGCAAATGTTGGGTAATCATTCTTTCTGATGGCTGAGTAACATTCCATTGATATATGGACCACATCATCTTTATCCATTCGTCTGTTGAAGGGCATCTCGGCTCCTTCCACAATTTAGCTATTGTAGACAATGCTGCTATGAACATTGGGGTGCATATGGCCCTTCTTTTCACACAAGACTGAGATTTCTTGATTCATTTGCCCTCCCCTTTCAAGGAATTCTAATTATAATGCCAACTTGGAGATTTCTGGGTTTTATTTTTATTAGGAATGTGGCATTTCCATATGTAAGTGTTAATCAAGACCTGTGGCTTCCTAGGGAATTCAGGGAATTTCTTGCTGTTATCCTTTCTCCTGGGCAACCCTGATTTACAGAACCTTAAAAGCATATGGAATAGCTGAACCAAGAGATGAAGAATCTAGTGCTTGGAACCTAACACTGACAAAACCCTAAGCCAAACACAAAACAAAATGCCATTTCATTCTGGCTATCCTCGAACATCATCCAAGATGGAGTCAAAGAAGGTGACACCATATTTCAGATTGGTGTCAGGACAGGTTAGAGCTTTTTAACGTCAGCTGAGTCTTCAGAGTTCTTTTACTAACATTGCTGTTACTTATCTGTGGCCAGTTCCCTTTCTATCCCCTTCAAACTCCTCCAAAGCCCTCCTCAAGCCTATGTCTTCCCTAAATCCCTCCCTCTCAGAGAATTTCACAAAAAATTATCTCACGGACAAACCAGGTGATCTAGTCTGGATTCCCTTACCTTCTATCCTCTACATTAACAATGATCCTATACCCACATTCCCTTGATCTCCCTTCAATATCCAAGGAAGAGATGTTTCTCCTTCTAACTTCCTCTTTGTCATTCTTTGTCTTACCCTTTCTCATCAATTGTCCTTCAACGTTTGGTGGTTTAAATCCTTTCTCTCTACTGGATCCTTCTACCACTATTAAGAAACAAACTGAGGGCTTCAGAGGGGAGGGGGGTGGGGGAATGGGACAGACCGGTGATGGGTACTAAGGAGGGCACATATTGCATGGTGCACTGGGCGTTATACACAACTAATGAATCATGGAACTTTACATCAAAAACCAGGGATGT
>NC_048224.1:34678808-34737490 GCF_002007445.2 Ailuropoda melanoleuca | reverse complement strand
GGGGGGGGAGTTTAGTCAGCTTTTGCTACAACAAGAAAAGACTCCCAAAATCTTAGTAGTTTGTAACAACAAATATTTAGTTCTTGTCCTCTTTACCTGAGGGCCAAAGGTTGGTTCTACTGGCTTCTGCTGGGCTTGCCTGGGTTCCAGTTGTTCCACTGGGCTCCACCGAACTCCAAATGTTCTCTCCTAGTAAGACCCAGGCACAAGGAGCAATCCTATTTGGAGCATGCTGTTCTTATGGCAGAGCACAGACACTCAAGTTGTAGGACCAAGCCATGCAAGTTCATGTACAAGTTCTACTTAGACACCAGTGACATCACCTCTGCTCACAATCTATTGTCCAAAGCAAGTCACATGGCCAAGTTCAAAGTCAGTGAGGCACAAAAGTATATTCCAGTAATATGAAAATAAGGCAGGGGAACAGGGACAGGAAATGGAAAATAAATCGTTTCAATAAATATCACAACCTAACACAGGCGGTATAATAAGAAGAAATGGGAATTTGGAGTGAGAACACTGCAACTCAGGTTGCTGCTCTAATTATTTACTGTGTGAACTTAGGTACAATTTTACCTCTCTGAATCTCAGTCTCTACATCTATAAAATGGGGATAATGATGGTCATCTTAAATGAATTCACATGGTTATTATAAGGATAAACTTACCTGATGCAAGTGGAAATGCAATATCAGCTATCAAATACTTTTAAAAGTTTACTTTTTATAATAAATTATTAATAATAGTAGCCAGCTACAGGGCAGGAATCATAGTAAAAACTTCTTCAGAACTAAAACATATGAATAAACACATAATCAATTCTATTCAGTCAAAAGTAGGTTCTCTTGTATTCAGCTATAAAAGATACCAGATCTGAAATTTGTAAGAGCCATCTAGACTCACCATAACCACTGTCAGAAGAATAGCTTTGCAAAGGTTACACTGACATTTGAAATATACCCAAATTGTGTTGCTAATAATAACAATAATAGTATTCTTGATACATTTTAGAGTTCATAAAATCATTTCATTTTATTCACGATGACACTGAGTCTCAAAAAACTTAAGTAATTTGCTTAATGCTCCACAGCCCAATAAGACAAGGATGCTTAGGTTAGATTTAGGTAAAGCAGATTTCCTGGTTTCCCATGAACTAATAAGAAAATTTCTCAGACACATATATAAATACATAGACAAAGTGATGCATGTGATAAATAAAAGTGAAACTCCCATGCTGCACAGCTCATGAAAATGATTAGTGTAGGTGTATAAAATTTTCATTGTTTTAGAATGAAAAACCTGACAGAAAGGCCAGAGAAATGTAGCCCCAATCACACAGCAGTATCTGAAAACTCACGACGTCCAACTTTGCAATCAGGAGGTTTGCTCCTAGGCCGATGGCAAACAAGGCTTCATTTTGCAAGGTGATAGCGGGCAAGTAGGCATAGGGAGAATAGGGGACACACATGCGCACACAGACAAGATCCCCCAAACCCTTAGGCCCTAAATGTACAAACACACAGGCAAAGTACTCACAAATCAAAGGAAGCGGCTTGCCTGGAGATATTTCCTGGGATATACAGTCTGCCTTTTATTTCACCAATACACCACTTTGTAAAATTACAGCATTCATGAGATTCCTAACTCTATGTGAGTCCAAAAACTCATGAGAGGGTGGGAATTTTTTTTTAAGATCTTATTTATTTGAGAGAGCATGTACAAAGTGGGGGGAGGGGCAGGGGAAGAGGGAGAGAGAGAATCTCAAGCAGACTCCGTGCTGAGCACAGTGCTTAATACAGGGCTTGATCCCACAACCCTGAGATCATGAACTGAGCTGAAATCAAGAGTCAGACGCTTAACCGCCTGAAGCACCCAGGCACCCTGAGGGTGGGAATTTCTTAGTTGCCACCTTTCATAGACTGATGGGGCCTAAGGTTCAAGGTAGCCGATTGTCAGCTAAAGATAAGAGGAAAATTCAAAGGAAGCTTCTCCCTGACTCGCCCCTTAATCAGCAGGTGGATTTGAGGGGATTTGCCCTGGGAATATTACATCTACTCTGTCACTTTAACCAAGAACCTCACTTTTTTTTTTTAATTTCCTAAACCATCACCATGATATCCTAACTGGAATCTGAGCCCCTAATCTCAGTCCCCTCCAATCCATCTTTTATTTTTTTTTAAAGATTTTATTTATTTATTCGACAGAGATAGAGACAGCCAGCGAGAGAGGGAACACAAGCAGGGGGAGTGGGAGAGGAAGAGGCAGGCTCATAGCAGAGGAGCCTGATGTGGAGCTCGATCCCGTAACACTGGGATCACGCCCTGAGCCGAAGGCAGAACCCCAACCGCTGTGCCACCCAGGCGCCTCGCAATCCATCTTTTAAATAATAACCAGAATGATCTTTAAATGCCAATCTGACCATGTCACATCCCTTAATAAAAAGGGGGGAAAAAAAAAAAACCTCCAATAAATCAAAGCAGCTTGCCGGATAAAGGCTAAATCCCTCGGTGCTGAATCTAAAGTTCTTCATCCTTTGGCTCCATTCTATATCTCACGCTCACCCCTGCAATTCAGCCACACCAGGCCAATTTCAGGACACACTCCCACGGGTACCATATTCTCTCATGCCCTCATGCCTTTATTCAAGCTGGACTTTTTGCTTGAAATGCCCTTTCCCATTGTCCATTAGGCAAACTCTGATAATGCTTCAAAGCTTCAGCTCAAATGTCACCTGGTCTAGCCGTCACCACTCCACCCTCATCCCCAAGAATTTTAGTTGCTGTGTTTGCAATGTGCTCCTACAGCTTCATGCTGACCTTTCTCCTGGTATTGTCCTCAGTATATTAAAATTGCCTCTTGTCTGTCACACCAACTAAACTGTGAGGGCAGGGACTATATCTTATACACCTGTATATCCCCAGTTTGGGGGTGGGGGCACAAAATAGATTCAGGGCAGGTTTGTTGAAAAGAGCCATGGAGCATTTATGAAACTTCAAAAGTCCATTATATCGTGTATTGGGAAATGCATGTATGATGCACTGTGCTCTCTAACTATGTAAATTCCAGGGGAACAAATCGCTAGAGTGGTAAAGTGATCTCACCTATTTGCTTCCAAATATTGTCCCATGGACACCATCCAATCTGATACCGTTTTTAATAAAATAAGAACAAAGTAATATAGTGAGGTCTGCTACAATTATTCCCTTTCTCTTTCCCTCCCTCCCTCCCCGCCTCCGTGTGTGTGTGTGTGTGTGTGTGTGTGTGTGTGTGTGTGTGTGTGTGTGTTAGAGCTTTGTTTTGTTTTAATCGTATAAATGGAGCAGTAGTAAGTAGCAGTTTTGTTTGGGTTTTGCTTATTTGTTTATCCCCTCACTTGGCAATCTAAAAATAAGCAAGTCAATATCGGTCTTTATAACAGTCAGGGTCTCAGCAGGAAACAGAATTCACCCCAGATGGTTCAAATAAAGAGACTTTAATAAAGGGACTACTCACAGAGCTGAAGTGTAGGGAGATAAACGAGGGCGGTGAAATGCCCAGAAGGGTCAAGGGGAGGACGTAGTGTCACTGGAGCCTGGGGGGAACTAGAGCCATGGTGAAAAGGCCACTCAGAAGAAGCCACAGACATCATTACTTCTGAGCACCCAAAAGGAAAAGAGAATCCTGAATTCTAGATTAATCCCTTCTGGTCATCACCTGGATGACCTTAAGCAAACTCCTTAACCTCTCTGAACTACAGGTTCTTCATCTGTAAAGTGGAAATAATAATTCCTGTCCCACCAAACCTCCAAGGTTGTTGGGGGAGGGGGGGAGAAAGGCAACATTCATGAAAGGGCTTAAAGGCTGCAAAGTCCTAAGCAATTTAATTTAAATAACACTTACGTAGTCCTCGCTGCGTGCTGGGCCGTGGAGTTTTTTGTTTCCATTATTGTTTTTGAGAGAGAAAGAGTGTGTGCATGCGCGTGAGCTGGGTTGGAGAAGGGGAGACAGAGAATCTTAAGCAGGCTCCACACTCAGCACAGAGCCCAATGCGGGGCTCAATCTCATAACCCTGAGATCATGACCTGAGCCAAAAATCAAGAGTCGGATCCTTAACCGACTGAGCCACCCAGGCGCCCCTGCCAGGCTCTATTCTAAAGTCTTAACAAGTAATAATCCCAGCCATCCTGGGTGGGGGCATATCTTTTCCTCACAAGGGCAGAAAATGCTTGAAGGATGAATGTTACCCTCATCTTCATCATCAGTATTAAAACAGGGTGCAACTTCATTTATTCTGAAATAAGAATGGTACACTAACTTTTACATACCATGTTAAGAGGTTTTAGTATATTTGAAACTTTTATTCAAAATAAGACTGATGGATAAATGGATAAAGAAAATACGGTGTACATATAATAGAATATTATGTAGCCTTTAAAAAGAAGGAGATCCTGCCATTTGTGACAACGTAAATAAGTCTGAAGGACATTATGCCAAGGAAATAAGCCACAGACAGAAAGCCAAATATTGCATGATCTCACTTATATGTGGACTTAAAAAGAAAAAAGCTAAACTCATAGTAACAAAAACTAGACTGGTGGTTGATGGAGGCTAAGGGAAGGGGCTCATGGAGAATTACTGTATAATGGGTAGAAAGTTTTAGTTTGTAAGATGAAAAGAGTTCTAGGGACGATGGTAATGATATTTGCATAACCATATGATGGTACTTAATATCACTGAAATGTACAATTAAAAACGGTCAAGATAGTAAGTTTTATGTTTTGTGTATTTTACAATATAAAAATACATCATAAAAATAAAAATAAGCAAAATAAGTCTGAAATTTACCATATTTTCATGTATTTGACTACTCAAGGAAAATCAGAAGCAGTGGCATCCATGCCCCCTAACTAGGAATGCCAAGTGTGAACCCACACCCAGCCTAAAGCCAGCGCACATGCATTGACAAAGCCCACTCTCCCTGCATTGATGAAATCCACAGGCACACTTAGACAAAACCAGCTTCCCAATGCTTTTCTGAAGCCAGCAAGCACGCCCTGCCCACTACACTCTCCAGCTGCCTTGTCAAAGCCAGCAGGCCTGTGAAAATTACACAGGGGATGCCCCTTGATCACCTGGCCCTGGTGGCCAAGAGGGCTGGCATTCCAGAGCTCCATGGAACTGTTAACAATTGGAAAGACAACTCTTGGCAGTCCACCACGCCCGGGGCAGCAGACTGAAACACAACCCCAATCTTCCTGTGAAAAAGGCCAATGTACTTAGCCTGGAGCTTCAGCCTGAGGGACAAGCTTCAGGTTCCCCACGTAGGTAGAGACTGAAGAAGCATACCCAGGGAACATAAACAGGAAGAAATCACTCCCGCACACCCCCTTGGTACCGCCACAATTTAACAAAACTTCCTAGAAAGGAGCTTATACATTCATTTGGAGCCCCAATTTTTGCAACTATCACCTCCGGATCTTCTGGTCTTAAGTCCAACAGGGATTGCAATTGTGGACCCACAGGACTGTATATATTTGCATACTTTAAAAGCTGCTGCCTGAGGGTCTGGTTTCCAATGAGCCCGAAACTAGATCCTAAATGAGATTCCTCCCTTTGGATCAGTGACAAGTCTTGGCACACCCTCAACAATGGGAACTTATCAAGAATAAATCAGGTGGTTCAGACAACCACATAGGTTCAAGAGACAACCAAGAACTAGGGAAAGTTTGAACAAAAAGGAGAGCATCTCCTACACAAGTCCACTCCTTCACCTAATACATTAGAAACAAACACAGACTCAAGTAAAATGAGGAATAGAGAAATATGTTCCAAATGAAAGAAGACAAAAACCTCAGAAAAAGACCTTAATGATATCAGGTTAAGTAATGTACCTGAAAGAGGATTAATCACTTACAAAGCTATTAAGAAGATTAAAAGACAAAATGGGTAAATTAACTAAAGCTATAATTAGTTAAGGGATAAATAAAATAAAAAGATGTAAAAATATCAAAAACACAAAACATAGGGAGTGTGGGTAAAAATGTAGTTTGGGAATGTGTTCAAATTTAAGTTGCTATCAACTTAAAACAAGCCTAAAACAGACTGTGATATATATAGGCTAATATGTGTGAACCTCACAGTAACCACAAATCAAAAACTTATAGTAAATACACAAAATAAAATGAGAAAGGAATCTAAAATAACACCAAATAAAGTCATCAAACCATGAGAAAGAAGAAGAAGGGAAGTTAGGAAAACTACAAAAACAGGCAGAAAATAACTGGCAAAATGGCAGTAAGTTTATTTCAATCAATAATTACTTAAAATGTAAATTAAATTCTCCAATCAAAAGATACTGTGGCTAAACAGATTTTTAAAAAAAGACAGCCATATACTGCCATATACTCACTTCAGAAGTATAGACACATACAGACTGAAAGTGAAGAAATGGAAAAAGATATTCTATGCAAATGGAAACAAAAAGCAAGCTGGTATAGCTATACTCATAGCAGACAAACTTTAAAACAAAGACTGAAATAAAAGAGCAAGAAGGGCACTACATAATGATAAAGGGGTCAATCCATCAAGAAGATCTAACATTTACAAATATATATGCACCTAACAGCAGAGCACAAAAATATATAAAGCAAGTATTAACAGACTTAAAGGGAGAAATTGACAGCAACAGGGTAATAGTAAGGGACTTTAACACTGTACTTACATTAATGGATAGATCATCCCGACAGAAAAATCAATAAGGAAATGACAACCTTAAATGGTACATTAGACCAGAGGGATTAATAGATATATATAGAACATTCCATCCAAAAGCAGAATATATATTCTTCTCAAATGCATATGGAAAATTCTCCAGAAAAGATCACGTTAGGCCACAAAACAAATCTCAAAAAATTCAAGAAGACTGAAATTGTATCAAGCATCTTTTCTGACCACAATGGTTTGAAACTGGAAATCAATTATAAGAAGAAAGCTGGAAAAACATGATGCTAAACAACATGTTACTGAAAAACTACTAGGTCATAGGAAAAATTAAACAAGAAATCAAAAAATACCTAGAGACAAATGAAAACAGGTATTTCGGACACACCAAAAATCCATGGGATGCAGCAAAAGCAATTCTAAGAGGGAAGTTCATAGCAATACAGGCCTACCTGAAGAAACAGGAGGAAAAAAAAAACAGGAGAAATATCAAATAATTTAAAATTTTACTAAAGAAACTAGAAAAATAAACAGAGCCAAAGTTAGTAGAAAGAAGGAAATAATGATGAGAGCAGAAATAAATATAATAGAGATGAAAAAAGACAATATAAAAGGTCAATGAAATGAAGAGCTGGTTCTTTGAAAAAATAAATTTGACAAACCTTTGGCTAAACAAAAGAGAAAGAAGTTTCAGATAAATAAAACCAGAGGGGTGCCTAGGTGGCTCAGTCAGTTAAGCATCTGCCTTCAGCCCAGGTCATGATCCTGGGGGTCCTGGGATCAAGCCCCGCATCGGGCTCCCTGCTCAGTGGGGAGTCCACTTATCCCTCTCCTGCTCCTCCCCCAGCTCATGCTCTCTCTCTGAAATAAAGTCTCTAAAAAAAAAATCAGAAATGGAGAAGTAACAACTGAAACTACAAAACTACAAAGGATCACAAGAGACTATATGAACAATTATATGCCAACAAATAGGACGACCTAGAAGAAATGGATCAATTCCTAGAAATTTATAATCTTCCCAGATTGAAACATAAATAGAAAATCTTTTTTTTTAAAGATTTTATTTATTTATGTGACAGAGAGACAGCCAGCGAGAGAGGGAACACAGCAGGAGAGTGGGAGATGAAGAAGCAGGCTCCCAGCGGAAGAGCCCGATGTAGGACTTGATCCCGGAATGCTGGGATCACGCCCTGAGCCAAAGGCAGACGCTTAATGACTGCGCTACCCAGGCGCCCCAGAAATAGAAAATCTGAATAGACCAATTACTAATAAGGAGATTGAATCAGTAATCAAAAACCTCCCAACAAACAAAAGTCCAGGACCTGATGGCTTCACTAGTGAGTTCTACCAAACAAAGGATATTTGTCTATTCTTCTCAAAGTCTTCCAAAAAATTAAAGAGGAGGTGAGGCTTCCAAACTCTTTTTACAAGTCTAGCATTACTCCAACACCAAAACCAGACAAGGACACTACAAAAAAAAAAAAAGTATAGGCTAATATTCCTAATGAACATATATCCAAAAAAACCTCAGCAAAATATTGGCAAACCAAATTCAACAAGACATTAGGAGGATCATACATCATAATCAAGTGGCGTTTATTCCAGGGACTCAAGGATGGTTCAACATTGGTGAGTCAATCAAAATGAAGGATAAAAACCATATGATCCTCTCGATAGATGGAAAAAAAAATCATTTGACAAAATTCAACATACATTTATGATAAAAACTCTCAACCAAGTAGGTACAGAGGAAAACATATCTCAGCATAATAAAGGCGATATAGGACATAACCACAGCTAATATACTCAATGGCTGAAAAGCTGAAAGCTTTCCTCT
Organism: Ailuropoda melanoleuca; assembly: GCF_002007445.2. Classification (NCBI taxonomy): domain Eukaryota; kingdom Metazoa; phylum Chordata; class Mammalia; order Carnivora; family Ursidae; genus Ailuropoda; species Ailuropoda melanoleuca. The sequence continues at coordinate 34,728,955 of NC_048224.1, read as the reverse complement.
AAGACCAGGTATAAGATAAGAATGCCCACTAATCCCACTTTTATTCACCATAGTATTGGAAGTCCTAGTCACAGCAATTAGGCAAGAAATTAAAAAGCATGCAAATTGGAAAGGAAAAAATAAAACTGTCACTATTTGAAGATGACATGATGCTATATATGGAAAACCCTAAAGACTCCACCAAAAAACTGTCAGAACTAATAAATTCAGGAAAGTTGCTGAATATAAAATTAATATGCAAAAAATCTGTTGCATTTCTCTACACCAATAATGAACTATCACAGAAATCAAGAAAATAATCCCGTTTATAATCACATCAAAAAGAATAAATTTAACCAAGATGAAAGACCTATACACTGAAAACTATGAAATTGATGAAAGAAACTGAAGAAGACACAAATAAATGAAAAGATATTCCATGTCATGGATTGGGAGACTCAATATTGTTAAAATGTCCATACTCCCCTAAGTAATCTATAGATTTACTGTAATCCCTATCAAAATTCCAATGACATTTTTCACAGAATTAGACAAATAATTCTAAAATTTGTATGGAACCACAAGAGACCCTGAACAGACAAAACAATCTTGAGAAAGAAGAACAAAGCTGCATGTGTCACAATCCCTGATTTCAAACTATACTACAAAACTATGGTAATCAAAACACTATGGCATTGCATAAAAATAGACACATTGATCAATGGAACAGAAGAGACAGCCTAGAAATAAGTCCACACATATACTGTTGATTATTTACAACAAAGGAGTAAGGATATACAATGGAAAAAGGACAGTCTCCTCAATAAATGGTGCTGGGAAAAGTAAATAGCTCCATGCAAAAGAATGAAAATGGACCATTATCTTACACCATACACAAAAATCAACTCAAAATGGATTAAAAACTTAAATGTAAGACCTGAAGCCATAAATCAAGAAAACATGAACAGTAATTTCCTGGACATCAATCTTAGTAATGTTTTGTGGGTTTTTTTGGATCTGACTCCAAAAGCAAGGAAGCAAAAGCAAAAATAAACAAATGCAACTACATCAAATTAAAAGCTTCTGCACAGCAAAGGGAACCATCAACAAAATAAAAAGCAACCTACTAAATGGAAGAAGATATTTGCAAGTCATATCTGAAAAAGGGTTAATATCAAAATATATAAACAACTCCTACACCTCAACAACAAAAAAATTCTATTAAAAATTGGGCACAGAATCTGAATAGACATTTTTCTAAAGAAGACACACAGATGGCCAACAGACACATAAGGATGCTTGACATCACTAATCATCAGGGAAATGCAAATCAAAACCGCAATGAGATATCACCTTCTATCTGTCAAAATAGCTATTATCTACAAGAAATAATAAGTGTTGGTGAAATGTGCAGAAAAGGGAGCCCTTATGCACCACTGGTGGGAATGTAAACTGGTACAGCCATACTGTGGAAAACAGTATGGAGGTTCCTCAAAAAAATAAAAACAGAACTACCATGTAATGCAGCAATTCCACTATTGGGTATCTATGGAAAGAAAACAAAAATACGAATTTCTTTTTTTTTTTGTAAAGATTTTATTTATTTGACAGAAAGAGAGACAGCCAGTGAGAGAGGGAACACAAGCAGGGGGAGTGGGAGAGGAAGAAGCAGGCTCCCAGCGGAGGAGCCTGATGTAGGGCTCGATCCCAGAACGCCAGGATCACACCCTGAGCTGAAGGCAGACACTCAACGACTGAGGCACCAAGGCACCCCCAAAAATATGAATTTAAAAAGATACATGCATCCCTATATTCATTCCAGCATTATTTACAATAGCCAAGATTAACAATCTAAGTGTCCATCAACAGATGAATAAAGATGTGATACACACACACACACACACACACACACACACAAAATGGAATACTACTCAGCCAATGAAAAAATGGTCCATTTTTGACAACATAGGTGGACCTTGAAGGTATTATGCTAAGTGAAATAAGTTAGGCAAACACCATATAATTTCACTCATATGTAGAATCTAAAAAACAGAACAAGCAAACAAAACAAAACCCAGACTCATAGATACAAAGAGACTGGTGGTTGCCAGAGGGGAGGGGTGGGGGAGGCATACAAAATGGGTGAATGGGATTAAGTAGTACATACTTCCAGTTATAAAATAAAGTAATGGGGATATAATGTGCAGCATGGGGAATACAGTCAATAACACTGTATTAACTTTGTACAGGCACAGATGGTAACTGGACTTATGGAGATAGTTTTACAGTGTATAAAAATGTCAAATCATTATATTGTACACCTAAAACTGTGTATGTCAATTATATCAAAAAATTTTTTGAAAGTTAGCATTCTATACACACATTTTTTTAAAAGGAGCCCACGCCAGACTATGGGTATTTAGTGTCATCATTATTATTTTTACTATTGTTTTAGTCAACCAAAATTGAGACTCTGCAATGGCTAAACACAGACAATTCTCCCTGGAACACATTTTTATGGCATTCCTTCAGCCTGTTTTCCTAAACACTCCAAAAAAGAATAATCATGAACATCATAATTGTTTCCATCAACAACCAATCATTAATGTGTTCCGCCACCCATTCTTTGCTTTGCCAGTAGGCTGACCATGACCACCTGCAGATGGGGATATGTTAGAAGAGTTATTTGCTCCAAGCTTGTTCTGAACACCCCTCCTTGCGCCTGGAGCCCTCATAAAACATGACAGTAAATCATCACAAACAGAATTCCCAGTGGAGATTTTGCAGGCAATGGCTGGTAGTCAAAAGTCTTTGAGTTCAGTTACATATTCTCATTACAGACTACCTTTCTTCCCAGAGACGCACAACTCCCAAAGAGCAATAGGGTAGCAGAAAGAAGACAGGCATCAACGCCAGACAGACTAGATTGAAATCCCATCTCCCCCATTTCAGGTAAGTCACTTAATGTGTCTGAGCCTCAATAAAGTTGCAAATAATTTCTGTCCTTTAAGACTGTTGTAAAAATAAATAATTTCTATAAAGCACCTGGTCCAGTGCTTAGCATACAGCAGGTGCTCTCTAAATAAGTATGATGATGATGACGAGGATAGGGGGATACCTTATGACGTCCCTAACCAGAAGGGTTGGTTGTAGATGAACATCTGAAGTGGATGAACGTAAGACTTGGCTTTCTCTCCAGACAAGCATCAGTGTTGATCAACGCTCCTCAGCTGTGGTGGACAGCTGCTGCTTCCCCGCATAAGCACTCCTCCTCCTAAGAGCCGCACTCTCCTTTCTGAGGAGGATGGTGCCTACTCTTTGTCCAACCACCTACTCTAGTGGGGTTGGCCAGTCATACTTCCCCACCCCCACCCCACCTCCTGCCACAGAAGGGTCCATGTTATCCAACCAGACTAACCACAGTCCAGCCCCAGAATTTTCCAAATTGGAACTAAGAGTCTTTTTCTGCCCCAGAGTGAAAGCTAAGAAGATATGGCATAGGACCTGCCTGAACTCAGGTTTGCAAAAACGTGACTGAGACCCACACAGTGCGCTCTACATTGAGTACCTGAAGGTGTCCGGCGTCCTGATTGCCCTAAAAACTTCTGTGTTTACTTGTCTCCCTTCCAGGAGCCCATGAACTCCCCCACATCCTATTTTATCTACATTGACCATGCATTATGGGCTCAATGAATATTTGCTGAAATAAATTTAAATAGACATCTGAAACAGAAAGAAAGCTATGAAACACTTAATATGGAACTCACATACACTTCACAGACACAGCCTGGTTGGATTTACCCTTACCCACCTACCCCCATTTAACAGAGTGGAACGCATGTAGAAATCACACTGTTTACCCACAAAAGAGTTACACTATGGCCCCCAAAAAGGGCCTAATGAGTTTATAAGTCAACAAGGGCATTTTTATTTTTCCCCCTCTCCTGTGTAAGAGCATCTCCTCGCTTGTAAGGGAGAAGAAGCCTAAACAGCAGACGCTGAGGCTTTTGAAGCTGAACCATCAACAAAGGCTCTTCTAAATCAATTCAGCACCAGAAACAGGATGCAGGCAGTTCTCAGAAACGTCTCACAAAGAAGCACAGAGAAAGGCTCTCTGAAGGCGGAAGCAGGAGATGTTTCCGCCCTGGGGATGGAAACCGAGTAGGGCGGTATTGCTTTGCCTGAAAACTTCTCCACAGGGTCAGCAGGGCCTTGCAGCTCCACGGGCCTCTAGGCACCAGCCATGCAAAGAGGGCCCAACACTTTCCCCGGATCACATGGGAAAGTGTTCATCCCAGGCCTGAAAGGCACGTTTCCCAGTTCCTGTCCCCCTAGACTCCCACTCCCCTCTGCCAGCACCAGGCCTACCAAGCAGAGAAGAGACCGCCAGCGGAGAACAAGGAGCATTGAAGAAGACCAAGCTGGGCATCTGCCAGCACCATCTGCAAATTCCACAGCCTGAGAGGACAGAGGACAGAGGCAGCTCAAACCCCACTGAATCTAAAGCACGGGGATGTCAGGGAGAGACTGACAACATTGGCTGGACCTCCCTGGGGCCAGGCTCTGAGTGTGCTCGGTGCATCTACTTAGCTTTTTGGATCCAAAAATATGATTTTGCCCATGTATACAAAGCTAATCGGGTTCTTCAGAACTCATGTTCCAATTAATCTCACAAGAGACTGGTGTATAAAACAAAATGGCTTTTTTTTTTAGTAGACTTTATTGTTTTAGGTTCACGGCAAAATCAAGTGGAACGAAATGGCCATTTTTAAATTTATAATTGGGATCAATAAACATGCTTTGAGCTTCTACTATGGGCCATGTGACAGATGGAAATGTGGCAAATATCACTGTACTGTCCTAACACCGTCCTAACCAAATTGCACACAGTGGGGGAAAGGTGGGGGGGAAGAAAAATCAATGGCTATAAGATAGGCTAGTAAACATTAGGACAAAGGAAAGAAGAGAATGTTACAGTAACACAGAAGAGAGGTTCCCAATGCATGATGAGGGATCAGGGAAGTCATCTGGGAGATGTAACGCCTGTGTTGGGTTTTGAAGATACATAGGGGCCTTCCAAGTGAGTGGTGAGCCTTTAGGACACTCCAGTACAGGAAAAAATTGACATCCTTATAAATTCTCCTTGCCCAAGCCCAGAGCCAGAGGACTCTAAATAAAGAGTCCTCGTGATTACCTTCTCTGAATCCAGAAGTCCTCCACTGCCCATCTCTGAAGTTTTCCCCTAATTTTTCACTTTTTTCCTATTTCTCCTGTTTTCATTGTAAATTCAACCTCTTTAGCTCTTTCAGGTGAATGGTTTCCAAACTTTCATTTTAGTTTCCACCCTAGGTGCTTTCTCTCTTGTCACCCTTCTCTGTCCTACTCTCTGGAACATTCAGGTGTGTCATTTCCCAAGGCATTACACCCAAGCCCTGGGCTCTGTGACCCTCACAGGCTTGATAGAGAATGGGGATATAGGACCATTACAGGCAAAGGGAGCAGACTGCAATGACAAAATGGCATCTATCAAGAGTTGTCTGTCCCACCCACATCCCCAAACCAGATACACTCAGATGTCTAAGGATACCAGCTCCAATCCTAGAGTACTTAAAATCCTAAGAATGTGTCCTCTGGGTTGTAGCCCAAGCCCCATGAAGTATATTATCCCAAATAGGAAGGTAACAGGAGAGTGGATTCTCAACACACCTAAGGACACACACTGATCTTCACTTGATTTGAACATTTCTAATGTTCATTAAGCGAACAGATCTAAGGACCATTCCTGAAGCTCTTTTCTTATGAAGACAGCCAAGTTCAGCCATTCTGCAGCAATGTGTACAACTGCCCCTCTCAGAAAGGGACCTTCTTACAAATATTGAGGACCTCTTACCATCATGCCCTACATCTTGCTCTAACTCTTCCAACCCGATTAAAATGAGGTATTTCAGTAACAATCCCCAGAGGCTCCTCCTCATTTTCCCCTAGATTGAAGCTGTTTCTCAATGCCAGCCCAGGCCTCAGGTAATCCTATCAGTAAACAGAAACTGAGTTGTTCCATGAACCAGTCTCCTCTCTCCATCTGGACTGTAAGCTCCAAGAGGACAAAAGCCGTATCTTCAGTTTTTGTGTGTGTACTAAGAATAGGCATGATGCTATGCAACGTGGGGCAAGTCACTTAGCCTCTCTGTAAAATTCAGGGAAATAGAACCAACCTCGATGGTCACTGGGAGCATTATATAAAATAAAGTATGGAAAATTCTCAGATGGCACATAAGTACTCAAAACATGTTTCCTTTATTAGCATTATAATTAGTATTCTAATTAATTACCTCATAACTCCTTCAATTAAGTAGTAATAAGGTAGGTACCTCATTGGGTTATAATAAGTAAATAAGATAATGCATGGAAGAACCCACTATGGTGCCTGGCACACACTAGGCTCTTTTACAAATGGAGGCAATTAGTACCAACACACTGAGTAATTGCTTCTTGGTTTGAACTCCCAAGGCTCCAAGTCTATACTTTGAGGAACTGAAACAAATCATTCTTTTATTTCATGAAAATTCACTCCAGAGTAGGTAGTGAGGAGCAGAAAGCAAAACGGAAAGCTATGCCCCATGAGTTGAATGTTTACTCAGTCTTTCATTTTTTGATTCACTAGACATTACTGAGCACCTACTAAGCATCAAGGTGTAACTTAGCAATGTGATGTATTTCTTTGTGGCAATAACTTATAATGTCAAACTTCCTTTTTTTCTCACTAAATTATCTCTCAACCAGACTACTAACGGCTAGATCCAGTGAAGACTTTGAAGGGTGGGACAGACATGGGGAAGAGCAGCAGAAGTGACATCCTACAATAAAAAGCAAGTGGGGAAGGAGAAAATAGAAGGGGAGGTAGGTTCCTAGTGCTGCCATAACAAATTACCACACACTGGGTGACTTAAAACAAGAGAAAGTATTCTCTACTAGTTCTGGAAGATGGAAGTCCAAAATCAGAAGGGCCACGATCTCCCTAAAGGGACTAGGGGTGAATCCTTCCTTGCTTGTCTCTTCCTCACTTTTGAAGCCTCCTGGCAATCCTTGCCATTCTTTGGCTTATACCTGCATCACTCTGATGTTCCTTTGTGTCTTCACATAGATGTCTTCCCTGTGTGTGCCCCTTCCTCTTCCCATAAGGACATCAGTCACTGGATTTAGGGCCCACCCCAATCCCATATAACCTCATCTTAACTAACTGCATGGAAAAAGAAAAGAGCCTATTTCCAAATAAGATCACATTCACAAGCACCAGGTGTTAAGACTTGAACATATCTTTTGGCGGACATGATTCAACCCATTACATAGGCTATCTTCAGAGCAAAAGCAGAGTTTAGTGGTTTGGGAGATCACACTTTGGTACTTGGTCCTACCTCCTCCTTCCCTTCCCATATCCATCCACAGAGAACGTGCCTGACCTGGTCCCTCTGAATTTTGGTGTTGCCAAGAGGCTTGAGGATATCTCTAGTACATAAGGTGAGGATACTCTTCTCCCTGGAACTTCTGGGGACTCTCAGAGGACTCTCAGTACTGCCATACAGGGCTGTGGTAGTCTTCACTTAGGTACACAGAGATATCAGCAATCTGCCCCAGGAGGGCTGTGTGACTGAGCAAGGGACACACACCCCAAAAGGGAAATCATGCCACACTGACGACAACTGCAGAGAGATGCCACAGGCCATTCCCCTGGGTTCTGTGAATTCTGAAATCAGAGCAAAGAGAACACTGTTGGAGAGCGTCCTGGAAAGTCATTTATCCACTCGTTCATTTGTCCACCCTTCTGTGCATTTATAGCACAGAGGCTCTGGAGACAGGCTTCCTGAGTTGAACCCTGACTCCACAACTTACTGGATGTGTGACTTGAACAAAGCACATCATTCCTTAAGTCTCAACTGTCCTCTTCTGCAAAATGGGAGCAATAATAATAATAATTACCTTATTGGCTTTGTAGGGGGAAAAACAACTCTGAGTATAGAGCCGGGCATCAGCACATGTTAGCAACTATCATGATGAAGAAGATGATGATGATGAAGGTGACAATACTACAGGAAACCCGCACGAAGGTGGGGAGTAGACACACAGAAATGTAACTGCAGATGGAGTGTATTGTCAACACCAGCCCTGAACAATTCAGGCAAGGGCTACTGTTTCTGCTCTGGGGCTATTTTTTTAAGATCTGTTGGGCTCTCGAAGGGAAGCATATATGCTGCCCCATCCCTTCCAGTGCCCAGTTTACCTGGGTCAGCTGCACACCTGCAATTAAACCTGGCAGAATTGGGGGGGAGGGCTCATTTTCCGTAGCCATGTTATTTACCACCCTTCCCCAGGTTTGTTCCCTCAGTCACTTGTCAATGTGTCATAGCCCTTCCACCTTCCCTCTAATGCATTTGCTAAAAAACAATTTCCAAACTCTCCTTGTTACCAGGAGAAACGCTGAGAAAGGAAGACGAGTGAGCTAGAAAAGCTACAGACTCTCTTTGATGAGTCAAAGCTTCTAGCATTTCCCTTTCTTGACGCTCTGCCTTTGACTGACATTGGGGCCTGTTTATAAATCTTTAACAGGAGCCAGGGATCCTTTTCCAAAACCTCAAACTGCAGACCAGAATCAACCTTTGAATTGATTACAGTGGATTTGTTTTGGTTGCACATTCTCAGGAGTTTTAATGAGCAATCTTTCAAGGATTGCCAGTGGGAGGAAGGATGTGAGGGAATGAGAGCTTCCCAGGAGCTCACACCCACTCCTACTTTCCTGCTTGGATTGTTTTCTTCTCTCTGCTACTTTTTGGAGCCACCGGTTCACTCTTCTCAACCCTCTTCTGAGGTCAAGTACTGCTCCCCGCCCCCCCCCTTTTTTTTAGTAGGCTCCACGTTGAGTGTGGAGCCCAACACAGGACTTGAACTCACAACCCTGAGATCAAGACCTGATTTGAGATCAAGAGTCAGACACTTAACCAACTGAGCCACCCAGGTGCCCCTCGAGGACTGTTTCTGCTCATGCCAACTGACATTCGAATTGACAAAATTAAGCAAGGGCATTGGGAAGAAAGACAGACCTAAAATCCTGAAGTGGGTTTCAACAATTGTATTTTTCAAAACTACCAGAACATCAAGATACTGTGTATATGGGAAAAAATACAGAAAAGCAAATTATTTCTAGATGATCTGTGCATTTGCTACATATAAACGTGATGATCCCTTGTGTCACATTGAAAACACTGAAAATCAGATGCTAAGTTATTAAAGTAACAGAAATTCAAGGTGGTCACAGCCACGCACAATGCCCTGTGACAATAACTGTCTCTCTAATGAGATGCATCCTCTGGAATCAGGCCTCAAGCCTGCTGAGCTCTTAGCAGCTCACCCTGCCTAGCAGGGCCTTTGCAGCTTGAAGGTGACACAGTCTACACCTGCAAGGGCAGGGTCACCTCTGGCAGTCACCCTACCGCACCAAATGGCTAAGCTGAGACTTGGCCTCTTTCCATCGAGACGAGAAACGACACAAATCTTTCCACTTGGTCACACCCAAGGGACAGAGCCTGGAACACAAATGTGCTCAGAGACACGCCAGCCAGACAAATTAACTAACAGGCATGGGGAGCAGAGGCCAGGGCCACCCGTGCAGGCAACCCGTGATGAGGCGGGCTCCTGACCCATCAGAGCAGAGGGACCACGGCCCAAGGGGCAGGACCCCATGCCCTGGCAGGCCCGAATCTGCCCTGTCAGCCTGCAGCCTGAGCAAGGCCTCTGCTCCCACCAACTGAAGCAGAGCTGGAGGAATTGTAGGCACCTTCGCCACTGCTGGGAGTAATTGAGCAACAGCCTCCCAGCAGGCTGAATCTCGATGTGCTCCTTGGGAAATTATAGACTTTTAACCTCTAAAACAATATAATTTGAAGGTGAATGTATTTTTCCCTCAATAGTTACAGGGCCTCTTATTTTCTCTAAAGATCTGAAGTGGGAGGTTATTTTGCTGCCTCTACATATATATTTAAAGAGATACATACAATGAATTAACCTCCAAATATAAGTTTTGGTAGAGAAGCGTTTGGAATACCTCTGAAAGTAACATTTCTGTACAAGATTTCATTTCCAATTAATCCGGTTTCACCACCAAAGTATATATGCCTGCCCTTCCTTCCCTCTCCTATTTCTTTTTCATGACAACAGAATCCTCCCAGGCTCCAAGACAAAAAGTTACACTCACCACCCCCCTCCATTCCTCATATTCTCTCATTCAGTCATTCCATCACTAAGCTAGTCAAGCATCCCTTCTTAGCCAGGCTTCTCAGGAAAAAGAGAACCCATAGGATATGACAGAAATATAAAGAGATTTATTATGAAGAATTGGCTCATGACTGTGGACGCTGAGACGTCCCACAATCTGCCATCAAAGCTGGAGATCAATCCAGGAAAGCCAATGGTTCCAGTCCAAGTCTGGAGGTCTGAGCATCAGCTGTGCCGATGGTATAAGTCCCAGTCTGAGAGCAGAAGACTAACGTCCTAACTCAACCAGTCAGGCAGAGAGAGAATTCTTCCTTCCTCTGCATTTTTATACTATTCAAGCCCTCAACGGTTTGGATGCTGCCCACCCACAACGGGGAAGACGATCTGAACTGAGTCCACAGATTCAAATGCTAATCCTTTCTGGAAACACCTTCATAGATACACCCAGAAGTAATATTTAACTAGATATGTGGGCATCCCATGACCCAAATAAATTAACACTTAAAATTAAGTTGACATTTAAACTTAACCTTTATATTCAATCTGGCCCGTTTCCCATTGAAATGGCTCTATGTCCACTCCTACTCAGTTCCAAAGTCCCTACAATAAGGCAAGAGTCCTCCATTCTCATGCTGGGATCACTGTGTCATTTCTAATTAGGCCACCAGGATTCCGACAGCTCTTCCGTATTATGCTTTCCAACACACAGCAGCCAGGGTCATCCTCTTTCAGTATTGTGCCAAGTCACTGCTCAAAAATCTTCAACGCCTTTTCCCTACTACAACATTCACAGCCAACATTTCTGTGTCACCTCCAAGATTATCCCACAAGCAAGCCCCACCTGGCTTGTCCCAGTGCATTCCTGAAACTCTCCTGCATGTACTCACCATTCCTACCAAACCCATACTTCTTAGGCCCACAAACACACCAAACACATGCATATCTTAAACCTCCCTACCTTTGCTGATACCATTCCCATCATTTGGAATTCTCTTTCATCTTCTCCCTCTGTGACTCAATTCCAACCATCCTCCAAAAGACTTTCATGATTACACCATTTTCTTCTGTTCTCCCACAAGTATATATGGGTCTATGTCAAGTAAGGCGCTTCATTACGGACTGCAACTAGGTCCTTGTTTATGTTCTTTCACAATGTTCCAATTTTTCAAAATTGCAATAATTTGGATGTCAGAAGTCATCTGTATCATTTTGGGATGAATTCTAGAACAGATTAGCAAATAGGCAGCTTATGCAGACTTGAAAAGAAATGAAAAGCTGCCACGATGTCAACCTGAGCCCAGCAAAAACAAGCCACACCAGACTAGCTTCATTCCTTTTTGTTCAGGGATTTTTCAAAGGCAAAATAGATAATGGAATAAATGCAGTGCTCCTGCATTTCATCAAAGCATTTAACAAAAGCTCTCCTTACCACAAATTTAAGAGCAATAAGCATGATGAACTTTCTAGATGATGAAGTGACCACATCTAAAGGATGCCAATCATTGCACAGTTGTCAACTAGCAAGGAGAGGAATAGTGGTGTGCTCACAAATCAACCCTAAGACCATTTTTGTCAATGGCAGGATGGTAGTAATTATAGCACTGAGAAAAATATACAACTTGGAGGAAAAAAAGAGTATCGAATGACCAAATAAAGTTAAAAATTGTTCTGAACTAATTGGAAAAAGTCAACCCTGGCAATAAGGCATTCAATAGGGACAAATTTAAGGTGTATCACTGAGGTCCATTCATCCAAGACAGGAGGAGGGAGGATCCAGGTCACTGAAGGCTTTCAGATAGAAGTTGCTTTTTTCATTCTTGAGATATTATATAGAATATTCCATGTTTAGGAAATGGTTGAACTATAGGATGCCAAAAAAATCCTCTCAGACTATAATAATTTTATGATTCTATATATCTCCACCTTGTACCCCAACTAGATTATAAATCCACTGTCATGGACACCATGGTGTAATGAAAAGAATAAGGAATTTGGAATAAGATAGGCCTGGACTCAAAGTAAGTTCTTCCACTTACTAGATAGATAACTTTTACATCTGTTTCTTCATCTACAAACCAGAAATTATATGATATTAGAGTTGAGCCAGATAATGCTCCATGCAAGCGGCCCCATCAAGTGCCTGGCACATAGTGGGTGCTAAATAAATGTTAATTATAAATCTTTCTCTACATCCTACACAGTCGACAGAGTACTAGGTACATAACAGGATCTCTAAGAAATCATTTCATTCTTTGATTTTGAGGGACAGCCTGGAGAGGTTACTTGCTCACAGGAAAAGGTTTGGAGATGGGAAAGAATAGATAAAGTCATGCCAGGAAGGGGAATGGCAGGAGGAAAGGCATGGAGGTGATAATGAGGACATGGCACATGCTAAGAATGACAAGGACTCTGACCCACCAGGATTGGAGGCTAGAGAAAAGGTTAGATTGGTAGGATATGCCAGATGGCATGAAAGTTTAAATACCACTCAGTAAAATCACAAGAAACAGATGCCTTGTGATGTTACTATGATAACCCAGCCCTTACACTCTTCCTTGACCATAATTTAAGAATGTTATACATTGGTTAGAATCAAGAATTTTTCTCACTGTCCGAGAGCACTGGTGTGGCAAAGAGATTTCACAAGAGATGCCTCTTAAGATATTATATAGAATATTCTGGTAGCAACCAAATAATTTTATTCTCATTTTTCTGCTTTTCTTTCAATAGCCATGGTTTACTGGCCTGAACTCGGGTGCGCTATTATACCCATTGCAGCCTCTCTAGCTGACAGAGAGCTTGAAGGCCTATTTCACCAGTTCTATTCTTTCTTTTCTAATACTAACATATTTGACAGGAGTATAAGTAGGTGGGAAACATAATGTTTCCAATTGAAGTTCACTAGCAAGCCTCTAGTAGAGTCATTATGGGAGATTAAAGACAGGATCTTTTGGACACGTGAATGTGAATATAATTTATAGATTACTTCCAGAGACTTTACAGTTGCTTATCTCTCAGAAAGCTGTGAGAATAGACAGAAGCCAAACAGGAGGTATGCAGCTAACAGAAGGGGAAAAAATATTCAATCTTAAAGTGGCTGATACAGCAATTAATATTTTCACCTTCCTTGTGCAAGAAAGAAGAGATTACAAGAAAGAGTAAGATTACAGAGGCGTTGAATTCCCATCAATATGTGGGGAAATGGAGTGAAAGGAGGAAACGCCTAATCATGTATTACAAACCTAAACCCCTTGGGCACTACTGGGTTATTTTTAAATGCTTAAAAAAAAAATCATAGCCACTAAAAAACTTTGTTTTTAATCAAAGTTTCAGTAGCACAATTCTAACATATTCCTAAGTTATAGAAGAGAAACAATGCATAGTTAAGCTTCTTACAAGAATAGATTTTCATTTTTTTTAATTCATAAGTATTCTGTAACCATGCTCCATGGGGCTAGCAGACCATACTCTTTGATCCACCAAATCCCACTAGTGCACACACGCTTATATAAATACACAAGAACACTTGGTCCAGTCTTAAAGAGGTTTCACCATCAGTTTAGGGGCAGAAACGATAAAACCTATACAAATGCCATGGATTCACCTCTTCAGCACTAACTCTGAGGTGTTTCTGGAATTCCAGAAACAGATCTAGGTGAGCTGGAGAAGCCAAAGGAAAGTTCAGAGAGAAAAATGCTAAGGCATCTGGGCTTTTGAAGTAGATGGCGAAGGAGGACAGGTTTACAGAGAAATGAAAAAATTATAAGTTTGGCCAAAGCAAAAAGGTAAATTTAAATGGAACAGATTTTTAAGCTCATCAGGTAACCCACCATCCCTATACATGATCCCCTAGAAATTCTATTCTGCCTTCTGTTCCTAGCTAATAGACTAAGCATGCACATCAACTCCCCATCTACTGAAGTCTTATTATTATATTGATATGACAGAGGAAAAAATGTTTTCTTGACCTAGCCAAATATAAGAAAGGGCACCAACTGTCATCTGAAATATTAAGTAAATCCTGAAAAATATAGAACTATTAGGGTAAGATCAATAAAGAATAAGAGTAAGGAAAATTACAGCCCAAAAGACAAACAGAGCAGTCCTTTCCAAAGAGTGCAACAGAGCCTGAGTGGGCAGAGTGTCCATCATCAGGATAATCAACTGCAAAACTATAATAAGAATCATAATGTTGATCAGACCCCAGACTTACAGAGCTTATGAGACTGCCAGCAGCATTTTATGCCCCCAGGTAAAGCATTACAACTTCTCTCTGGGAATGATGGGAACATGACTGGGAAAGGAAGTTAGTGTAGGAAGTAGGTAGGGCCTGAAAGAGTTTGAATAAATGACTGTAGGCTTCCACATTAGACCAGGTGGAGGGGAGGTACAGAAGGTATTGGCTCCATCTGAGCATAAAATAAAGAGGGCTAACCCAGAGTAAAGTTCTAGTACTTTGGAGATTGTGGGGGTAAGAGTCCCCTATCTACATGACTTATCCTTGTTCAAGGACTCTATGGAAAAATCTCCATAGCCACCCACCTTTATTGGAGCATTACGTAACACCTTCAAGGTAGAAGAAGCCTACTGAGGAAACAGACATTTTTAAACTGCAGAGAAAACTCNCATGGACACCATGGTGTAATGAAAAGAACAAGGAATTTGGAATAAGATAGGCCTGGACTCAAAGTAAGTTCTTCCACTTACTAGATAGATAACTTTTACATCTGTTTCTTCATCTACAAACCAGAAATTATATGATATTAGAGTTGAGCCAGATAATGCTCCATGCAAGCGGCCCCATCAAGTGCCTGGCACATAGTGGGTGCTAAATAAATGTTAATTATAAATCTTTCTCTACATCCTACACAGTCGACAGAGTACTAGGTACATAACAGGATCTCTAAGAAATCATTTCATTCTTTGATTTTGAGGGACAGCCTGGAGAGGTTACTTGCTCACAGGAAAAGGTTTGGAGATGGGAAAGAATAGATAAAGTCATGCCAGGAAGGGGAATGGCAGGAGGAAAGGCATGGAGGTGATAATGAGGACATGGCACATGCTAAGAATGACAAGGACTCTGACCCACCAGGATTGGAGGCTAGAGAAAAGGTTAGATTGGTAGGATATGCCAGATGGCATGAAAGTTTAAATACCACTCAGTAAAATCACAAGAAACAGATGCCTTGTGATGTTACTATGATAACCCAGCCCTTACACTCTTCCTTGACCATAATTTAAGAATGTTATACATTGGTTAGAATCAAGAATTTTTCTCACTGTCCGAGAGCACTGGTGTGGCAAAGAGATTTCACAAGAGATGCCTCTTAAGATATTATATAGAATATTCTGGTAGCAACCAAATAATTTTATTCTCATTTTTCTGCTTTTCTTTCAATAGCCATGGTTTACTGGCCTGAACTCGGGTGCGCTATTATACCCATGCAGCCTCTCTAGCTGACAGAGAGCTTGAAGGCCTATTTCACCAGTTCTATTCTTTCTTTTCTAATACTAACATATTTGACAGGAGTATAAGTAGGTGGGAAACATAATGTTTCCAATTGAAGTTCACTAGCAAGCCTCTAGTAGAGTCATTATGGGAGATTAAAGACAGGATCTTTTGGACACGTGAATGTGAATATAATTTATAGATTACTTCCAGAGACTTTACAGTTGCTTATCTCTCAGAAAGCTGTGAGAATAGACAGAAGCCAAACAGGAGGTATGCAGCTAACAGAAGGGGAAAAAATATTCAATCTTAAAGTGGCTGATACAGCAATTAATATTTTCACCTTCCTTGTGCAAGAAAGAAGAGATTACAAGAAAGAGTAAGATTACAGAGGCGTTGAATTCCCATCAATATGTGGGGAAATGGAGTGAAAGGAGGAAACGCCTAATCATGTATTACAAACCTAAACCCCTTGGGCACTACTGGGTTATTTTTAAATGCTTAAAAAAAAAATCATAGCCACTAAAAAACTTTGTTTTTAATCAAAGTTTCAGTAGCACAATTCTAACATATTCCTAAGTTATAGAAGAGAAACAATGCATAGTTAAGCTTCTTACAAGAATAGATTTTCATTTTTTTTAAATTCATAAGTATTCTGTAACCATGCTCCATGGGGCTAGCAGACCATACTCTTTGATCCACCAAATCCCACTAGTGCACACACGCTTATATAAATACACAAGAACACTTGGTCCAGTCTTAAAGAGGTTTCACCATCAGTTTAGGGGCAGAAACGATAAAACCTATACAAATGCCATGGATTCACCTCTTCAGCACTAACTCTGAGGTGTTTCTGGAATTCCAGAAACAGATCTAGGTGAGCTGGAGAAGCCAAAGGAAAGTTCAGAGAGAAAAATGCTAAGGCATCTGGGCTTTTGAAGTAGATGGCGAAGGAGGACAGGTTTACAGAGAAATGAAAAAATTATAAGTTTGGCCAAAGCAAAAAGGTAAATTTAAATGGAACAGATTTTTAAGCTCATCAGGTAACCCACCATCCCTATACATGATCCCCTAGAAATTCTATTCTGCCTTCTGTTCCTAGCTAATAGACTAAGCATGTACATCAACTCCCCATCTACTGAAGTCTTATTATTATATTGATATGACAGAGGAAAAAATGTTTTCTTGACCTAGCCAAATATAAGAAAGGGCACCAACTGTCATCTGAAATATTAAGTAAATCCTGAAAAATATAGAACTATTAGGGTAAGATCAATAAAGAATAAGAGTAAGGAAAATTACAGCCCAAAAGACAAACAGAGCAGTCCTTTCCAAAGAGTGCAACAGAGCCTGAGTGGGCAGAGTGTCCATCATCAGGATAATCAACTGCAAAACTATAATAAGAATCATAATGTTGATCAGACCCCAGACTTACAGAGCTTATGAGACTGCCAGCAGCATTTTATGCCCCCAGGTAAAGCATTACAACTTCTCTCTGGGAATGATGGGAACATGACTGGGAAAGGAAGTTAGTGTAGGAAGTAGGTAGGGCCTGAAAGAGTTTGAATAAATGACTGTAGGCTTCCACATTAGACCAGGTGGAGGGGAGGTACAGAAGGTATTGGCTCCATCTGAGCATAAAATAAAGAGGGCTAACCCAGAGTAAAGTTCTAGTACTTTGGAGATTGTGGGGGTAAGAGTCCCCTATCTACATGACTTATCCTTGTTCAAGGACTCTATGGAAAAATCTCCATAGCCACCCACCTTTATTGGAGCATTACGTAACACCTTCAAGGTAGAAGAAGCCTACTGAGGAAACAGACATTTTTAAACTGCAGAGAAAACTCCCATGTAAGCTATCCATATGAATCAAATCACTCTCTCATTTATAATCAGGATCATAAGACATTTGAGAAAATTGATTTTTCATTAAAAAGATTAACAAATATGACATCAAAAGAAATAGAAATGATTAAGGAAAATGAAAGCAATTTTTAAATGTTCTAAAGTGTGTCTTCAGAGATATTTGAGTGGATATATTTCAGTTGAATATAGATCAAAATAAATTAATGAACAAATAAATTGAAATTGATGCTATGTAATAAGAATAATCATTGTACATGAAAAATTCCTAGAATTAAAAATAGGACTACCAAATTAAAAAAACAAAAAACAAAAAACAATGAGGGCACCTGGCTGGCTCAGTCAGTGGAGCACACAACTCCTAACAGTGGAGAGTCATGAGTTCAAGCCTCATGTAGGGCCTAGACTAGAGCTTACTTAATATAGATATATATATATTATATATATAATATATATCAATATATGGAATAGAAAATAACAATGGATAAGGTTGAAGACTGGATAGATGGGGAAAGTTCCCATTAAACAGAGTAAAAATGCAAAGAGAGAAAACATGGGATGTGGAAGAGAGCCAGGAAGTCTACATAGATTGAATGAATCCCAAAAGTAAAAATTGGAGAGGAGCAATAATCAAATAAATAACAGGGCAGGGGGACAGAAATTCCAGAGGTAAATAAAGAGAAATCTTTATAATGAAAAGACCTACCAAATTAAAAGCAAAATTGACAGGAACAACATACATCTAAACAAATTTTGGCGAAATTTCAGAACTCCAAGGGTAAAGATAAAGTCCTAAAAATTAAAGGAAAGTTACCTACAAAATAACAAGACCACAGTGAGAGCATACTGCTCAACAGCCATTCCATTGAAGTTCAGAGGGAAATGTTTGAAATTGGAAATCTATACCCAGCCAAACTATCCCTCAACTGTGAACTCAAACTCAAGACATTTTCAGACATACAAAGGTTTTTTAATGCTATTCCTTTATACTTCATATGATAAAAGTCCTGATGAGAGACTCCAGTAAAATAAAAAATTAGTATAATAAGAAAATGAGATAAGACAAAGATATGAAGAAAAAAGAGTTGAGCATGGTCCAGGAGGAAAGACAGCTCCAAAGAAATCAAGACAGAAACCTCTGGCCCTGTGGCTAAGGATCTCTGGTGAGTGATTTAGGATTACATTTCCTTCTCTTTGGATCCAGTTACCTAACAGTTGAGTTCTGTAAATATTATTATTCTTTAAAATTTTTATAATATTATATATAATATATTTTATATTATATATTATATATAATAATAATAAAGAATATATTCTTTAATATTTAGAATATTTAGAATCAACCTGTAGATAGAGCACTACTAAAGACAATTACAGTGACAGAACAGAAAGCAAATATTTTAAAACCTGACAACATAAAAACAAATACAATAAAAATCGGGAGAAGGTAGATGTAAAAATAAACATAAGTGTCCTGAGTAATGGGAATTCCATAGACAATATCTAAATACAAGTCATATGTAGCAACTTCTTGCTAGACACAACACTGTTGGCAAGGGAAACAAAAGCAAAAATGAACTATTGGGACTTCATCAAGATAAAAAGCTTCTGCACAGAGAAGGAAACAATCAACAAAACTAAAATGCAGCCTACAGAATGGAAGAAGATATCTGCAAATGACATATCAGATAAAGGGTTAGTACCCAAAGTATAAAGAACTTATCAAACTCAACACCCAAAAACAAATAATCCAGTTAAGAAATGGGAAGATAGGAACAGACATTTTTCCAAAGAAGACATCCAGATGGCTAACAGACACATGTGAAAAGATGTTCAACATCACTCTCATCAGGACGATACAAATCAAAACCACAATAAGATACGACTTCACAACAGCGTGACTAAAATTAACAACACAGGAAACAACAGATGTTGGCAAGGATGCAGAGAAAGGGAAACCCTCTTGCACTGTTGGTGAGAATGCAAACTGGTACAGCCTCTCTAGAAAACAGTATGGAGGTTCCTCAAAAAGTTGAAAATAAAACTACCCTACAACCCAGCAATTGCGCTAGTAGGTATTTACCCAAAGGCTACAAAAATACAGATTCAAAGGGGGTACATGTACTCTGATGTTTATAGCAGCATTATCAACAATAGCCAAACTATGGAAAGAGCCCAAATGTACACTGATGAATGGATAAAGAAAAGGTGGTACACTCACTCACACACACATACACACACACACACACACACACACACAAGAATATTACTCAGCCATCAAAAAGAATGAAATCTTGCCATTCGCAATGATGTGGATGGAAGCAGATATTATGCTAAGCAAAATAAGACAGAGAAAGACAAATACCATATGATTTCACTCATTTGCGGAATTTAAGAAACAAGACAGATGAACATATGGGGGAAGGAGAGAGAGGGAAACAAACCGTAAGAGACTCTTAAGGATAGAGTACGTATGTAAGTGATGAATCACCGAATTCTACTCCTGAAACCAATATTGCACTGTATGTTAACTAGAATTTAAATAAAAATCTGAAAAAAATAATAATTTTGGAAGGGGGAAAGAAATTTAAAAAAAACAGACTCTTAAGTACAGACAACAAAGAGATGGTGAGCAAAGGGGAGGTGGGTGGAGGGGTGGGTGAAATGGGTGATGGGATCAAGGAGTGCACTTATATGACGAGCACCAGGTACTGTATGCAAGTGTCAAATCACTATCCTGTACAACTGAAACTATTATACTATATGATAGCTGGAATAACAATAAAATCTCACAAAAAAAGAAAAAGAAATCAAAAGAAATAAATATAAGCCAACAAACAGAAAAGGGAGAATTTGTAAACCCATAAAGCTAACCATCAGAGTTACGTATCTCAGGAGGTAAAGAACAGAGGAAAGGTAGACACTAAACATGACCAAACACCTCAAATTTCCATAACAGGATGGCAAGATATGCTTTCCAATGTTGATATATCCAAAGCATAAAGTACCGCTATTTAGAATGTCCATTGTAGCCACCAAAAATCTAAAAGCAAAAATTTTAATTTCAGAGGAATATATAAAAAAGGTATGGGGGAGAACAGACAAGACAGATTGTTGCTTTTCATTTTAAACTCATGTGTAGTTTGAATAATTTCTTTCTGTTTGCCATATGCAGGTTTTAATTTTTAAATTGATCTTTATAATTTTAGAGAAAAAAAGTTATATTCTCCCCGTTTAAAATGAGCGTTGCCCCCAAGATAAGCTGGGTCATTGGGGGTATTAGGAATTTAATACGACAGCTAAGGCTGAGAAGTAGGGCCAGGGATCCCAGATTTGAAGTTCCAAAATGTTAGACAGAAGACACAATAGGGCCAGACCAAGACTAAAAAGGAATGTACAGAAACACACACACGCACAAAAATTCACTCATTCATTTATTCACTCCCTCATTCCCCATTTATTTGCTCTGACTCATTTCCCCATTTATAAATCATTCCTTCTCTCATTCATTCATTCAGCTATTACTCAGAAAATATAAGGCAGGCTCTCTACCTTCAAGGAGTTTAAAAATCTACCAGGAAATAAAGCAATAACCGATTACATTACCCTCTGAAAGCCCAGAATCATTCTGAGAGATCAGCATGGGCTAATGGCTCATGAATGGAATAACAAATGTACTGGGTCTTGAAGAATGAATAAGCTTCAACTCAGAGGAAGCAATTTGTGCTTACTTCATTTTATGTTTCATACTTCTATTTTAAAGTTTCATGCCACCCCTTGAGATCTTGAGAAGAGGGATAGTGAATAAACCTTCTTCAAACCAGAGTTAAAAATCCATAGATCCAAAATAGAGCAGGCAATTAGTTCATGGAAGAAAACAAGACTTCTTTCAACCATGGAGAAAGAGAGTTCCATTACCCACTGGAGTACTTGCTTAAGCTGGGTCAGGGCCCTCCTGCGGGGGTGAACTGCTCTGAGTGTGATGACCATCCACCCCAGTTTTCCCAGAACTGTCCTGGTTTTAGCACTGAGAGTCCCATACCCTAAGCCACTGTTCACTCCTAGGCAAACTGGGACAGTAGTTACCCTTGAGTCAGCGCTAAGTGCCCAGCACTTTCACAGACTTATGTCATTTGATTTATACAGACAACTTTGCTGAGATTCAAGACATTAGTATCTCCATTTTCCAGATGGCAAAATGGAGGCAGCAAGAGGTCCAATGACTGCTAAAGGTCACATACACAAAGAAAGTAGCAGAGCCAGGATTCAATTCCAGATTTGTTTGCTTTCATCGAGGGCCACCTCCAACAAGCCCACCCTACACCTTGTGTTTCCCTGCATAGACGGATATGAAAACAGAGGCAGTGAGGCAGGCACACTGAAGAATTCAGATTCTCTGGCAACAGAGAGACTGAAAGGGAAACAACAGACCCTGAGTTCATTGGTGCCCTGCTCCAATCCAATGAGCCAGGCAGCCCAGTTATGAGGAGGAAGATGAAGCAACGTCTACATGGGGAATTCAAGATCTCACAGAACCATTTCCACTTAATAAGACAGGTCCTTGATTATTCCTCCCTAAATTGAGACAATGAGCATGATTCCTTATTCTCTACAGCATATACAGTGTGTCATTCCTGGATGTCAATGACAGTAATAATAATAAGCATAATTCACCACTTCGGTAGGCCACTGTGGGTTTTTTAACAAAGCTCTGCAATCCTTTATGTTAAAGATCATTTATATCCAGTACAAAGAGGGAACCCCTGAGCCCCTGCCAACCCAGGAAGACAACAATTTTCAGACTAAGAAGAAACGTACCCACATTCCTAGAAAAATCCTTGCATATACATGTCCTGCTAGGTTTGGGTTTTGTTTTAAGTAGAGTCTATCAAGGAAAGAAAAAGAAAAGAGCTGGGGAAAATGAGACAAGAGGGAAGATGGGAGGGACGGGGCTACTGAAAGAGGTAGACAAAAGAAGGAAAGGAAGAACAAGGGCTAGACCTTCGTGGTGAGAAACGAGAACAGATAAATGAAAAACGACAGCACAGAAAGTCATGGAGAGCTCAATTAATTAGTTATTGTCCATTTCCTTGAGAGACTGCTAACAAATCTGTCCTTGTCAGCGACAGGAAATCTTTTTGAGTTCTTTGTGAGAGTATATTAATGGCAGTGGTAAGCTTCAGCATCCCTCCACGGTGACACAGAGAGGGGCTGGGAGTCCCGTAGGTCACACCAGGCGCTGGCCTTGGCGCGCGAGCAAGCCCACTCCGCTCGCACAAAGAACGCTTCTCCAGCCCACAGGCTGTCAACCCTCTCTCCTTGACTGGTACATCAGGAGGCTGACATTTAATACCCTAAGGATATAGATGTTTGAAAGCTGGTTATCGTAACAAAGGATGCCATCCAAACTCTGCAAGACCAAATGGATCAGATAAAGCTGACACAGAGATAAATCTGTTTTACATCCATTCTTACACAAGTTTTGCTAATCTATGTAGTTATAGCTTTCCCACTGAAGGGGAAAAAATAGCCCACCACATGTCGGCAAGTCCACATCACGTTCCTATTTTTAATCTCCGAGGTATAACATTTGAGGCAAAGACCATTTGTACGCTGACTTTTGCATGAACTCCATTAACGTAGGATGACACAGGAAGAAAATGAGAAAGGAGGATGGGGGGGTGGAGAAGAGTGAGAAGGGGAGAGGATTTCGTCTTGAATGGCGGTATAAATGCAGATCTTTTTTTAAATGAATGAATTCTGCTCCATCATTGACACAGGATCGCTTCTCTCCCAGTCAGTCAGACACCTACTCTTCATTAGCCAGTATTTATGCTGCCAGATTGGACTTTCATATGGGAGCCTGAAGCGCGGATGGTACAGATGGCAGGAGAGCTCTCATGAGATTGATAACGATGAAGAAAGATGCCACATTAAGTCAGAAGGTGCCACTGTTAACATCCCAGCTCAGAGGAGAATATTTCTAGCTAGCACTCCCCTCCAAGGGCTGTTTTTCTTCTGGCTTCAAGTAAAATTCATTCCCCTCCCGAAAAGCTCTCAGCCCCACCCTCTTGCTGGCAAGTGAGTGATACATTTGCTTTAGTCTCTTTTGTGTGTCAACTGATTTTTGCCTCAAATACTTAACCTTTACTTTCCAAAGGTGGCTGGGATCCTAACAGTGCAAGGGAACTGGGGGGAAGCGGGCGGGGCTGGGGGGGGGGGAGAAGGCATTTTAGTCCACGTTTCCTTTAACAAAGGCACTACTATAAGAGGGTCTGTGCAGGAGACCTGAATGGTATTTATTGTTTCCATTCTGGCCTTCATTGCATCTGCTGCCTTTCAGAGACAGACGCTACGTTCATAAAACCAGGGCCCGGTCTCAAAAGCCTTGGAGAAAAGGCAATCTCCAGGGTGTAGGACTGAGGGTTTAATGGGACAGTCAACACCACTGGAAGATAGGCAGTGCGAGGCGTTTGCTGCTGGGACAGAGGAGGAGAGCCTTCTAACCAAGCATTCTCAAGGGACGCACCATGAGTCAGGTGTACCTTCCGCAGCTGGCCAGGCAAGGTGGTGCTTCGTTCAAGGAAAACACAGGTCCTCAGCTATGAGCTTTGAGCTTTTCTGCTGTAAAGGTTAAAAAAAAAAATCCACCCCATTTCAGCAAGAAAGGCCAACATCTTGTCCCGATTTTTAACTTCTGTGATCCTGGTCACTGATTTTTATCTCACCTGGAATATTTCTTTGGCATCAAAGCAGGGAATGAGTTCTCTGGTTCCTCCTGACATTGCAGCCTCCCTGGATGGCAGCCTGACACCAGGCCAGGAAATCAACTGGGGGAAAGTTCTCTAGCCAGCAGTGCAATCAGATAAGGAAACGTGTCCCCTGTTCTAAAGAGTTACCCAAAAACCAACCCAACAGGCACATCAGGACATAAGGGGTCTTGCAAACTTAGCAACTTTGGAAAAATCTGGCAGCCCCTGCCCAATCGGAGTGATATATTTTCAGAGTCCTTTCTAGAAAATGCAGGCTGGGAAACAAAGGCAGGCCCCATGCAGCAATCACGAATTCCTGTCGCTGTGTAAGCATTTAATTAGCTTCCCCGGTTTACAGAAACCCCAGTCAATTTAGGGCACCCTAGGCAGCTCCTCCCAGACCACGCCAAACCCCTGGCAAGCTTGGACCTAGAATGCCTACTGCCCAGGAAGGATATTTGGAGAGTCTTAATTGAAGGGAATTCCTATTTTTATGTCTATATGATGTACCATCAGCATTTCCTCCCCTACAAAAATACACAGAGGGGCAACTAGCCCAAATAACTGGTTTAAATCTGTAAATTACAGCACTGCTTCAAGGAACTTTTAAGGTCGTTTTGTGTCTATGGAGAAGTTAGATGGCGTCATAAAATTTTTAGAGCTAATGTAATCTTTATACAGTGGATTCATCTCAACTGATGAGATGTGTTTGAGGCCCTACCCTTCCCTCCCTTTCTTTGGACTGTCCTTGAGTCCTGGCAGAGAATTAACTGCCCGGGTAGCATCCATGCCATAACTACACAAAAATCTTCCTCCCTCGGGGAGTCCAGGTCTCAGAACCTAAGTCTTCATTTCACTCCCCTCCACCAGGAGAAGAAGGCATCGCTAAATATGGTTAATTTTCTGAGTTGGATGCATTTCCGCTGTGGCGTCTAATCCTCTCTTCCTTCTCCTGTGTGTATTTCTTC
This sequence comes from Ailuropoda melanoleuca, assembly GCF_002007445.2. NCBI lineage: Eukaryota > Metazoa > Chordata > Mammalia > Carnivora > Ursidae > Ailuropoda > Ailuropoda melanoleuca. Next base: position 34,703,681 of record NC_048224.1, on the reverse strand, counting down.
TTGGAGCTTCGGTCTTTAGTGACCTTCTCTTACCGTTTCATTAAATGCCCTCCGCCTCGGTAAATTACAGTACTTTGAAGCCTTGGAGTTTAGCATATAAAAAAGCAAGAGCCTCTGTATACTGCCCTGGGATAAGGTGTGATGAAAATCCCATACAAGCTGAACTGTACTTCCTAATCAAATGGGTGTAACAGATGGCTGCTGGAGCAAACCATCACAATGGAAATATCTGCAGTTCTCATGGTAACGGAATCTGCCAGGTCTGAGGGATTTGCTGTTTTTCAGGACATCTGAGCTGCAATCTCTTTCGAGCTGTCTAGCAGTCTCCGTCTCGCTCTCTCTCACTCTCTCAGCATGATGGAGATAGAGTTGAAAGGTGGAGCCCGATTTTGCATTCCAGCTGTGATTAAAGACACAAGCACACATCCTGGGAGATAATGTACGGCATATTCATTATGCTATCTAGAACCTCTTTAGCTACTGGGACACGACTGTCATACAATTACAATATGCCTTCTTTAGGAGTAATGGGGGGTTGGGATGGAGAAGATCAGAGAACAACAGAGAGGGAGAATAGGAGGAATTAAGATGCATGAGACGTATCTTGTAATAAAGATATGGAGCAATATTAAAACTAGCAGTTGTATCCATTTCATGGCAACATGTCAAGATGACTTAACATAGAAGGATAAAACATCTGGCCTGGGGAAAAAAAATACATGATGTCGAATTTCCAAATCATTAACGTAGACTATGTGGAAGAAAAACAACAGATAAGCAACTGTGTACCTTCCCAATAAGTGAAAGCATGTGGAAGATTTCCTTATACTCTGCAATCAGAAAAGGAGAGCCGTCTCATAAGGTGGAGGTTAGTATATAGACACTGAGCTTTCATTATAAATTGAAGGTTTGGGTTTAAACCCGTAGGACTACATTACAAAAGGTTTTTTTATTATTTTTTTCCTCATGCTATTCATAACCTTCTTATTTTACAGCAGTGCTTGGAAAGGGGAAAAATAATCAGTCACAATTCTATTTTATTAAAGTCTTTTCCTCCAAATCCCCATCGATTTAAAGAAATAAGGAAAAGTATACTGTCTTCTTTGCTATAGTACCTGCTAGCAAACACACACACACACACACACACACACACACACACACAGAGGGCTGATTCACAGCTGCCTGGTCCCTTGGGTTTTTAAGCTTGAAGATCAGACAACATATAAGAATTCAGCCATGACTCAAAATGGAAACAAAGAAGACCATTCTTAGCAAACCCGGCAATGTGAACTGAAAAACTACAGGCTGGAGGCTGGAGCCCCCTAGCACGCTTACCCACCCCATTGTCCTTGAGGGCACTACTGTTAAATACATATGACAGCCAAAGAGATGAGGAGAATAGTTTCCAGAAAGCAATGATTGGATCTCCCTTTTCATGAGGTAGAATAGGCAGGACTATGTAAGCCTCTAAGTAGCACTTGAGAACAGGTCCTGTAAGGCAGCATTGTCTCCCTCTCGTATGGCGCCTGAAGAACATATTATATTATATAACCTTTCTCCAAGCCCGCCCTGCTCCGACAGAGACCCTCTTCCTTTAGAACACTGCTAATAACAACTTGTGGATGACAATCTCCGTCTTAACAAGCCGGATTAGTTAGTTTAAAGCAATGAACTGAGGCCATTTGTGCAGATGCTAATCAAAAAAGAAAAAGGGAAAAAATTATAAAAGACCCATGTGCCTCCACCTCTTGTAAGTACAATACAGATAAAGAGGAGGGTGTCCCAGAGCCACATCTGTGAACTGACCTCTAAGGCACATAAAGGTCTTCGGGGCTTGGGGGTTATGAAAGGAGGGAAGAGGGTTTGTATCAGGCCAGTAGCAGACAACAGTGGCTCTGGAAGGGCAGTTATCAGGAAACTGTCTGAAGCTTTTTTTTCTTAGAAATTGCTCTTTAGTTGTGTCCCACGAGCTCCTTACTTTTTCTTTTCTTTTTTTTTTTAAAGATTTTATTTATTTATTGGACAGAGATNAGAGACAGCCAGCGAGAGAGGGAACACAAGCAGGGGGAGTGGGAGAGGAAGAAGCAGGCTCATAGCGGAGGAGCCTGATGTGGGGCTCGATCCCGTAACGCCGGGATCACGCCCTGAGCCGAAGGCAGATGCTTAACCGCTGTGCCACCCAGGCGCCCCTCCTCTTTTTCACAAACCCTTCCCAGCTCCTAGCACAGAGCCTGGGACATAGCCGAGATGCACAATAAACGGTGGCTAGATGGAGAGACAACGAGCAGAGGAATAGATGTACAAGGAAAGATTCAGAAATGCCCAAATGCCAAAAACAAACAAATCCTACCCATATGTAACCATCCCCTCTTTGCTTCCACACCAAGACCATAAAACGGTATGAAACATAATAGGACATTGGGAAAGCTACTCTGTGTCTTCAGAGATCAATGACTAGATGGCTTATTAACATTCAACCATGACTGGCACTTTAAAATACACACACAAAAAGGAAAGCTACTCAGTTGATGATTCAGACTCAGAATATCACAGAAAATTTAAACCCATTAAAAAAAATAATCTGTCATTTCATCAGCTTCTCTGACAGATCGCTTTTTTCTATACCACGACTAGGAAACTGACTCATGAAGGAAGGAATGCGGAGTTTCCTTTAAAATAGTCTGAGAACATAATATACACACTCTATTACATATTGGATCTGGTGTGCAATCAGCGTGAGAGAGAAAAACAAACTGTGAGGGAGAACACTATCTCTCACATTCCAGACACACACACACGCACACACACACACACACACTGAGTTTCCACTGGCTTCTTAAATCTTAACTGCCCATCAGGGTACATGTTGCTGTTTTAGGAATTCTCTAAGCCAAATGTTTGCTGGAATGCTAACCTCCTAGGAAGCTCACGATGGCCCACCGAGATCGTTCCAGTAGAAGACATTCAACTGTCCTCCAAGTTACAAGAGAGTAGATTCGAAATTATTCTTCAAGAGTAAAACATAACAGTTGTCTCTCTGAGCAACACTCATCTCTAACACCATCACAAAGAGTACTTTTATGCAAGAAGGTTGTAATCTTCCTCAAAAAGACAGATATAACTCCAAAATTGTTCCTTCTAAAATTTACAGATATTTCAAATAAAAGAATAAGCCCCATATATATACACATATATATATATATGCATATATATATGTGTATATATATATAGTCAATATCGCCTCTCAGATTTTTTTTTTTTTGGTTTTTTGCCAATGATGGTCTCATTTTCTCATGTCCCTGTCACCTGGAGTTGAGGAATGGAATTTTCTGGTGTTGCTGTTCATAATAAGTTTTAGAATCAAGCTCGTTCAGACCCTGCCTAATTCCCTGATGTTTCAAAGCCCATGTAGCCCAGTCAGAATTGTTTTTTCACAGGAGCCAACCTTGTCAAGAACAGATCCTCGCTAATTGAGCCAGAATGTGTAGTTGAAATTGAGTTTGAGGCTAGATAGGAAACCTACTGCATAGAACACACTTTGCAAGCCCCTGGGGGGTACAAAAAGGAGCCAGCAGCTTCCCGTCCTCAAGCAGTTTACAATTGAGCTGGGACCGTTAAGACAAGATTACTAATGGTTACAATACAAGGCGGTACAATAGAACATCACAAAAGCATAACCCAAGCACTCTGCTGAGTCAAAGAAGGGTTTATAAAGGCTCTCAAAAAAAAAAGGAAAATTTAATGAGCCTTGAAGGGCTGTATTTAAGACTTCAACAGACAGGGGCACGGATGAGGATGTTCCGAATGCAGGGAATTACATAAGTACTTGCACAGAAAAGTGTTGGTACTAATTTGGTCACACTGGAGAGATCTGTGTGTCTGCAAAGAGGAAACTAGAGGGAAATTTAGGATGGGGCCACACTAAAGGAGGTGGTGTCTGAGCCCCGGAGCACAGAGGAGCTGCTGACCTTATTGAGCAAAGCAGCATCCTAACTGGAAACCACAGTTTCACTAGGCTCTCAAAGCACCCTGCTTTGGGAAAACGCCAAGGACACTCCAAGCAATTAAGGGTCCCAAGGGGCCATTATCACCAGGAAATCCAGGGGGCACCCACTTTGCATGAAGCATACTTTCTGAGAGTATGAAACTTTGAGAGTCAAAATAGAAAGTTGGAAAGCCTGTCCTCTTCCGTATGTCTCTGGAAATAAATAAACCTTTCTATTTCAATATTTGGCATCATGACAAGACCTAAGAGGAACTAGAGAGATAATTAATAAGGGCATGAGGGGAAAGTGCAATTAAAAATGGCAAAGACTACTCCATAAATAAGTGCTTCATACTGAGAAAGATTATTACTGTGATCTCTAGCTTCAAACCTGAAATCAAATCACTCTGAATAGATAATTTGAGCATTATTGGGGGGCGGGAGGGAAGCCATGATGGTTCCTAGTCTCTAAGTTACGGGAGAAACAAGATTTTATTCTGACCTCACCTTTCTGTCAGTTTAAATCAACAAAATCATCAGTGTAGTCCCAGTTGGCATAACTCTCCGTAACCTCAAGTTTTCATGTCATCCTTCAGCTTCTTAGCCAGGAAAGGAGGTTGGATTGAGACTGCCTCAAGAAGGGTCTTTTCCAGGGAACTCGAAAAAAAAAAAGTTTCCTAGGAAACGAGGAAGGCAAACTCCCTTTATCTGAATAAGGCCCTTTGTCAGAAATAAAAACTAGCTGGAGCAAATCTGAAAGCTCAAGCCCCATCAGGCCTGGAGATGTTTGAACCTCTGGCCCAGTTTACAGAGGCTGCTTAAAGATGTTTCCCATCTAAAAAGCAAGTCCACATGTTTGTCGTTCATTGGAGAACTTTCGGCTTCTGCGTTTTTGAATGGAATGATTCAAAACTGAATCATTTCCTGCAATTTAATTTCATAGCTGAATGCAAAGTATAAGAAGATAAGGTCACAGGAACACGGATCTATCTCCAGAAAGCGATCACACTCCCTGGGCTGCTGTAAGTGGAGATTTAATTGGACACAGTAGGTTTTGCTATTGTTGCAACATGGAAATAAATTATTTTATTTAAACAGCCAATGGCCACAGCCAGCTCAGCGGCCACAATGGTCAGAAAAAAATTTGACTTCCAATTATTGCTTGAGATGGAGACAAGTCATGCTTGCACGGATTTCAGACGGTTGTGAATAGCTCTGTTATTTTATAATTCTAATCATCATCATCATCGTCGTCGTCATCCTGCCTTATATTTATCTATTGATCTTAGGAAAGAACAATGACCACAGAGGAAAACCACTGTCCATACTCTCCTTACTTCCAGTCAAGGAAGTCCACCGAAATAAAAATGGCATGAGCAGCTCCTGACTATCCTTGCTGCTCAAAATACTTGGCTCACCTTCCTTTAAGTCAGGGGTTGGCAAATTACACCCACGGTCCAAATCTAGCTTACTGCCTGTAGTTGTTAATAAAGCTTTATTGGAAGACAGGCATACTCGTTCAGTTATGTATTGTCTGTGGCTGCTTTTGCACTATAATGACAGTTCAGTAGTTAACGATAGAGACCTATGTGGCCCGCAGAGTTTAAAATGTTTGCTAGCTGACCCCTGGCTTTACAAATCCCTGCTTTAAATCACCATATCATCATCATCATCCCGTCCATTTGCAGAGGTCATGGTGTCAGAGGGTTTTAACACACTTTGTTTAATAACACCTTTCTGATACATAGATGGAGACACATGCAGTGCCCAGGACACCTTAGACCAGTGTCACTTCTCCATGGGTTCAGGCTTGGCACTGCCCGTATCACGGGACACTTGGGGTAAGAATGTTGCTTTGCATGGGTGGAGGGAGGACCAGTGCTCCTGATTTTCATCAAGATTAAGAGGCAATGGGCTTGACCCATAAATTGGGGTGATCCATCAGGAAACGGTGGTGAGGTTGTTAGACTTGGAAATTGCTTATTAAACTACCGTATGTTAATACATTTATATTACATATACATATGTAATGTAATATCCTCATCCATCTGGAGTGGAAATATGTAAATGAAGAAACATAAAAGTTAAGAACATTAACCTGATTGGACTCTTTGAAACTGCAGTAGCAGAATCATGTATTAAAAATAAATTTTAGAGTGCACATTGAAATCTGAGTTCAAATCCAGACATCCGTTAGCTGTCTATCTCAGGGAAAATTTCTTACCCTCTCTAAGCTTCAGTTTCTTCATCTGCAAAATGGAAGTGCTAACAGATAACACTTTTCAAGGTTGTGGTAAGAACTGAAGGAGATAATTCCTGAAAAATGCCTGGCACAGTGCAGGACATGCTCAAGAATGGCAAAGGTAGTGATTCTTACTGTGTTTGGCTTCAACTAAGAAGGCAGGAGAGCTCCTTCCTAAGGCTGATCTAAATGTTCTTAGCAAATACAGCTCATACTCCCAAAATGATGTAATTCTGTATTCAACTTGCTTTTAATATCATGCTTAAAAATATTTTACTTTGTATTTTCACACTGCTTCTACTCCCAAAGTTCTTCCAAATGAACTCAACGTATCTCTACATATGTATGGTATCAGGGTCAGGTGTTTGCCCACTTTACAGATGAAGAAAGCAGTTCTACCTAGAGTCCTGTAGTTAATGAGTGAAGCTGAGACCCTGTCTCTTCTGCCTCACAGCCCAGGGCACTTAGTACCACCCTGGACTTCAGGTAAGGGTCTTTCAAAAGTCAAGCCTAACATCCCCGGCAAGCCAGTGAGAAAGCTACAGTCAAAGGAATGAGAGCAAGGGCAGAAGACACTGAAGAAAGCGAGACACTCCAGAAAGCAAGAATCTAACCAAAGGATGATTCTGCTTCAAAATTCAGACAAATGCAGTGTGCCTTTAAAAAGGACCATGTCTCTACTTCTATATTGCTTACTATCTGAAGCTAAGCCAGAGGGATGTACATAGTGAGATCTTTGTCTCATTTCAGGAAGGATACAGGATAAAGATTCTGTGCCAGTAATCTTCCTTGGATTAATGGTTTCTCTTTTATCTTCTGTATTTCTGCTCAGATGTCTTTTCTCTGAATGAGTCAGAGGAATGCAAATGCTGGGCGCAGTCCGCCTGAAATATTTAAATCTAGTTTTGCAATGTTTTGCAGGTTTGGAGAGGAAAATTACACACACACACACACACACACACACACACACACGATGAAGGAATGGCAGATGAGAATTACAGATATATCAGCCAGCAATACAAAAATGTGGTATTTCAATTTGACAACAAACTCATTTTTCTTTTTCCATTTCTTTGTTTCTCCAGATCAACATTTAGATGCTTGATGTGAGTGGAAGGAATCTGCAACATTCTTTTGTGAGACTCGGAATCTCATCAAGAATGTATCTGACTACACGGAAAACTGATTTTCTTTTGGCTCCTAAATGACAAGCCTTCATTATGCAATGAGCATGTCCCTGGAGAAAGCATTCTCTACACACTGATAGAGAGAAGTTGGGACAGGTTGGGTAGCTGGGCACAATTTGCGTGCATTTTCCTGATCCCTCTTTTTTTTTTTTTTTATACACTCTGAACTCTTTCTTTTCATGTTCAGTCATAGACTTGCAGGCAGTGTCTCACTATTGCAACTAAGAGAGCTTCATCCGAAAGGAAACCTGAATGGCATTAATATTCAAATCCTCGGGCTTGGTCTGCAGTGGCCTGATGGAGCTTGCACAGAGCTCCTGTGCGGCAAGGGAACAAATCTTGGGAAACGCAGCTGAGTAAATTGGGATTTAGCTTCTGTCCCCATGTGCAGGACTTAACACGAAACCCTGATAATGAAAGGTCTCCTCCAAAGGCTTTTATTGCTGCAAGAAAGAGTTCCTACCCATGTGAACCCAAGGACAGAGGGAGGCTTTCTTATTTTCCTTTCCACCTCATGTGAAAGAATAATCTCATGCCTTCAGGACAAAGGCTTCTTTAAACAACAAAGTGAAATGCTTTCAACGTCCATGAACATCTCCCAACATCAAGGAGATTGCTATTCACAGATGAAAAAGGGGGTGGAGGGAACGCTGGGCATGAACAATTGGTCAATACGGCATTACCCTCGAAAACCAGAAAGCCAGAATTTGAAATGTGAAACATCTCCCACTCCTATTAAATTAGGATTGATGAGTTCCCAGGGATATTCAACTTCCTTTGACTTTACCTAAATGATTTATAACCCTTCTCTGTGTCATGGTTTCTAAATTTTCTCCAAGCATGCACCTGAACTAAGGTTGGAAAGGCTTGGCACAAGTGCACAAAATCGTACTTCTTTTTCTCAAAAGGTTTTCATAAATTGGTCTGTGGAATTCAACTCAGCATTCACTAAGCATCTGTGTCAAGTGCTATGCTATGTACTCAGGCAGAGAGATGAGGGAGGTGTGGCCTTTGTGCCCAGAGAGCTCAAGTCCAGTGGAGAGAGAAACCAGTACCTGGAATGTAATACAACACATACTAGGGGTAAGTAAAGAGAAAGGACTATCCAGAAGGGGAGGTATCAATATTTCTTGAATATGTTAAAAAAAAGAAAAAAAAAAAGGTCATCTGAGTTAAGGCTTAAAGATATTAACCATTGGACAGGTGGACAAAAGGAAAAGAGGCCTAGGGCGAGGTCACAATCTCTAGACAAGCAAATAAATATAGCTTGAAATACAACTACATCCAGGAACACAAAAGTATGTTGACTTTGCCAAGTCAGATTGGTTGGGTTTCTATTATCCATGCTTTCTATTGATCAAGAATTGATTTATGTCACCCCAGGGCCTACTTCAGAAGGTTACCTGTTACGAGAAAGGTCAGACTTCAGTCTCTCCGAATGAGATTTTCGTGGGCGCAGCTTCTGCGCAACAGTCAGCTCTCCAATTCATTCTCCCTCCCGAAAACCACTCAAAGAATAAAATTCTCAGAGGTCTCTGGCAGCTGCAAACATGAATATGGGTCCTCCTTGGGCCCCGTTCAGGCCATCAGTGAACTAGAAATTCTAGGTGTCTAAATGAGAAGTGAGAAGCAGGGCAGAGAACCCAGGCCACAGAAAAAAGCCCTTTTTCCAAGAGGGGCTCAACCAGTCTGTGACTAGCATGGGGATCCATCCAGTCTTATAAGCATGCAAACCATACTGTGAAGCAAGTAGCCATTTCTTCTCCCTTGGATGGACTTCAAGTGTTTCTATCATCCTATGTGTGTTCTCCAGAACAGAATAATCAAGGTATATATTAGATATCATATATATATATGTATATATATATATGTGTATATATATATACACACACACAGATATATATGTGTGTATATATATATATATATATACATACACACATGTATTCTCTACTATATATAAAGATATAGATATATAAATATATGTAAATCCCAGTTTCAGTGGCTATAACTTATCCAATGAGTCCTCTTAGTGAATCAGAACATGGTTCACCAAAATTCAAACCATCGTCTGTGCTACAGAGAGAGAGATTTTGTATCTATACATACACCCCAGCCCACCAAATTAACGGTCTCTGGCTGGGGGAAGCATGTTGCTGAGAAGGGTTTTTTTTTTAAATGCTCATTTAAATGAGATGCAAACTAATTTACTCTCCTAAATGATTTTGAGGTAGTGAATGGCAAAATGTGAAAAATGACTAAGTCCACTCATGCATCAGACAAGATAATTCTGGCAAAGTTGGGGCTGACAGCATTAAGGAACAATGATGGAAGAGTCTGGCCTTGTTGTTGTCATTTTAATTGTCACTGTGAGTGACGAAAAATGCATTTCCTTCTCCAACATACTTATCTCTCGGCTTTGTAATACCTTAACTGGGCCCGTGTCACTTGAGAGTGTGACCCCCAAAAAAAAAATCAAAAGGAAAAGAAGTGTGTGTGTGAATGTGTGAAAGAAAGAGGGAGCAGGAGAGAGAGAGGAAGAGCAAAGGGGCGAGAAGGAGAGAGGTAGAGACAGAAAGGGAGGAGTGATAGAATCAGGAAAACAATGAGACAAAGACAGAGAGAGGAAAAATGATAGACAAACAAGGATTATTTCAGATGGCTCTTCCTGAATATCAAACAAAGAGCGCCGTTAGTAATCTCATGGAAAAGGCTAGTTTTTGCAAATCAAGAAACCCACGATGTTTCCAAGATCCACTCTGGGTTTTCAGGCAAGATAGCCCAGAATTTCTTGTTAAAAGCTTAAGGGCTCAATTTATGCTAAGCATTCAAGGAAATGTCTCATCCAAACAGGATATCGTTTTTCATATTAAAGAAGCAAACCGATCTCGGAGCATAAATGTTATTATTCACAGTCGCAAAGGAAAATGGCATTTACTTTCTCTTTCTTCGTAGGGATGGAAGGAGGAGGCTCTCCCTTCTCTGGGGCCAGAAGAGGGTTCAGAAATCCTGTTTCTACTCCTGAAAGAAATACATTTATTTCTCTCAACCCCAATAGGTAAGTCCAGAAGCCTCCTCCATGGCATCGATTGCTTTGATGGGCTAGTATACAGTACGAGCATGTTGCTTTTCAAAATATGTTTGGGAGAAAGAATCAAAGCTAATTTCAGTATGTGAAAAGCTAGCAGATTCCATTAGTGATTGTGACTTCCCTTCAAAGTGATAAGGCTGCTGGATGCAGGTTCTCAGAACTGAATGTCCAAATGGGAATTTATGATGTAGAACTTCAGTTTTATCAACCATAGGCTTCAACACACACAAAAAAGAAGAAATACATATTTTTTCCCCTAGCAGAAATTTTAAAGTTATCCCAGTGAACCAGTTGTGCATTCTTTTCTCATCTCCATCCCCATCATTTTTTCTTCTTCAAAACAGGTTACAATGGGGAAGGGAGTAATTGGGATCATTATTTCTGGTTTTCACATTGATGGATCTGAAAAAGTGCACTTTATGTGAACTCACATTGCCTCTTCTACAGATGACCACAGCAAACTCCCAGAAGCAATTCAAATGGGAATAGACCAGAGCCCATTTCTCTGAACTGCCCTTAAAACATCTATATCTGGTAATATTCCTAATTATTTTGGTCCCAAACCCCATGAAGTCATCTCATCTTTATGGAGGGCAACCCCAACTACAGCTTTGAAAAGGATATGGCCAATGATACTTAATGGTTACCATTACATTCAAGATGCACCAATCCATAAATGAACATAAACAGACTATTCATACATCCAAAGAAAAAAATGGTATGCACGGCTAAATTCTATCAAAATGGAGCACATTTTATTAGAAAGTTCGTTATGAAACATTTGGTGTTTCCATCTATAAAACTGGGTGGTCTCCACTTAATGGTATGTCTTTTTTGGTTTTTTTTAACAAGACAAGATTTACATTACTCAGAATACGAAGAGTTAATAGCTGGGCCCACTGGTTTCATTTAAAAAAAAAAAAAAAAGCCAGGTTTCATGCCAGTTAAACATGATCTCAGGCAGAATAATAATACCTTTCCCTATTCCAGGTCCAGGAAAAGGAAAGCAGAGTCACTGAAGTCACTGACAGGGATACTGGAATGCCTCCTTATTTGATTTGGCCACAAGTTCTTCTGCAGCTACTGTTTGCTATGTGTTCAGCACAAGTTGCCATGGTCAATGGAAGGAAATACAAAGATAACTACTATTTACTGAGTGCCTACTATACACGCCAGGTACAGTGGACGAGCTCTTTTAATCCTCACACATCCCCTAAGAGGTAGATATTCCAAAACCCATTTTACAGATGATGAAACTGAAGCTCTAAGACTTGCTATGATAACTGATAGATGGTAGAACAGAGAATAAACTCAGACTCATACCATCTGATTCCAAAGCCCACGTTCCAAAAGATTCTCTAGCAATGGTTTTCAAACTGTGTTTTGATGTTTTAAGTTCTTCAATGTTTGATTTGAATTTTTAAATATATTTTTAAATATTTTAAAACTAGGGGTGCCTGGGTGGCTCAGCCAGTTAAGCGTCTGACTTCTGCTCAGGTCATGATCTCAGGGTCCTGGGATCAAGCCCCCAGGTTGGTTCCATGCTCCTCAGGAAGTCTGCTTGTCCCTCTTCCTCTGCCTCTCTCCCTGCTCATTCTTTCTCTCTCTCTCTCTCTCTCTCTCCCTCAAATAATAAATCTTTAAAAAATATATATTTTAAAACTATAATAAACAAGAAGTATATTTAAGTGTTATGTATACTCAGTGATAACCCTTTGGAGACAACCAGGATATTAACTAGTTTTCTCATTGGCTGACTTTAGGATAGACTGTGTTTATAGAATTTAATATTTAAAATATATTCATACTACTAAAATACTGCTTTCATCAATTTCATATATTGAATTTGCATAGGGTAAAAAATGGTTTGAAAATTACTGCTCTAGGGCATACATTCTCAAGGGGGGTGGCAATATAACTCCCAAGGAGTGAAATTTGGTTCTTGAGGGCCAAAAAATCTTGTGAACTACAGTGGTGTTTCCATTGAATACATAAACAAGTATCCAGTATTTCTGTGGTATTAAGATCTCATGGGGGGGATTAGGAAAAAAAATGTCTCAAAAGATTCTTTATGGGACAGAAAATGAGAAAAAAAAAGGTTGAGAAACACTGCTCTAGGGTATTAAGAATTTCAGAGAATTTGACTGGTGATGGGTAGTAAGGAGGGCACGTATTGCATGGTGCACTGTGTGTTATACGCAACTAATGAATCATCGAACTTTACATCAGAAACCGGGGATGTACTGTATGGTGACTAACATAATATAATAAAAAAACATTAAAATAAAAAAAAAAGAATTTCAGAGAATTTGAAACAGAAGAGGGATAGCTTGGTCCTTACTCAGCCTGAGCAGCCCATCTAACTTGAATGGTAACTGTGAGGAGTTCTCCTTGGAGGATAAGCCTGGCCTGTTCACAGCTTTGGGATTTTCTATCCATAAAAGACTTTTACAAGCCCCAAACCCTCTGCTTCTGAGAGAAGACTTAGCACCCTGAGCCGGCCCCCTCATTTCACAGAAGGTAAAACTGAGGTCTGGAGAAGCAAAGGGTTTTCCCAAGGACACAGAACTATTTGCAGCAGCTGGAACTCAAACCCCAGATGGCACCCTACATGGGGCAGGTGCTCAGAAAGTGTTTGGGGTTGAATGAACAGATGAAGGACTTCAATCTAACAGATTTCATTGGGAAGATCAGATGCAAGAATTTCTTTTTTAACCAACTGTATGCAGACTGCCCATTCCAGGTCACCAACTGATAGAGAAAAAGAAAAATGTCCCTGGTGAATGGAGACCTCTGGGTGTCCCTTCCACCTCACAGTCCCGCTAAAGTGGAACAGTGTCCGCAGACAAGGCAAGGGAGTTCTTCCTCAAGCTGACCCAACCGCGCATCTTTCCTTTCTTTGTTTGTTTTCTTTCTTTAAAGCTCTTACAATACTCCTAGCGTAGTACCATCTGCTGAAGCGGGATGAACAGGTAGCTTTAAAATGATGATAGCTCTGGGAAATGATAATCACTAGGTCATAGAAAGCTGCACTGCAGTGTATAAATAAGATAAGTAAAAGTGCTGAGGACTGCATGTTTGCTTTAATAAAATGTGTTTTCCCTTTTTGTGAAGAATGCCTTTCTCGAATGCCTGGGGAGAGAAGCTGAACTATAGACCAGAAACACACAGACGGTTCCAGAATCTGGCAATGAGGGTGGGATCAGAGGGGAGAGGGATGAAATATTACTTACTTACTGAGACACAAAAGGAAAAGAGTTGGACCAGAGCCTTTGTGTTAAATTGCTGAAGCAAGGGAATGAGATCAGAACTTCCAGGTCTAATTCCAAAGCTCCCTTTGGTAAAGGCAATATGCTGCAATGAAGAGTACGGGCTTGGGTTACAGCACAGCTCTCCACTCACCGCATGACCTTGGGAAACTCAAGCTCTCTGAATCTTGATTTTCTCACATGTGAAAAGGGGATAATAGCTCACAGGGATAGCCTAAGTTTACATCAGAAAATGTACATAAAGAACCAACCATAACACTGGATATACCTTTGGCATTGAACAAATGATGGTAGCGATAAGGATGCGGGTGCTCAAGAGGACGACAGTGGTGGATGATGATGATGCTGACAACGACAACGACGATGACAAGACACAGGCCTTTGCTAGGAAGTAGCTACATGTAAACACTGAATCCTGAATATCATTAGTAGCTTAGAAGTCTCCACGCCCTGTGAGATATGTCATTGCAAAGTATAATTCATAGAGCAAGAATTCTCTCTATAAAGTATTTCAGTGAGCAAGAACTAAGTCTTAAAAAACATGGGCAGCTTCTGAATTTTGCAAATATATTCTCTTACTTAGGCTTTCTGAAAATACAAAGCATTTTTACTGACATTCTTTCATTTTATTCCCATACCAGCAATATGAGGTTGCCAGGGAAGGTACAAGCTGCCCATTTAACAGATGAGAAAACCTGAGGTCTCAGGAGCCTTTAGTCATCTGGTCATCAGCCCAGTGTTGCACAGAGAGCTGGTACCCAGACCAAAAAGCCTGGTTGTCTGCTTCTTAGCCACATGGTACGCTGAGCTATTTAAAAAATGTCCACATGGAAACAAATGAGGAACTTAAGCAAGTCAAGTGCATTTGTGCTCTCTCTGCATCCTAATGTGTAGTCACCTATCCACCAGCTGATTCCTTCCCTGAATCAGCATAGCACTCTCTTTAGTTATCTACTTACCTCTGTGTCCTCCATTCCTGACCCAAAGTAGAAAATCCAGGAGGGACTTATGAAGGAAACTTTCCCCTTGAGAACTAATACTGTGAGACGTCTATCAAACCAGATAACAAATGGCATCATCTGACCATTGTGTGACTGCAGGGGGGAACAGGACTAAGAAAGCTCTGGAAGGCTTTGCTGTATGCCAGTGGACAAAAGAGAGTGGACTCCAGTCTGAAAGATGTCAACCCTGCTGAGGGTACCCTCCTTCTCTACCTTCAAACACAACTCTGAGCATATACAAGATGTATCCTCCTCCTCACAGCAGTCCTATGAGGTCGATGGGGCAGCAGTCTTTCTCCAGTTGGGGAGACTGAAAAATCACAAATAAGGCACCATATGCAGAAACACAACTTATTAGCTGGAAATCTAGGTCTAAAACACAGCTTTCTTCACTCCAGTTCCATCCTCTTTGAACTATAAGCAGACTCTCACCTATATCAATTAGAAATCTTTTGGTGACAAACAGCAGAAAATCCAATTCAAATCTTCTTAAACAATAAAGTGATTTTTTTTTCTTTCTCTTCTTTTTGTTTTTGTCTGTTTACGTAACTAAATAGTTCAGAGTTAAGTCGGGCGTCAGATCCCAGGGTAAAGCTGGAGTTAGCTCTCCCCCCATGGCAGCCCCCTAGCAACTACGAGTTCTTCTCTTGCGGTAGAAGGAAGACTCAGATCCATGTTCCACTGTAGGTGGTGAGCTTCGCTATGATTGGACTAGCTTAAATCATGCGTCCATCCCCAAATCAATCATAACAGGCAGAAGGAAGGGATACTTTGGTTAATTTAGTCTACCCAGAGCCTGCCACTAGAAGCAGGGGTGAGGTCAATCCCATCCAGCCTACATAAACGACTATGGTGGAGAGGTACTTTCTCAAAGAATATTCAAGGTGCTGTTATCAGGAGAGATCTTGGAAACTGGGCAGGAACCCCATAATGACATCCAATCTTTTATTCTACAAATACTCTTTGAATTCCTATTGTGTGCAGGAGGTGAATTTTAATAAAGGAAAGACCAACGTCTGCCTCGGCAGAACTCAGTCTAAAGGTATCTGAGCCCAACGGTGGAGAGGAGGTGCCTTCACTGCTGACAGCATCTTCAACCACTCCCCCATCTTAGCCTCTAACAAACTCAAATTGCTCTTTTTACCCCCAGAGTCTCAGCCAGGCTGGTGAAAGACACACAACACAGTGGTGAATTCAAATCATTTTCCGTCTGCAACTAGAACCATAGAATCGTATCTTATATAATAGAAAGGGCAGGGTTGTATAGCAATGAAGAGCGCAGGCTCTGGAATCATACTGCCTGATCCGAACCGAATCAGGTACTCCCTAGCTGTGTGACCCTGGGCAAGTTACAGGACCTTTCTGTGCTTCAGGATCTTTACTTACACAACAGTAATAATTATAGTCACCTAAGAGTATTTTGAGATTCAACTGAGTTAAGACAGGGGTCAGTTAACTTTCTCTATGAAAGCCCAGAAAGTAAGTATTTTAGGCATTGTAGCCACGCAGCCCCTGTGAGACTCCTCTGCTCTGCTGTGAGTGCATGAAAGCAGCAATACATGAACAAATGGGTACCACCAGCGTCCCAGTAAAACCTGTCTACCAAAACAGGTGGCACATAGACTTACCTGGCACTAGGTAAGAGCCAATATGGTACCTACGGTTATAAATTCATAGTGGACTAGCTCTTAACCATACTATTCTCTTTCACATCCTGTTCCTCCCTCTCAGTGGACTCTACCCATCTTTCCTTGACAATGCTGACTCTAGATTTTTTATTTCAAATATATACACATTAGCTGTTTGTCTTTATTTATTGACTTAGTGACACAGAAGATCAAGAAAACTCTCCACTCCTCTAATTGGATTACCCTTCCCATGTTTAAATTGTCTTGTCCATATGACTTAAAGTAGAAACACTCAGCAAAAACCTTGGCATGTTGTACACGACCTAGTGCTGGGGTGATTCATTGCAAGTAAAGAATAATAACTGTTATTATTTGCTATAAATAAGCCCTCAGCCTCATTAGTGAATGTTCACTTGCAGACACTTAACTCCCATCAAAATGATTTCCTTATGTTATGAGCCACCCCTCAAGTTTCCTCCTCTGCACCACGCTCCAGGTCTAGAAATCACTGCTCAGATTCCGTGGAGCTCAGTCATGCTGAGATGTCTCAAGAGACACAAAAACAACACTGGAGTTAAAAGTTAATCCTTCCCGCTGGGTTAATAATTAGGTAAAACCAGTCTGAAGCAAGGGGAAATCAGTGTGTCTGGAGTTCAGAATGAATTAGTGAGGAAAGAGGCAAAATAAGGAATTGCAGAGTTGGAATACAACTGCCAAGAGCTCCACTTTCTTCTGGGCAGAAAGGGGAGGCGACAAGAAAAACCCATTTGGGAGCCTTAACTTATAATCAGCAAGGAATCCTCAAACGCAGAATCCGATCCCTGTCTATCAGAAGGCTTCTAAGCAAACCCAAATGAATAACACTACTGTTTATCGGTAAAACAGACACCTCTTAAAACTTGATAAATTATAAAATGTCTCCCCCTTAGCATTTCTATGGGCAGGTCACTTACTTCATTTTATACCAAGGCATCTTCTAAATTCAGCATCTTCCCCCAAACCTGTATGACAGAAGAGAAACTCTACATCTCATCTGTTTATCTTGTGAGGACGGCTGCACCCCCCAGTCTATAATATGCACCAATCAATAGGCACATTACCCAGAATGCCAAGTGACAACCCGGGGAAAAACAAGAAGGAAAAGAAAAGCTGACAACTTCTCAGCTTACTGGCACCAAAACATACTGCCACACTGTGTGTTTCAGTAGAAAGGTACCTGGTCGAGCCCATTCATGACCCTTAATTTTGTTACTAGGAAAGGAATCAGGGGAGATGGGAATATTCTATGCACTGCAGCAAAAATGTATCCTTATCACTAGGAATAAAGATGCTCCCATCCATTGTACTACCCTGCGCAGACCTACACGTATACCCAAAGGTCCTCAGTTTAGTTAGTTTGAAATATACCAAGGCCAAGATTAAGTCTGTAAAGGGTGAAATGCCAGATTTGCTGGCCATGCTGCTGGTGTGACCTGCAGGCTACTAACCAGGGAGACACACACTCAATTAGCCACACAACCTTAGACCCTTTCTACACTTTCTCTGCAAAGAGAGCTGCTGGCATCATCCAAATACATACAGCCTCTGCCATCCATCCATTTCCCCAGGACTAGAATTGAGAATTGTAATGGAAGGAGCTAAGAAATCACAAAAGTCCCAATAGCCTAGAGAGAACTGCATGGGCTTTAAAGTAAGATAGGGTCAGGTGTCACTTTCAGTGCTGCCCTTACTAACTGTAGGACTTTGGGCAAGTTCTCACTGTTTCTTCAACTGTGAAATAGTAATAATGACATCTACCTCCAGGTATGGCTGCATGAACTAGAGAAATACATATTAAGTGTTTAGTATATGTTAGGGACTCAACCAGAAGTTTTTTGGGTTTTTTTGTTTTTGTTTGTTTGTTTGGAAATACAAGTTATATAGGGTTGAGGTGTAATTTCTTCCTATCTGTTTCTCTGTCTTGGTGTCTTGCTCCTCCCTGTGTTGGTACATCTTTTGGTCATCTCAGGAACCACAGGAAAGGCAAGGACCCAGAAGACACAAGAAGAAGAAAGAAGAGGACAAATAAAAGGAGAATAAGAGAGTAAGGACCAACAGCAACAGTAACACCCATAGCGCTCACGAAGTGCCAGATGTTATTCTAAGCTGTTCGTATTTATTAACTCATTTAGTATTCATAAGGTAGTACCATAATTATCCCCATTGTACACGTAAGAAAACTGAGGCCCAGAGTGGGGAGTATGTCCAAAGCTACACAGTGATTACATTCCAGAGCCAGGATGCAAACCCAGGCAGGACGGCCCCAGAATGTGCATTAGGGAGAACTGCTTATAGGACCCAAAGAAGCAAATACAACCTACTCAATTAAAAACAGAGAGCTTTCAGGGGTAGGCACTCCCCTTTTTCCTACGGGCACTAGAATGTAATTGTGAATATCAAACAGGTTACACAGGGGCTTAAGGATACTGTTCTGACATGAAGAATGCAGAAACGGCTGTGCTAATACACTCGCTCGTTCAGAAAGGTGCCCAGGTAAACCTGGCACCTGCTGCCGTCTGTGTCTCTTCAGACCAACGGATTCCAAATCATTGTAGAAACTGAGGAAGCTGAGCAGCACGGTGGTTCCTGCCTTCCCTCCCACGTCCTCTTTAGTCTTTAGTGTTAGTGAGATATATGGTCAGTGTTCTTATTGCTTGAGTGGTACCTATGAATATTGAAGGAGATATATAAAAGGGACAGGTCAAGGTATCATCACTGTCTAATCCTTTAGGGTGGAAATATAGTCAGACGCCCTGACTAAAAACAGAGGGAGACTCGATTCAGATGTCAGGTTCTCCATGTTCTCTCACAGAGAAGATTTTTTGTTGTAGTTGTTACAAGCATATGGGTTAAAAGCAAGCATATTTCCAGGTGTTCAGCCATCTTCCAATCTGAAAAGCCCCACAAAATTTAAATACACTCTAAGGTTAACAAGCTTCTGTACCAATTCTATGGCACAAATAATATGGATTCAAAAAGTACAGAGGATAGAAAACTCCAAGGGTGGCACAAAGGAAGCTTCGCATTTCTGGGGACAGCCAGGGAAATCCTATAGGAGTTGACCATTAAAGCCCAACTCTTCCTCCACAGGAATAAGGACAGAATGAATGGCAAATTTTGGCTGTGGTGTAGGAAAAGGGCAGGATACAGGCGTTCCTCCTGCAGCACAGGTGGGAATGATTAAGGGGGGAAAGAGGAGTGGGGGGATTCTGCTAAATGACAGAAGGACCAAAATCATCCCAGTTATTCTTCTCTTGGCCTTCCATGCTCCTGTGCCCTCTGGGGTCTTCAAAAATGCAAAATGGACTCTTAGGACAGCAGTGAGTCAAAGCCTGATACTTGAGATTCTTGTGTGTCTCCAAATTTATCAGCAAACTATAAGACTGCCCTGGGTTAAAATTTTTGGTTATGCTCCGGAGGCATCTCAATAGCTTCAATGTGACCAACAGCTATGAAAGCCACAGTAAGCAAACCATCCACCTAGCAGTGTGGATTCCAGGCAATTCAAAGCCAATTGCCAAGGGCAGTATAAGAAAGGAAGCTTATGTATGTGAATTAAACGCTAACCAACCTCTTCTTCCCTCCCTTCCTCCCTCTTCCCCCTATCCTTCCTTCCTCTCTCTCTCTCTATCGCCATCTCCCTCTCCCTCTCTCTCATCCCACCCACTCGCTCTGGGGCAAGCCATGTTGTCAGCAGACCTCCAGAGAGGTCCATGTGTCAAGGAATGGAAGCCTCCTGCCAAAAGCCTCCTGCCAACAGTGAGTGAACTTAAATTTTCCAGCCTCGGTCAAATCTTTAGCACTGCAGCCTTGTCTGACAGCTTGATTGCAACCTCGTGAGGGACCCTGAGTCAAAAACATCCATCTAAGTAGCTCCCAAATTCCTAACCATCAGAATCCGTGTGAAATAAGCGTTTCTGGTTTTTAGTTACTAAGTGTTCGGGTACATTTTTTACACAATAATAGATAACTAACACAAATACTTGCTTACATCATATAGCTGAACTTAGGAATATGTCTGTTTCCCAAACCTATGCCCTTGCCATTATGCCTTTCTGCCAAGTCTATAGCAGTTCTGCACTCCATAACTAATGGCTTCTGTTCTGGTTTTGAAAGAAACAAATCCAATCAAGCTAGCTCAAGTAATGTGAGGATTAATGAAGGAAGCATGAAGCAAATCACAGACCTCCAAGGATAGGAACAAAGTATAGAGTTTTGCTTTTAACAAGAAGAAGTGAGTGTCCAACAATTTATCCACCCCCAAATAACACCTATAAATGCTGGAGGAAAAACAAAACAAAACAAAACAAACTCTTGGAAGCTCCAGGAACTCAAAGCAGGCATATTTTGGAAGGCAGTAAAAATTGTAGCAAGAAACCAACACTGAGTGAATTCCAGTTTTTTCAGGTATGCCCTGAGGGCAGCCAGAATCATGGCCAAAATGGCATGGCTGGAATTTCAAGAAAAAGTCTGCTACTATTCTGGCTAGAGGAACCAGCTGAAAAAGCCCAGGGAAACTGCACAACCAGAGAGTAAGGGGAGAAGAGAGCCAGGAAAAAATAACATACTCTGTGCTTAAACTCAGCCTAAGTTTCTATCTGATCCCTGAACCATACAGGAGTTGGCCTAATGGAAAGCAGCTATCAGTTAAGGCTCACAGAACTGATCTCAGCTCTTAAATTCCACTCTCATCGACATTACAATTTTTAATTTAAGTCAAGCCAAGTTTGTTGCTGGCTAAAATAAAATATCAATACTCTGTGGAGCAATATAACAAAATCCAGAGTCTCTACAATATAATATTCACAGTGTCCTCCAGGATATAATGTAAAAATGTTCAACATATGAAAAATGTCAACAACAGAGATGCCAACTTTAAGATGGTCCATATATTGGTTTATGAGGGAAGAATTTTAAAATAGCTATTGTAAGTACACTCTGAGATCAAGGAAAATATACTCATAATGAATGATAGAAAATTCTGCAAAGAAATAGAAAATATTTTTGGGGCGCCTGGGTGGCACAGCAGTTAAGCGTCTGTCTTCAGCTCAGGGCGTGATCCCGGTGTTGTGGGATCAAGCCCCACGTCAGGCTCCTCCGCTATGAGCCTGCTTCTTCCTCTCCCACTCCCCCTGCTTGTGCTCCCTCTCTCACTGGCTGTCTCTATCTCTGTCAAATAAATAAATAAAATCTTTAAAAAAAAAAAAAGAAATAGAAAATATTTTTAAATGGAAATATTAGAACTCAAACACAGAACATCTGAAATTAAAAATTCAATAGCTGGGCCTAATGGCAAAATTGAAATGAAAGAGTCAGTGAATTTGAAGATCAACAGAAATCACTCAATTTGAATCAGAAAGTTGAAAAAAATTTTAAAAATTTAACAGAACCTCAGGGACCTGTGAAATAACTTCAAATGTATCACAGAGAAGAACAGATCAGGAAAAGAAATTTTAAAGAAAAAAAAAATACCAGAAACCACCCCAAATTTTTGAAAGACAAATTTGTAGATTCAGGAAGCTCAATAGATCTCAAGAAGGATTAATTTGAAGAAACCAATGTCTTAACACATTTTAGTCAAAATATTGACCAGCAAACATAAAGAGAAAAATTTTACAGCAGAGAAAAACATCACATTATAAATAGGAAAACAAGAACAAGTTACTATAGACTTTTCACCAGAAACCATGGATGCTAGAAGACAGTAGAACATCTTTCAGTGTTCAAATAACTGCTAACGTGGAATTCCAAATTAAGCAAAATATCCATCAAGAATATCAGTGAAGACATTTTCAGATTTATAAACAAAACAAAACAAAACAAAACAAAACAAAACAAAAACCCACAGGGAATCTGTCAGCACTAGATCTGTAGTAAATTACATCAGGAAAAAAAAATTATTACTTAACACCACATAGACTGTGAAAAGTTAAGAATGGATAGACCAAACATTTTTTTAAATGACTGGGAGTATAACTTTAAAACAATAAATAAACTGAAACGGAAAATAAATATTAAAATAATCCAAAAAAGGGCAGGATCAGGGGAAGGAGGGAGAGGGGTTAACACACATACACACACACACACACACACACAGAGAATAAAATGGTAGACCTAAATCCAACCAGCTCAATAATTATATTAAATGTTAATGGGCTAAACATTCTAATTAAAAGGCACAAATCAGAATGAATTAAAAAATCAAGACCCAATTAAATGCTATCCATTAGACACACATTTTTAAATATTACGTGTTTAAAAGTAAATGGACAAAAAAAAAGACACACCATGTAAAAAGAATAAGAGTAAAGCTGAAACGGCTATAGTAATATCAGCTAAAATAGATCTCAAATGGATCTCTTAGAAAAAATAGTGAAGAACGTTTCATAATAATAAACAGGCCAATCCATCAGAAAAAGCATAAACATCATAAACGTGCATGAGCCTAATAACAAAGCCTTAAAATACATGAGTTAAAAATTGACAACATGAAAGGAAGACATTGATGATGCTACAATCAGAGACAGAAAGTTTAACACTTCCCTTTCAGCAAATGACAGAAAAGCTAGGCAAAAACCAGTAAACACATAAAACAGAATAACTGGACATATCATTGATATACACCTAATTCGTATTTATAAAACTTCACACCTAACAACTGCACAATACACATTATTTTCAAGTGCATATGGTAAGTTCACCAAGATATATCACATTTTATTTTTTTAAAGATTTTATTTATTTATTTGTCAGAAGAGAGAGAACAAACAGGGGTGGCAGCAGAGGGAGAGGCAGACTCCCTGCTGAGCAAGGAGTGCAATGTGGGACTCAATCCCAGAACCTGGGATCATGACCTGAGCTGAAGGCAGATGCTTAACCAACTGAGCCAGCCAGGCATCCCATGATAAACCATATTTTAAATCATAATGCAAATTTCAATAATTTCAAAGGACTGAAGTCATACAAAAAGATTAAATTAGAAATCAATAACAATAATATAGCTAGGGTGATCACAAACGTATAGAAATGAGACAACAATTTTTCAAAAATCCAAAGGCAAAGAAGACCTCCCAGAAGTATTAGAAAATATCTGAAACTTAATGATAATGAAAATACAACATATAAATATTTGTGAGTTGCAGCTAAAGCAGTACTTAGAGAGAAAATAATGGTTTTAAATATTTATATTAGGGAACAACAGGAAACATCTACATTAAGGTCTAGAAAAAGGAGAATAAAGTAAGCCAAAGCAAATAAAAGGAAGGAAATATAAAAGAGCAAAAACAATAAAATAGAAAACAAATAGAATTAATAAAGCCAAAAGTTTGTTCTTCGATAAGGATAAACAAAACTGCAAAACCTGTAGCTGGACTGAGTTGAAAGTGGAGCTGGAAAGAGGACACAAATAACCGATATTGGGAATAAAAAAGGTTATAACTATATAGATTCTACAAATATTAAAATAAAAAGAATTACAAAAAGTTTTATGTCGAAAGAATTGACAACTTAATAAAATAAATGTATTCCTTGAAAGCTAGCAAAGTACAATCAAGAAGAAATGGGTAACTTGACAGCTATTAAGGAAATGAGTCTTTGCTAAAAATCCTTCCTATAAAGAAAATCCCTTGTCACTCTAGTGACTTCTACCAGACATATAAGGAAGAAAATCATACTGATTATACACAAACTCCTTCAGAAAATAGGGGAGAAGAGTGACATCACCCTGATGCTAATCCATACCTAGAAATTACAACAACAACAAAACCTATAGATCCATATCCCTCATTAACATAGATACAAATACTTTTTTAATGTTTTTTTATTATATTATGTTAGTCACCATACAGTACATCCCTGGTTTCTGATGTAAAGTTCGATGATTCATTAGTTGCGTATAACACCCAGTGCACCATGCAATACGTGCCCTCCTTACTACCCATCACCAGCCTATCCCATTCCCCCACCCCCTGAAGCCCTCAGTTTGTTTCTCAGAGTCCATAGTCTCTCATGCTTCATTCCCCCTTCTGATTACCCCCCCTTTCTTTATCCCTTTCTTCCCATACCGATCTTCCTACTTCTTATGTTCCATAGAGGAGAGAAATCATATGATAATTGTCTTTCTCCACTTGACTTATTTCACTTAGCATTATCTCCTCCAGTGCCGTCCATGTTGCAGCAAATGTTGAGGAACTCGTTCTTTCTGATAGCTGAGTAATGTTACATTGTATATATGGACCACAACTTCTTAATCCAGTCATCTGTTGAAGGGCATCTCTGTTCCTTCCACGATTTAGCTATTGTGGACAATGCTGCTATGAACACTGGGGTGCATATGGCCCTTCTCTTCACTACGTCTGTATCTTTGGGGTAAATACCCAGTAGTGCAATGGCTGAATCATAGGGTAGCTCAATTTTTAACTTTTTAAGGGACCTC
>NC_048224.1:34678473-34678558 GCF_002007445.2 Ailuropoda melanoleuca | reverse complement strand
CCATTGGAAAAGTATCTGTTCATATCTTCTGCCCATTTTATGATTTGTTTATTTGTTTCTCGCGTATTGAGTTTGAGAAGTTCTT
>NC_048224.1:34553451-34678373 GCF_002007445.2 Ailuropoda melanoleuca | reverse complement strand
AGGGGATGTACTGTATGGTGATTAACATAATATAATAAAATAAAATTAATTATTAAAAAAAAAGAATATGGAATCAAGAACAAGTCTTACATACTATGGTCAATTTTCAACAAAATGTGATAATTTAACAAAGAAAGAAATTTTTTTTAAACCAAACTACTGAAACAACTAGATATGCATAAGTAGGAAAATAAACACTGTTCCTTATCTAACACCATAAACAAAAATTAATCCAAATTGTCCATGGACCTAAAAGTGACAACAAAAGAGAAACAAAGGAAAAAATAATTGCAGCCCTGGGGTAGGGAATTATTTAGACCAAAACCCCACAAATTATTAAATTAGTAAATTGGATCTCATCAAAATTTAAAACTTTTGCTCACCAAAAGACAGTCTCAAGATATGAAGAGATAAGTCACATACTGGTAGAATATATTTGCAATATGAGAAAGGACTAGTATTTCAAATACATAAAGAACTCTAACAACTCAATAATAAGAAAAAACAATTCAATAAGAATTAAATTGTGGACAAAAAGCTTGAAAAGACACTTCAAAAAAGAAGATAAATGGTTAGTTCACACATTGGGGAAAAAAACTGCTCAAATCACAAGTAATCAGTAAATCCAACTTAAAACCAGTAATATCCGGTTTCTGGACACAGTAATGACAGAGGGGGAAGCCACAGCACCAATGCTTGTTAAAGACCATGGTGAACGCTCACAGTCCAGTTCTGTGGTGTGATTTTGACAAGACTCTCACCATGCTCTCTTTAGGCCCAGGTCTCCAGGACATGCTCTCCATCTCAGCAATTCGATGAACTACCCAATCTCTTTTCCATAAGCTTTTCCTACTGAAATCTCCCAAAGTCCATTTCTTTTACATTAAATTAACAACAGTGTCTGACTCAAACAGCTGCTTTCCAAAAATTATTTACTTAGAAGACTAAATGCAGGCAGCATTGATTTTAATTTTTAATTAGGCTCAAGGAAAATAAGGACACCATTAAGCAAGTAAAAGCTGACAGTATCCAGTGTCAGATGCAAAAACACAGGTGAGTGAAATATAGGCAGAGACATAAAGATAAGCTTGCTGAGAGGAGAAGGAAACTAAAAATGAAATAACAGAACCAAAATCTACATGAGAAGCAGAAAATATAATGGTTGACCCTGTAGAAAAATCAAATTTGTGTTATAAAAACAAATTTCAAAAGTCAAGAATGCAAAGGACAGAAAAGGAAACAAAAAGAGAAGATGGATAGATACAAAGGGTAGAGACCAGAAATGAAATCTGCAGACAATGAATGTTTTTAAAAATAAGATCAAGACAAATGGAAAAGTAAAAATTAAAGATATGGGGGGAGGGTCTGCAGCACTGAAGAAAAATTTGTATCTACTGAACAAAAGGATTTATTATTAGTCAAAACGGATAAAAATAGACCAACAGCCAGGAAAAAAAAAAAAAAAACAGTTGTCAAACAGGCAATACACTGTGAAATGTTAATAAAGTCCCAGCCAATAGCTTAAGTGGACTTTTACTCAGATTTGTCAAAATAACTCTAAAGTTCATCCAAAATATAAAACTGATAGAAATAACTAAAAAGTTTAGAGAAGGAAAAATAATGAAGTAGCACCTGCCAATAGTAAATCTACCATTGTAAAACATACCATAGAGCTACAATAATCAAGACAGTAGGCTACTGTTTTCTTAAAAAAAAAAAAAATCAGCAATACAATAGAAATTCCAGAAGTAAAACTCTAGTATGTTAAAAAAAAAATTAGAGAATGATAATAACAGCATCACAAATAAGTAGGAAAACAAAGGATTAGTCAAGAAATTGACCAGATTTAGGAAAAAATCCAATTAGATCTTTATATCATGCCTTACAAAAAAAAAATCAAATTCAGATGGATAAAAGAAGTAAAGGTAAAAAATGAACTCAGAAAATATTAAGAAGAAAAATACATTTAAATATGTGTTCTTTGGGGGTTGGAGGGATCGTTTACATTTTTCTCATAAAAGCTATGGAGGCAGTCTCTCGGGGAAGTGGGCTAAAATGCTCATATAATAATTAAAATCTTGCAGTGTATGTTTTTAAAGTAGAAATAAGATTAAAAGATACATATAAAACTAGGAAAAGATTTAATTCCCTTAATAAATAAAAGCGCTTATAAATCCATATAAGAGCTCTCACCCAACAGAAACATAGACAAAAGGCACACATAACTAAACTAAGTCACAGAGAAATAGAACAAAACATTCCCTATCACAAGGAATCGAAGAAATACAAAACAATGAAACACTTTTTAATCATCAATCTGGACTTGTTATTTCCTTCCTAAACACTTACTGCATTCTATAGCTACCTGTTTATCAGATGTCTGCTTACTAAACATTAATCTCCTTGAGGGCACAGTGTTTCCAGAACTCGGTTTTTAGCACTGAGCCCAATGCCTGGCATGCAGGATTGATCAGTAAATGTTTACTCCATAATTAACAGATTTATTTTTTTCTCGTTACTTATTTATTAACAAACACTTTCATAGCACTAAATGCCTAGCATAGTTCTGTGCTATACAAATATCAACACATCATTCTCAGAGCAACTTACGAAAGTCTATTTTTATCACCAGCTTACAGACTGAAAGACTAAGGAGCAGATTCATGAGATAACTAATCCAAAGTCATTCCACTGGTAAATAATAGAAGGAGGGCTTAAGCCAAGGCATTCTGATTCCAGTCTCCATGCTCTTAAGCACTATACTCTCAATCCAATATAATGTAATATATCATATGGATTAACATATGATCTTTTTCAGTAACTTCATCTGTGATCTCTGGTTATTTCAAGAAAACCTTAGAGACTATAAATGATTCGCGTTGTTAGGTACGGACCAAAAATTTTAGCAAATTTTTAAAATGTATTTATAGCCATCTATTCACTTCATTGCTTCATTTGTTGCACTTGTATCTGTGTGACTTATTTGATAGATTTTAATAAATTTATGTTAGAACGGCTTTAGATTGATAGAAAAATTGTGAAGATACACCACACAACATTGGTACAGCAAATCTGTACAACTAATACTGATATATTGTTATTAATTAAATTTCATATTTCGTTCAGGTTTCCTTAGTTTACCTAACAGTTTACCTACTTTTTTAAATTATGTTATGTTAGTTACCATACAGTACTTCATTAGTTTTTGATGTAGTGTTCCATGATTGTTTGCATATGACACCCAGTGCTCATTGCAATATGTGCCCTCCTTAATACCCATCACCAGGCTAAGCCATCCCCCGACCCCCCTCCCCTCTGAAACACTCTGTTTCTCCAGAGTCAGTCTCTGATGGTTCATCTCCCCCTCTGATTCCCCTTCAGTTTTCCCTTCCTTCCCCTGATGTCCTCCTCCATGTTCCATAAATGAGTGAAACCATATGATAATTGTCTTTCTCTGCTTGACTTATTTCACTTAGCATAAGCCCCTCCAGTTCTATCCCTGTCGATGCAAATGGTGGGTATTCATCCTTTCTGATGGCTGAGTAATATTCCATTGTATATACAGACCACATCTTCTTTATCCATTCGTCTTCTAACAGGCTTTTTCTATTCTAGAACCCCACCCCATCTTATATCTAGTCCTCATGTCTCCTTAGGTTCTTCTCGACTATGACAGTTTCTCAGGATTTCCTTGATTTTGATGACTTTGATAGTTTTAAGAAGTGCTGGTCAAGATTTTGCAAAATGTCCTTCTACTGGGATTTGCCTAATGAATGATCATATAGTACTAGGTTTATGGATTTAGTATAACAGATTTATTTTTAATGATTACACTCAAGACTGGCAAAGGGGCATTAAGATGACCATTCTCATACAGTATGAAAGTAAAAATTGCTACATCTTCCCTAGAAATAATTTTAGTAATATGATGACCCACAATACAACCAAGTGATTTCATTTTGAGGACTCCTAAAAACAGTATCAGAGATGAGGGCAAGGACTGAGCTCACTGATCCACACATAAGAGACATTAGATAAATACACCCATGTAAGACCCATAACTAGGAAAAAAATCCAGAGGAAGTTCTTCAAAAGATTCACAGTGTTTCTCTCTAGGTGGTCTATTATCAGTTTTAAATTTTCTATATTTTTAAATTTTCTTACAATGAACACACATTTATCAGAGAAAATAGGACTTTCTTTAAAAAAAAAAAAAGGTCACGTAACTACATATTTTAGCTCTGACTACCCTCTGTAGGCCAGGGCTCCTGACGGTGCTGAGGTCATGTACTGCCATTTCCGGCATCCACAATGCTTGACCTCTGCCACGGGTTGGCCCAGGGACCTGGACCTGAACCCTCTCCAGGTCACACAGACCAGTGGTCTTTCTACCAGCGTTTCTAGTTAATAACTGACATTAGGACTATTTCCTCTCTACATCTGTGACCTGGCTTATGGAACCCTTGTATTGTTAGGTCTGTAGATTCTTCGCTAGTCTCCGTAGAATCAAGCCCAAGATCCTTATGCCTTGACAATTCTCCCAATATTTGGTCAACCAGTACTTCCCCAACCTTAGATTCCAATACTTTCCTTATGGGTCTTTAAGTTTTTTTGAGGACCAAGTCATCTCTAATTTATCTTGTTTTCACCTTCTGCACTTAACAAGTCCTCATTAAATTTGTGGTAAACTAAATTTTTAAAAGTAATTGTCCAATACAATCAGACTAATTTTTTTTCCACTGTTGCCCTGAACATGCCTAACTCATTTCTGCTTCTGCACCTATCCTTGTATCCTTCTACCATTCCCCCTGCCTGGCTTACCTCTTTGGTCTTCCTTTCCCATTCACATCTTTGCCAGCCCTTCTGGTTCCAGGTAATTCTGTGTCCCTCCATTAATCCTCCCCTATTAATTTGGCCTCCTCTGGTCTCTGCTTCTTCTGATCTCCTAAAGCTCCATTTGTATATTGTTACATACCATTGTACAGTGTCCCCGGGTAATATCAAGTCTACTGGAGTCTGAGCCAGCATCAATTAGTGGAAAGTCTTAGAATTTGATATAAGAGCTAGGAGTTGCAAACCAACATTGGAGACCACCTGGGAGCCTATAGTCAAGTGATTTATGCTCTTTAAGCCTGTGTTTACCATCTGCAAAATGGGGACTATACAAATATCAACACAAATAATACATATAAAAAAAAAGAAGGCAAAAGAAAGGTAATCTTTATTATTATTGTTACCATTAAGTCCTTTCTCTCCCAGGGAGTTCGTAGTTTCCTGATACCCCAGCATTCCTCTATATCTTCCAAAACATTTCATCCCATATCTCCCACACATCACATGGACTTTGAAGTCAGAAGACATGCCTTATTACTATATGACCTTAAGTCACCTGACTTCTGAGTTTCCCTGTCTGGTAAGTAAGAGTCATATTACCATATTTCCCCTACCTATCTCACACTGTTGTTGGAGGCAATAAACAAATGACGATGGACAAGTACTTTATAATCCATAAAGTATAACCTATTAAAATGTAATTGTTAGATTTATCAGACATATTCAGTATATACCTATGGACTTCAATTACTCTTGGCCTCTTTTCAAATTCTGCTTAGTACATTTTACCCCTCTAGTCTTCCCATGAGGCACAAAGAAAAGCTCCCTTCCTGAGCTATACTTATACCAACTCTGGCCTATCTTACCCAACATCAGATACTAGCTTCCTTCTGTCTTATGGGCACTATGGTTCACACAACTGATCATGTTCTCTACTTTGGCTACTAGGAGCTCAGATCCAAATATGCCCTCTTCTATCAACTACACAGCACCTCTGAGTATGCATTCTTATACTAACTATGCTCCTGGCTTCATCCTTTTCTACTACTTTACTTTTCTCCATGCTTTCCATTTTCTCCTTTACCTTGTTCCATGTAACTCTAAAAGCCACCCAAATTCCTTCTGAAACGAAAAAGAACAAAAATCTTCCATCAAAGCTCCATTTATTTGCTAAAATAATGCCCTGCCTTCTTATTGTGAACTGTTAGGATTCCATAGCAACTATGACAGTCTATGTGGTCATTCAAGAGCTCAACAGCAATAGGAATGGCTATGTCAGACTTTTCACAAAAATTCACAGTGGGTTCCTTCCCAGTGTGAATGCAACTTTGCAAAGTGATTTTAGAGCAATTCCCACCAAAAAGGTGGAAGCTATTTCCCTACCCCTTCAATCTACGTGGGTTTTCTGACTCGTCTGAGTAAACAGAATGCAGAAGAAGAAATAGTATAATAGTTCTGAGACTCAAGAGAATTTACAAAGTTCCATTCTCCTAGAATCCAATCCAGCCATCGAGTGAACAAACCCAGCTTACCTTACTGGATAATGAAGGACATGTTAGCCAGTTGTTCCCATTTCTCCAGCCAGGTCCCAAAAGCAGAGTCACCTAGCTAATAGGAAGTCAATGTAAGATTAAGGCCATCCAAGACCAGAAGAACCACTTGGCTGAGCCTAGCGCTAGGTACTAATGCACAGAATCATAATCTAAATATATGTGTGTTGTTTGAAACTACTATATTTGGGGAAATTTTGTAAGCAGTAAAAGCCAATGCATATAGTAGCTGAGAACATTCTCAGGGCTGGAAAATAATCATTCAAAGGAAAATAATCACTTGAGAGTTGTGAATACTATATAGATATGAAATATAATCAGGACCACCATCTTGGAATCCATGACTCTATCACATATTGGAGCAAATCAAAGCAACTTATCCCCATGAAAAATGTAGTTCACTTGAAGGAGGTAAAAAACAATCATCATTACCAACTAACACGCATCCAGTGCTAGCTGAGGGCAAGACATTAACCACAACCCTCAGCATCATCTAGGGTTCCCATTCCCTAGACCCTTCCATACTTTTGTATTACTGCCTTTGTAACTCACAAAGCTTGGATTTCAGACATGACAGAGGTCAGGCAAAAGCCTACTGCTAAAGGATGATTCCTAGGACCAGGAATTCCAAGGCTGCCTGCATTTAACAAGACCTGGAGAGGAGATAGAGAACAGAAGTATAACAGGGTGCTAAGAGAACAGTCCTTGCACTGAGACCTGAATCCAGCTCCATTCCTTTCAAGGTTACTTACTGGGCTTGGACTTGGGAAACGTCATTCACTTCTGGTATTTCCACTTACCCTCTCAAAATAAGGAGTTCTTTTCAGTCTTAAAATTTAGTAATTTTGAGACTAGAGTTCAAAAGGTTTATTAAGGCACAGTCTATTTTTTGAGCAAGTTACTTAACCTATCTGACCTTCATCATCCTAACATTTAAAAATGGGTTTGGTAAAACCTCCCCTACAGAACTGATCTGTATGTAAAGCACAAAGCACAGTCTTGACATTCAACAGTAGACACATAGCAGACACTCAATAAACAGAAGCTAGCTGGAAAAATGTTTCGCTTTTCTGTTCGGACCATGTATTTTCTGCTAGAAACCTACTGATAGTTCAGTATTGAGAATTCTTGAGTTTTCTACTACTCTAGTAAGACCTTTTTATTGAAAGTACCTGTAAGTCAGGAATATTTTATTAGTATTATTATTTTTGGTAAGCCACAGAACTAAAAAAGCATAGAATGTTAAAAGAACAAGAAAAGAATGTACCTTAGCAAATCTCTAGTCTCAAAATTACTGATTTTTAAGACCACAAAGAACAAAGCTCCTCATTTTGCAAACGATGAAAATGAGGCTCAGTGAATAAGTGGAAACTCTAGAAGTGAGCCCAGGGTTTCTAAACCCCAAGTCTAATTCTCTTTCCACAATTCAGAACATCACCATCTTTACCCCAGGAACTTAGTATTTGGCCATGGTGATCACACATGCACAATCACACACACACACACATCTCCTAAAGGAAATGTTCCCAAGTCATTTTTCATCCATCCTTTGGGCAAGAAATCCAGATTAGCTTTTGTCATTGCCATATCATCAGGCCGGCTTCACTCAAGACCCACTTATTGTCTGCAAATGTTGCTATAATTAAATCCAAGTGGCCACTGTGAGTTATCATCACATACCCTCCCCAGCCATTAGTCAGATTTTCAGGGCTACAGTTCTTTCTAAAGAGGTCACTCACTTCTCTTTCCCCTTGGCTATCCCAGCAGGTTTTTTCTTTCCATTTCTTGGGCAAGGAACTTTTAAGCCAAACTCATTTTCAGGCAATGGGCCAACCTTCCCATTATCCTAGTGACCTTAGAGCAGCCAGAAAGTCTCTCACCAGCATCGCTGCTGAGCTGAGGAAGGGAGGGAGGGTAACCCTGAAGCCGTATTCAGAATTTCTTCAGATGCTGAGCAGGGGACTGGGGGCTGTTTCTACTAGAATGCAGGACTACTTTCACCATCTGTACCACCAACATCAGAATCAGAGGTGCCTTGTGTTTATGTAGCACAGTACCGTACTTCAGCTCTCTGGAGGTTTACAATAATCCCTCCAGCTAGGGCAAAGAAAACTGTAGAATCTTTGAGGTGGGTGGGATCATCAGAATCACCTAGCCCAAATTCTTCACCTTAAAAATGAGGATTCTGAGACGCCCAAGACAGAAAGTGACTAGCCCGAAGTCATTTAGGGAGTGAATGGCAGTATATACCTAGACTCGGTTCTCCCGTCTGAAGGTCAGTTCAGGAAGCATCTCACTCTCTGCTCCTAGGATCCCAGAAGACTAATAAGCAACTATAATGGAATAGGTCTTGCAGCTGTCCTCTGAGAAACCACCTCACCACCATTTCTAGTCAACTGACTCACTTGGGTTTGACCGTGCTTCTAGCTCCAGGGATAAGCATGTGGCCCAAACCTGGATAATTAGAACACACCCACCTGCTGGCCACAGTGATTGGTTTGCAGATAATTATATGATCTAAATTAGGCCAAGGAGAATCACCCCAGAATTTTTGCTAGAGATTTTAGGAAAGAAACTACTCTGTATTCTCTGGGATTGTAAATTAAAGATTATATGAAAGCCTTGAGTTGCTAAAGGATATCTTTGCCACTAGTTCAAAAAAGCCTTCCTCAGAATGAATCCAACAGAGTGACATAATTTGAGCACCAGGATTCAACCATGTCTGAAGACCCAGACTTTTCAATTACATGTGCCAATAAATTTTACCTTTTTTAAAGATAATCTGAGTTGTGTTGTCATTTGTGACCAAATGAATCCTGACTAATACACCAACTTTTCTCAATTACTTTCAATCATGAATGAAATTTTAAGACTCCCTTGATGCAACACAGCTTTTAACATAATCACTGGCAACATGAGCACCCCTTCGCCTATCCACTTACACACCTATACCCAATGGACCCCCTAAATGGAATTGCTCCCTGAGTCTTCCATAGTACTAATCACATTAATAAATTATTACCAGGCACTACTTTTTGCATTATCTCTGACTATACTGCCATTAAATTCTGTAAAATCCCCATCAGGAAAAAATATATATAAATGAAACAAGAAGGCTTTTAGGACTCTGGTTTACCTAATGTAAAATGGCCCAATTGTGAGATAGTAAGCATCCAGTCCATCATCCCATCGCCTTGGTGCACACCCACCTCCCATCGAAAGGGCAGTATTAATGATATACACTCAGACAGGACAACCCATTTAAAACAAAGCCTGCTCAAAAGTCATGACAGCATTTCTTGCTTACTACAAAAAGCTGCCCTGAGAAAACAAAATACTACTATTAAAACCACCTCAGCTGTCACATCAGCTTGGCACTTTCCAAAAGACCCATCTTCTAGGTGATGGAAAAGATTCTTAGTGAAATTAATAAAGATGCTTCACGTGTCACCAAATGTTCACCATATGCTGTGGAATAGAAGGTGAAATCACAACCAAACAAAAGAGGAAGAGGAACAGAATCGAGTACTGAACAGACAAAGCATCCAGCGCCATCATTCCACTTGAATGAAAGCTTTAAAATAGTTGGGATTTGTGGACACTAAGAAAGCACAAGTTTGCCTATGGAAGCAAGTCAGGAAAAGTGGCCCTCCATCCTAGTATAAACATGCCTGTTTCTCTGTGTGCAGTGTGGTATCAAATGTTAATAAGCCCAAGAGGTATTTTTCAAGTTTTGCATCAGAGCCAAAATTATGCTTGAAGGATAGGAAAGAAGGAAGGAAGGAAGGAGGAACGAAAGAAAGAAAGAAAGAAAAAGAAAGAAAGAAAGAAAGAAAGAAAGAAAGAAAGAAAGAAAGAAAGAATAGATGGATATAGATACTGCTTCTTAATCCATTTTAGACCCAGATGATGCTTACCCTTTTATAATCACCTTTCTGAGAAAACTGGGTATGTGATAGGTTCTAGAAAAAAAATACATGTCCCTAACTTAGGATAAATAGCATGCTTAGCCCCAAAATGCATTGCATGCAAACAAGCAGAAAAGTTTTAGTATCAAGACCCAGGCACATGGAGGAAAACCAAGGAATGAAGAAGAGAGTACATGAATAATTCAGGAGTCCAAGTAGAGAATCCACACCTACATTTTAGGCTAACTCCACTCTGTTCAACTTCAGTCATGGAAATTTCATTCATTCTTTAAATACTTACTAAGTTCCTCCAGTGCCCTAATACTGGGCTAAGTGTTTGAACACACAGCATGAACAAACCAGGCAGGGTCCCTATTTTCCTCATCATGCTTACTGTCTAAAGGAAAAAAAAAACCATATTTTTTTATTAACATTAGCAAATATTGTCCCAATTGTCTATTATTGCAAAACAAGCCACTCCAAAGCATACAGGCTTAAAGTGTCAACCACTGTATTCTGTCTTGCAACACTGAGAGTCAGGAATTCAGTCAGGGTTCAGCTAGGCGGTTCTATCCCACGTGGGGTCAACGGAGGTCACATGACAGTATTTAACTGGCATTTACGATGAAGTCTAGAGGGTCCAAAGCAGCTCTGACATGCCATATGCCTTGGCAGGCTGGCTGGAAGGCTGGGCTCAGCAGGAACATTTGAACAAGTGTTTCTAGAAG
The DNA here is from genome assembly GCF_002007445.2 of Ailuropoda melanoleuca. NCBI lineage: Eukaryota > Metazoa > Chordata > Mammalia > Carnivora > Ursidae > Ailuropoda > Ailuropoda melanoleuca. The sequence goes on along the minus strand of NC_048224.1, from coordinate 34,667,354 downwards.
GACGCTCTGGTATGACAGCGTCAGGGTAATCAGGATTCCTGCTCAGTAGCTCGCAGCTCCCAGAAAGTGCTCCAAGACCCAGGAAGCAGAAGCCACCAGTTCATTAAGGTCTGAACCTGGAAAATCTCAAAGCATCTTCTGCCATGTTCAACTGGCCCAGCAGGCGTAGAGCCTGCCCAGATTCAACAGAAGGTCACAGAGACCCCACTCTTCCTGATGGAAGAGGAAAGAATTTGCAGCCATAGTTGGTCTACCACAAATATCTAAATCACATTTGTGAAAAATACGATGAAGGATGAGAACAGGGTGCCATGAGGGGGACATAAGGGGGACAGGAAATCTAATTTAGAGCGGGTGAGCAAGCAGCCATGGGCTCTCTCTAGCTGTGAGGCATCGGCGGTCATAAGCCATCAAGTGCATAAGCCATCAAGCCATCTTCATCACACCATATCCCATTGTCAACATTATCTTTCCCCCAAAAAAAGAAACCTGTATTTGTGGGGGAAATTTTTCAATAAGGTGTTTTGTGCTTTTCTAACTCCCTGGAAGACAGGTACATGCTTCAAAACTACTGAGTTCCTTCTATCCTCTGAGGACTGAAAAAAATTATATTCCCGAAAATTTATTTAATGATACGGAACAGCAAACTCCACTCTGAAATCAAATACAACATCTGTAACAGTACAATAAAATAATAAGCAATCAAGGAGAAAAATTTGTTACTAAATATGAATATTTGAAAAGAATAATTTGTCATCTGAACGTACAGAACATTAGATGCTACGGAATGGCCATAATTCACATTCACTTCTTATAATGAAAGTCAATATTTTAACTTAAAATTTCCAGGTATTTATGTTTATCATAAAAATTACATAGCTGGACTATATGCATGTGTAACACAATCCATCTGAATACTCCGCCTCCATGCACACAGTAGGCATCTACTTTGTGCCAGGCCCTCTCATTGTATACCATCTTCATACACGAATTCTGTAAACAGAATTCCTCACATGACTCAGTCTGTCCTCCCCTCCTTTCTCCTACACTGCCACTGCCCGAGTTCAAGACAGCTTCAGTCTTGCCTGGACTGTTAGAGCAACCTTCCTCCAGTCCTCTCTCTCCAGTATGTACTCAAATGGCCCCCCAGAGGGATCTTTCTAAAACCATCACCATAGGAGAACATCCGAGCTCCAAAGTCTAATGGGCAAGGCCCTCCACAGGCAGGTTGTAATCACTCTCTCCAGCCTCGTCTCTGATCGCCCCAGACACTCGCGTGTCCTCTGGTTCTGTAGTTTTGCCCACACTTGCCTCCTTTATTTTCTCCAGCTTATCCTTCAAGCCTCATCTCAAAACTCGCCTCCTCTAGAGAATTTTCCCCAGGCTCCTGTTCTCAGCTCTGTCACAGCCTAATGACAGCATATTAAACTGTCCACTTTGTCTGTCCCTGACCTCCAGCCTCAGCCTGGGGCTGTACCTTCTTCACCTTTTTATCTCCAGTGACCAGCAGGGCCTGGCCCGCCATCACCATTCAATAAACATTGTAGAATATCTCCTCCTTTAGACCCCAGATAACCTTCTAGAAGGTTGATTTTCTGGCTTGAGAAAATTTCAGCTTTCTTGAAACTTCCAAAAGCTGCAGTGCCAATAGGGATATAGAGAAAAATACATATATTTTTTTAAGTTCACTTCAACTTTAAAAATTTTTTTTCCTAGTAAGCAGAGGATTCTTCTTTACAGCCTTTTATTTGACTCTACATTGACATCTGATGTAATTCACCTATTTTTTAAGTCCCAAAGCTCAGTTGCTGGGAATTTGTTGGCCAAATCTAATCCGCCATGCTGGCTTTTCAACCAGTCGCTGAAAATGGCTCCTTCTGCAGTATTTCGTGGCCCCTGTGACACCAGAAACTGCCCAAAGAAATGAGAGAGGAGTGGAGATGGCACAGAGAGCTCTCTAGAACTTTGCCATTTCCTAGCACTGGGACCTCAAGCAAGTTCATTTCCCCATATACCTCAGCTGCCCCATCTGGAAAATGGGGACTCACAGGAAGATAATCACTGCCTCACAGCATTTAGCAAAGCAAGAAATGTAGAACATTTAGCCCAGCAAATAGCACCCACCTTGCTCTCCTCCTCCATTCCCAGGTAAACACTACAGAAGAAAGCAGGTTCCCACAAGCAGGACACAGGATGGGCAGCCGACTAGGCCCTGCCACCAGTCCAGTTCCAGCCCACATGCAGGAACTCGCTTTCTCTGGCCTGCAGTCGCCTTTGCAGATGGATTCCTGGGGAGGAACTTGAACTCCCGAGGTGATGAAGAGGAGAAGCCATAGACAGTATATACTACTAAGTACTGGTTTCTCCATGGTTGTTCAGCCAGGCTGCAGTGTCACAAAAGGCAAACACGTTCCCCCCATGGTCACAATGGCTGCCAGCAATGAAATCCATCGGCCCCTCTTGTGCAGTGAATCTGGAGGGACCCCTTTCCCAGAGACATCATCATCTGACACACTCCTTTACCACCACCCTCAAGAGTCTCCAAACACAGGGGAAACACTGGGTCCACCTAAATAAGTTGCAGGCTGCATCCCAGAATAATTAGTTAAAACCAAGTTGCTTCTATTAAGGTTGCTTCAGGGGAACAGCAGTAGGGAAACTGGAAACAATCAGAGGTCAGGAATCAGAGGGAATTTAAAGATCATCTGGAGAGAAATAATGACTTGCTCAAGGTCATACAGCAAGTTAATGACTGAGATGGGAGTAGAGACCAGGGTTCTCAAAGCCAACTCCAATATTTTTGCCCAATAGGGCACGAAGAAGATGATGATGATTGGATACGCTTTAGTATTTAGTGAGGGGAGGCGTTATAAGAGCAGAAGGACTACCAAAGTATGCATTGATTTGGTTTGAGTGGCAACCCTGTGTCAGGCACGGAGGTAAGAGCAAAGAATGTGATAGAGTGCTCACATGTGGCTTACAGTCTGAGTAGGACGAGGGCAAGATAAAAAGCAAATGCACCAAGTAAACACCATTTGAGACAGGAGCCATGAAGGAAGCAAAGAGGGCACAGTGATGGTAAATAACACAGTGGAGGGAGTTTTATTTTTTAAATAAGGTGGCCAAAGAAGGTCTTATAGAAGAACTAGCCTTTAGGGGCGCCTGGGTGGCACAGCGGTTAAGCGTCTGCCTTCGGCTCAGGGCATGATCCCGGCGTTATGGGATCAAGCCCCACATCAGGCTCTTCCGCTATGAGCCTGCTTCTTCCTCTCCCACTCCCCCTGCTTGTGTTCCCTCTCTCGCTGGCTGTCTCTATCTCTGTCAAATAAATAAATAAAATCTTTAAAAAAAAAAAAAAGAAGAAGAAGAACTAGCCTTTAAACCAAGACCTGAAGGGCAAAACTCCAGCCACATGAGGAGCCAGTAGAAGAATATTCTAAGGAGAGAAAAAGAATAAGAAGCAGGAAAGAGCTCTGCTCTTTTCTAGAAATAGTCTGTGGGGCTGTGAAGCATGGAGAGCAAAGCAGAGAGTGTAGGAGATGGGATGAGCAGGGAAGGCCGGGGTCACAGCATGCCAGGTCTCATAAGCCAAGGTAGGAAATTCAACTTTTACTCTATGCACAAGAGCAAACCTACAGAGAATCCAAGCAGAGGAGAGACGCATTTTATCTTCATTTCTTGGAAGATGCTGCTCTTCATGATGCCAGGTGAGCAAGCACAGAAGCAGGGGGCTCACTTGGAAACCAGGGAAGGGGAGTGCGAGAGGGGATGGTGCCCTGAGCTCTAGTGAGGACACTGGTGACAATAGGGGGAAAAAAAGGATGGATTCATGATCAGTTCAGAAGTAGAACTGAGAAAATTTGTCAGTAGATCAGATTTAACTGGAAGGAAAAAGGTGGTATTTTACCTAGGTTTGTCACTTAAGGCACTGGCTGGCCACCCTAGAATTCAGAGAAATTTCAAAGACCTAGAATAAATGTGAGGTGATGAGTAACAAACTCTGCCTGAATCCAGGTAATCTGAAGTCCAAGCAAGTTGGTAGACCTCTCCAGGCCTTGGTTTTCTTATGTACAAAAATGGGATAATGACACCCACACTGTCCGATGATCAAAGGGATTTAGAGAGTGCCGTGCCTGACACATATTAGTCCTCCATAGATGTTATTTTCGGAAGAGTGAAACTAACATCTCATTTGGGAACAGATAAAGTCCTCTGAAGATTTTTCTTTTTAACTTAGTCCACTATAAACAGAAAGCTTTTAAATACCCTAAATATTTTCTAATACAAATTAGTAGCATGCATTATTATTTTATCATTAGGAAAACCTATAAATCCTTTTGGAAGATCTATTTCTTTCATTTCTTTGTTTTGTTGGACTCTCAGAGTTGATCTCAGTTTGGTCTTATTCTGATTAAATGTAGAGAAAAATCATCAAATTCTTAAAGTTATTGCCTCATAAGTATGTCAATCTCATGAAATGAACTAAGGGACAACTGTGGATTTCTCAACCACACATTACGTTAAGTTTCAATTCTAGGTCCAAACAATATTTCCAAATTGACTTAGTCAACGGAAAGAAAAATCATGCCCCATTTTGTGGATTCCTGGGGAGGAACCACTCAGGAGACACAGTGGAATTCAAGAAGGTTAGGTATTACAATTTGCACCCACATAGCCCATCAGAATCCAAATTCAGCATCTTTTCCACACCGAACTTTAGAAGAGCAGGAAGCAGATGTGGGGCTCTGGCTGAGGCTCTAAGACAATATGGAGGTCTCTTGTCCTCTTAACCTATGCTTTCAATGCAGAGACATGGAAAAGAAGTATTTCAAGCGTCAACAGGACTATTCTATCAGCTGAGATCTTCCCCCAACACATATAACCATGTATGTACAACATGCGTGAACTTGTAGATAAAGGCCTTGCCCTGTGATTTTGTTGGGTTGTTTGCTGGAAGAGCCAAATTCATATAAAAAGAGAGGGTAATCACTGTGATTTCTAGCCTAACACGTTCATTGGAGAATCACATTTGTACCTTAGGGAGAAAAATTATTTTCCCCTCAAGACAAGTAATTTGGAGACTATCATAAAGGTTTGTTTCGATCCTTATTCAATTTCTTATTCAATTTTCCAAAATAAAAGTAAAACGTATATACAACTTCTTGGGAGCTATGCAGTGCAAAATAGGGGTGTCCCCACAAAACTACATCCACATCCTTGCTATGCTACTGAGCACGCCTTCCTGTGAAAAAGATGAACAATACCCAACTACTGATAACCAAAGAACTTGCAATTCTAAGAGAAGGTAGCAGTATAATATGTTTCTAAGGCTAAATATCTCCTCTCACGGAGACTGTCATTTAAATTCCTGCCTAGCAAAGGGATTTTTATGGAAGGTTAATGCCTCCTATAACATTTATCCTGGATGGTGGAGCCTTTCGCATAATTTTCTGGGCTTTATTCCTGCAGTGTTATAGGACCTTATCTTCCCTCTAATAGCTTGCCAGTAAAGAGCCAGTGCATATAAACGCAGTCGTTATTTCTCAGTTCAAGCCCTGATTTAATGAAATTCCAAATCTCTAGTAAAAGGAGGCTTGGGGTTAAGCCATGAAGAAAAAAAAGGGCGGGCCAAAGGCAAGTTGTGACGGCCCTGCCTGGGTCTGAGTTATCGAAGGCTACTCAGGACAGAGCTCTGGCCAGTGGAGGCTGCCTGATGCTGCAAGGAAGAGAATTAGGCCAGCGGACTAAGTCAAGGACAGCACCACTGCTTCCTCTGAAGGGATCTTCAGCTGGAGGAAGGCTTTTCCAATAGTCCCCATTTGCCTTTGAACTTATTTGCCTTTTCATCATTTTCCTAATCCCCTTCATTATTTTGACATTTACTAGAGACTCTGGCATTTCAGTAAAACATTTCCTTCCCAGTTACCTCCCTACCCTGCCTTCCTCATCCATAAGTATGCCAACACTGATAATGATCATAACAGACTGTATTTTCCAAAAATGGCCACAGCAGTATTTCTGGTCCCACCTGCCCTTCTGGGACCTTGCCACTTCCCATGGAGAGGTAGAGGCTGTTTCGCCTCCCCTTTATACTAGGCTTTGTAACCACCTTGTTGAATAAAATGCATGAAGTACATGACTTCTGGGGCACGGCAATGATAAGCAATAGAACTCTTGGCTGGTTTGTAGAACCCAGCCACCATGCTGTGAGAAAACCAGTCTACACAGACAGAGGACATGGAGAGGTCTGAGGCATCTAGTCGACAGCCAACCTCGACCAGCAGATCCGGGAGTAAATAGGTCTTCAGATCATTCCAGCCCTCAGCCTTCGAGTCTTCCAACTGGGGCCTCACATGTCACAGAGCAGAGGTAAGTCAACTCCACTATTCCCTGTCCAAATTCCTGATCTATGGAACTGTGAGCAGAAGAGTTATTTTATGTCATTTTGGGGTAATTTCTTTCACAGAGATGGTCAATGTAGCATCAATGCACTATAACCACATCCTCTATAAGAAATTAAAAATATATGCTGCAGAGACCTCCTGCTCTCCAGCAAAGGCTCCTCAGGTTCATTCCAGTGGTCTCTTGAGCCAATCCCCGGCCATTCAAGAGCAGCAGTGAGACATTGGCAGAGGCAAGGTCTCTGAAGACCCTACACACAGGTCCTTTTTTGTGGCCTCAGCTAAATTACTTAACCTAAGTTTTACTATTTCATCCATAGAACAGGGATAAAGTCTACCTCAGAAAAAAATAATAATGTCTATCTTGGGAAAGAAGGCATGTGAAGCTCTTTGCACAGTAGGACTGCCATTACCCCCAGTGCATGTCTCCTCAGGAAGTCTGTTCCAGTACAGAACTACTTGCTCTCTGCCCCTCCACATCACTCCTTTAGACTTCATCTAGCAAAACTTCCAGGAGTCAACAGAACATTTCAGCTGACCCATTGCCTAGGGCTCAGATGCTGCTGGCCATTGTGAAGAGCTATCCGTTCCCCATCATATCTTTGTGTACTTGGGTTATAGATTCCCACATGTACTTTCTATCTAAAAATCCATGAAGGAGCAGAGGAAAAGGGAAACAAAACAGACTCTCACCCCCTTCCTATTGATGTTCAAGGATTTAAAACATTTTTCTCTGACAGAGTGGCGGCAAAGTAGGCAAATACAAGAGACCCCCTAAAAGGGAATTCGTTGTAAGGGAAATGGAGTCAGAATTGGCACCTGAGACACAACACTAGATTAAAGGAAATAATTCTAGGCACAAATGTAGTAAGTTGAACCCCTCACAGACCTTTCAAACTGGAGCCAGAAGTAGGTTTGTAGGAAAAATAGTTACATGTGGGTATCACAACCTATACTCCTATAAGGTTATACCACAGGAACACTGTTCTGGAACTGGGCTAATACAGTGGCCACTAGCCATATGTGGCTACTGAGCACTTAAAATGTGGCTAATCCAACTTGAGATGTAAGCATAAAATATACACCAGATTTCAAGGACTTCCTATGAAACAAAATCAATTATTTCATTAATAACTTCATATATATTAGATGTCGAAATAATATTGAGGCATATGGAGTTAAATAACACGTTGAAATTCATTTCATCTATTTCTTTATATATTTTTTAATGTGTGTGGTAGAAAATTTATAATTATATATGTGGCCCATCCATATTTCCACTGGACAGTACCACACTAGAACATTCTTGCCTAGGATACATGGCGCTGGAAAACCAAGTTGGCTCAAGCAAGTCTGTAGACATGTTTTCGCAATGGGGTAACAAACAAGTCCTAGAATTCCTGGGGTCCAGGAAGAGCTTCATCAAACACACTGGAGAATCACCAAGACTCAGCCCGCTCTCATCAACAGCTGCCCTCCTGCCCAGCCATGTGGCTAGTGCACGGCAACCCATGGCACACACAGGGCAGCCTGGAGATCACTGGCTGCAGAACTTCACCTCCAGGAATGCATCTTGGTCTCTGCTCTCCCTTTCCAGGTAGGACACAGAGGTGGTCACCCAGGAGAACCAAAGACTCATAAACCTGGAGATTCTCAAGAATAGTGGGGAAAAAGAAACCTCACAGAAGGCAAGAATCCCAGCTAGGAGACTGAACTGAATCCCAAACCACAGTAACTTGGTGTTAAAAGTCACAAAGCTTTATTTATAGTCCTGGATTATCAAAGCCTCCTCATTTCCGTTACATGTACGGTTCCCTTCTACTTACATATTCATTCCACATGATAATAGTAGTTACCACTGAATGGTGTTGTTATACATTCAATACATATGTTGAATCATCTCTAAACCCCTAAAACATAGGCATTATTATCTACATCTTACAGATAAGAAAACTGAGGCATGGAGATGTTAAATCTTGCTCAAATTCTAGTAAATGACAGAATGTAGATTCAAACGAAGAGGTCTCATTCCAAATCTCACAGTCTGTAGTTTTCAGGAGCCACAGAATTCTAACCAACAAAACAAATGAGCTATAATTTATTTGCATTGATTAAATATGTACTTAAACTTGTATGTGTACTCCTTTGAAAAGATTCGGTGATGCTAAAATAGGTAATGCCACAGACAGAAAGCTATGACTAGGTTTCCACGTTTCAACTGAACACTGCGACCCTCTGTTTCCTCTTCTATAATACCTGCGTTCGAGGACAATAGGAGAGTGATGGATTCATTTCTTGATTCTGTACCTACACTAGATCCTATGGCCCTTGGACATACAGAGTCTTATCAAGCTAAAATAGTCTTTTAGTTATTCAAAAGTCACATAGCAGACATAGTTTCTCTTACATGGTTTAGTCTTTGTTGTGAAGGCAGCAGAGATCACTTTTAAACTGGGCATGAGATAATCAGATTTGCATTTTAGAAAGATCCCTGTGGGGTACTCTCACACACACTAGTGGGAGTGTAAATTGATACAATCCTTTTGGAAAGCAATTTGGCAAAGTGTACTAAGAGCTCTAAAATGTTTGACACAGTAATATCACTTTTGTGACTACTCTGAGGAAATAATCCTAAAACCAGAAAAAGCATTATGCACAAAGCATCCACTGTAGCATTATTCATAATGGCAGAAAAATGGCAATGACCTCACTACCCAACAATAGGGGAATGGTCACACAAGTTTCAGTACATCCACTGGGTGACACATTACTCAGCCATCTAAATGATGTTCATGACAAGTTACCAATAACATCAAAAAATGATAATTTACTAATGTTAATATTAGCAACCCATCTTGTGGTAGATTATAAAAATGGCCACAAATCCTTCTGCCTAGATCCATGCCCTTACAATAGGATGCTGCAGAATCTCTTGTCAAGAGAATCGATTTCTCCATCCCTTGAGTGTGAACTGACCCTGTAACTTGCTTTGGCCAAGGAAATATTAGTAAATGAGATGCGACCAGAAGTTTGAAAAGCACTTATGCATTGGCACTTGCTTCCTGCTTGCTTGGAAGTCTTCCATCACCATGCAAAGCAGCCTAGGGATAACCTGCTAGATGAGGAGAGATACACTGACCCAGTCCCTCCCATGGCCCCACATGGCAGCCAGCCAAACCCAGAAGCAGAGACATCTAAGTGGCAGCAAAACACAGACCCACGACTAAGGCCAGCCAAGACTAGCAAAAGAACCACACAGCTGAGCCCGGCCCCAGTCACTCCTCCAGAGAATTAGGGATTCAATCAATGGTTGTTATGTTAAGCTGTTAAATTTTGAGACCATTTGTTATACATCAAAAGTTCACTGATACAATATTGGTCATTTTCAAAGCTAGGGATTGAGTATATAGGGGCCAGCGTTCATTACAATATTCTCTCTGCTTGTGTGCTATGTTTCATACCTTCCATAATTAAAAAAAAAAATTTCAATACATATACACACTTACGCTAGAGGAAAAGTAAATGTTAAGTAAAGCATCTGAATGCAAATATATACATGCATACACTTTGACAGTAACTATACAAAAGAAATTTGTCAGAGTAAAACACTAGTAAAAAATATACCATTGGTTGACTCTGGATGCTGAGACTACTGATTTTTTTTTTTAGCTTATATGTATTTTACTTTATTCTGAAAATATTTACAACTTTATTCATTTCATCTCACATCCCTCAAAAAATTTTTTTCTTTCCATAGAACACATGGAGAAACAATTAGAAGGGTCAGAAAATATAGGCAGAGAGACAAATTCAGAGGAAGTTAAAATAGTCTAAGGGGAAAGTTACCAGGGTCCAAAATCAAGGCAACAGTAATAGAGAAGAAAAGGAGGGGACAGACAGGGGTGGGGAGATTGAGAGAGAATCCATAATGTGAGACATCACCTTGCACTGGAAGGACATTTAACCTGGACCATGGATGGGTTTCAGGGGGACCCAAGAACCCAAACTTAAAATGCACTCAAATTTGGATTTACATATATACATACATCTCTCAAGACAGAAAATCCACAGGTTTCATCAGACTCTCAAATGGTAAATGTGATCCCAAAAGCTGAAGACCCATTAAGCCTTGTCTCTCTCTAGACAGGGAAGAATTCAGTTTGGTCTTTAAACCCTACTCAGATCTGGGGCGCCTGGGTGGCTCAGTCGTTAAGCGTCTGCCTTCAGCTCAGGGCGTGATCCCGGGGTCCTGGGACTAAGCCCCACATCAGGCTCCTCTGCTGGGAGCCTGCTTCTTCCTTTCCCACTCCCCCTGCTTGTGTTCCCTCGCTCGCTGGCTGTCTGTCAAATAAATAAATTCTTTAATTAATAAATAAATAAATAAATAAATAAATAAATAAATAAATAAAAATAAATAAAAAAATAAACCCTACTCAAATCTGACCAGTCTTAAGCCAACCCAAATAGGACACTGAAATGATCAGACCACAGTTAGGAACCTTAATCCCCAAAGCATGACCTACTTAACATGCATGATGGCCCAGGCAATGTCAATCTTCTGAGACACCACTCATCACACACACTTTCCTATTGTCCCTTAGAAGCTGGGTTCCACTCTGGAGAAAGCTAAGTCCTGTGCAACATCACTTCAGGGTGTCAGAACCATGGGTCTACCTGGGAACTCTGGCCTCCTGGGGGCACCAAAACCAGTTTTCCTAAATCTTAGGCTCAGACAGAGTTCAGAACAGCCTGGTCCCTACCTCTTCTCCAACCTCCACACTCTCCTCCTTCTTGTTCCTCTTCACCCTGGCCTACTTTAAGTTCACAGAAATCTATGCTTCCCCCTATCATAGGAGTGTTGCATTTGCTATTACCTGAACTCTATTCCACTTCCCACCAACTAGTAAATTTATCCTTCAGATCTTACCCTTAATCACTATTTTCCAGGCCAAGGAAATGCTCCTGATATATGCTCTCAGGGCACTTAGCACAGATGAAATGTTGTATTTCTTTTTGTGATTATTGAATTAACACCTGCCTCCTCCACCAATAAGAATTATAATAAAAGCCAACATCATTGGAATGTTCACTATGTGCCAGACCCTATAGGAATCCCAAGATATACATTTACTTATCTTACTAGCATAACAATCCCATGAGGAAAATGAAGGATAGAAGAGAAACAACCAGGGGGCGCCTGGGTGGCACAGTCAGTAAGCGTCTGCCTTCAGCTCAGGGTGTGATCCCAGAGTCCTGGGATCGAGCCCCACATCAGGCTCCTCCGCTAGGAGCCTGCTTCTTCCTCTCCCACTCCCCCTGCTTGTGCTCCCTCTCCCACTGGCTGTCTCTGTCAAAATAAATAAAATCTTTTAAAAAAGAGAAACAACTGGACTGCGATTCCCCAGCAAATAAGAAGCAGTGTTGGATATAATCCCAGGCAACCCCGGCATCTGGAATCCGCCCTGGCCCGCAGCTCAGGTCTTTTCACTGATTGCATCCCCAAGCCCAGCGCAAGGTCTAGCGCTTAAGAGAGACTCCAGTAGTGGTGACTAAAGGGACTGGGGTCGCCGAGCCCTGAACCACACTGAGGAAATCCAGACCTGGGGACAACCTTACAAATCACCTTCACCAACTCTGACAGAAAAGGAACAGGAGACCCAAAGAGGGAAGGCAGTTTTCTTAAGGCCACACAGAACCAGGACTAGACACCAGACCACCCAACACAGCCCAGTGCTTTTTCTACCTCATTAAATGAAAACTTAAAAGTATTAAGTATAAAATACTTAATAAACACTTACAAACCATTACACTCCCTTCCCTGGTCCTAACTTTGCTGCAGGATTAGAATGGAAGAGAGATGGGTGGGTGAGCAAAGAAAACAATTTCTTTAGTAATTTGTATTTGGAGAAAAGTACAGGATTATAGAAAATTGCTATTCATGTAAATCACTCCCTAAAAAATGATTTTATTTTTCCCCCCTCAATTTACTAGTGTTGAGCATTTTTTAACCCAAAATAACCTTGATTTAGCAAGTCTGTGTCTTAAACTTACAATTATTTCAATGTGATCATCTGTTGTTAATTACTTCTGTTCGCTCAATGGCAACTCACTTGTGCCGATCTTCATTTATACAGAGATGCGCCATAATGGGAGTGTCTGCAAGCCCACAGCGATGCAGTCTTAGCCATCAGAAACACCCTTATCATGGCTGGGGAGGCTCTTTGGACATCACTTTAGCTGGCTTAGGGGAGGTTTTGAGATTGGTGAGAAGGATAGGTGGGTTTTGCATTGATTGCAGAGCCTAATTAATTTCTGTTCTTATAAAGACTCAATTTGTAAAACAAGTACAGTTGTTTTTAATTCCTCAAAGAATTGGGTTGCAACCAGGAAAATACCAAGACACTGACAGAGCCATCCAACTACATTATTCTCAACTTGCTTCTTTACATCAGGGTGATCTTCAGCTAAGATAGAAGTCAAAAGATTACTATTTTCAGTAATTCCAAGTGGTCCATGCACCCCAATGTTTATAGCCACAATGTCCACTGTAGCCACACTATGGAAAGAGCCCAGATGTCCATCGACAGATGAATGGATAAAGAAGAAGTGGTATAAATACACAACGGAATATTACTCAGCCATCAAAAACAATGAAATCTTGCCATTTACAGTGACGTGGATGGAACTAGAGAGTATTACGCTGAGCAAAATAAGTCAGAGAAAGACAAATACCATATGATTTCGCTCATATGTGGAATTTAAGAAACAACAGAGGGACATAGGGGAAGGAAAGGAAAAATAAAGTAAGATAAAAAGGGGGGCAAATCATAAGAGACTTAACTACAGGAAACAAACGGAGGGTTGCTGGACGGGAGGAGAATGGAAGATGGGGTAATTGCATGATGGGCATTAAGGAGGGCACTTGAAGTAATGAGCTCTGGGTGTTGTATGCAACTGATGAATCATTAAATTCTACCCCCCAAAACTAATGCACTATATGTTAACTAAATTGAATTTAAGTTAAAAACTTAAAAGAAAAAAAAGATTCTCATTTTCTAGGGGCACCTGGCTGGCTAACTCGGTTGAGCATGCTCTTGAGCTTGCAGTCCTGAGTTCAAGCCCCACACTCGGCATAGAGTTTGCTTTTTTTAAAAAAGGATTCTTATGTTCTAGATTTAGAGCTGTGTTTCTTTGGAATGTTTTAATAAATCCGTCCACAATGCCTTCAGAATGTTTTCTTTCCCGGTGGGTACATAGTTTCATTTTAGCTTGAGGGGGAAGGCTTTTTTAAGAGCTATCAGGCTCTGAAGATCAACTTTCAATGTGGTTAACTTCTGACCACAGACATACCTTTTAAAAAAAAAATCCTTTCAACCATCTTGCCAGGTTTCAGCTGGACAAGCAGTAACTATTCCTGGCAGTTCTCAACAATCCCATGGACACAACAGGGCTCCTCAAAAAGGGTACAGAAGATATTACCCTCACAAGATCCAGAGCCACTTTCCAAGATAACCAAAAGAAAGACACAATTAATTACCCTGAGAGCAGGCAACAGTTACTAGAACCCAAGCCACAAACGGAGCGCGACTCACATTTCTGTCCAGCCATATTTTTGAGGCCCCCACCCCAGGGTTGACAAACCAAGTTCTCAGGAAAGAAAACCAGACCAAGCAGAGGCAAGAGCTGTCGCAGAAAGAAAGGGTGGATAACCAATGTTTCCTCCGGCCAATCTGAATTTGGAACGGAAGGGACGCTGCAAAATCTTACCTTCCTCTCCCCTGCTCCGGCTTCTTCGGGTTTCCCACGAGGCCAGCCGCAGGTTCCAGAAAGAGTGGGGCGCCTCAGTGTGTCCCATCCTAGTCGTCAGAAACCGAGAGGAGGAAGGATGGTTTTCCCCTGTACCGGGTATAGGGAGTGCTTGGCTGAAGCCCCTTTCTTTTCAGATTTTATTTATTTATTCAACAGAGATAGAGACAGCCAGCGAGAGAGGGAACACAAGCAGGGGGAGTGGGAGAGGAAGAAGCAGGCTACCAGCCGAGGAGCCTGATGCGGGGCTCGATCCCAGAACCCCGGGATCACGCCCTGAGCTGAAGGCAGATGCTTAACCGCTGTGCCACCCAGGCGCCCCATCCCCCTCCCCCTTTAAATAGATAGGATGAATGAGGTTAAAAGTTCTCCACTGTGGCCTTTTGTTCAGCCTTAAGCCAAAAGTTCTTCCACCTGAGGCCTCACCTTGGCCTTCCTGCAGATGAAGACAGACGCACGGTCGGACCCAAACTCCGTCGGACTTGAACCGGAACCAGTTTCTAAATTGGACCCAATCCGAAGCCAGTCGGGTCAGGTTTCCAAATCCTCCTCCAACCCCCACTCCCACCCCAATCCCCACCCCACCCCCATCTGGTTTCTAAGTCAGACCCAAACCAACCCCAGACTGGTTCCATTTCTAACTTCAATCCAGTCCAGTTTTTGTGTCCGACCCAGTCCCACGGAGCCTTTTCTGCGCAGGCCTGAGAAAGAAATGCTCCAAGCCTGAAAAGGAGCAAAAGCTGCAGAGCCAGAGGAGGCCCGGGACTTACCCACCAACCTCCAGGGGTCTCCAGCACCAGCAGCCTCAAGCAGGCACTGCGCCTGGCCGCCCCTCGCTCCTGGGCGCTGGGGTCTCCCGTTTCTTCTTCTGACGCCAGGAGTGTTAAAAGGTAAACTGAGGCCTATTAAAAATGTGAAGAGTTGATTTGCGCAAAACCGATTGCGAGCTGGCAGCAGGAAGCGGGAAGTGGTTAGCCGCGCTGCACCAATAGGAGCTTGGGAAGAGATTGTTAGCAAAGTAGAAGCAAAGTAAGGAAACTATTGATTGGCTATAGCTTAAAGCCCAGTTGGCTGTTCTGCACTGGTTGTCCTTAGCATTTCGATTTCCTAACCTTGAGGCATTTACGGGCTTAGATTTTGGTTTGCTTAATAGGCTGCCCACAGCATTGGAGACACATCAGTCTACGGGCTTCCTTGTTTAATTAATTTAATACTGTTAGAATGATATACTTATCCACTTCAACAGATGAGAACGCTAAAAGCCCAAAGAGGTGATTTGCCCAAGGTAACACAGCAAGCCCCAGGTTGCCTGAATCAGACTTAAAATTCCATGAGAAACTCCCGAGCGTCAACAACATGATCACTTTTCACAAGCCAGGAGGCTAATGCAGAAGGACGCGGTGACGTGCTAGTGAGCTATAGAGAATCCAGGTCAGAGACTGAATTAGATCCAAGAGCAGCTGCCTCCCATAGGGCCTCCTAGGACCACCACAAACACTTTGCAAGAAGGCTTCTCTGTCCTTTATTCTGACATTGCCTCTACCACCAGCAACGACATCGAAGCTCAACCCTGGCTTATTTTAATGCTCTGGATTTTTTAAATGCCTTCTCCCTGAAAAGAGCTGTGGAAAAAGTTCATCATGTGCTCTTTGGAAAGCATCTGCACCCAGAATAGATGCCTTCACCGTTAGATGCCACCAACAAAGCTCACTGCCTCCTAATAAAAGAAAACAATTACAAGGTCTCTTCAGAATGTTCAAGAAGTAAATAACACATGTTTTGAGAACAGCATTGGTAAGCAGGAATGGGTCTAGAGGAACTCACCAAACTGAGACAAAGGAACGTTTGGCATGGAATAGAAAAAAAAGGGAAACTGGACTGATAGAATGGCTGCCTCAAATATTCAAAGGGCTATCATGTAAAAGAGAGGCAAGGTATATTCCAGATGTTTCCAGGGGACAGAAAAGTAACAACCAAGCCTGCCAATGATGGGACAGGCCGGACAGTGTAGGAGGGTACAGGGGTTAAGAACACAGGCTTATAAATCCTTTCTCTGCAACATATACAGCCTCGGTTTTCCCCATCTGTAAAATGGTGGTGGCAACAACAGTACCTATCTCATAAGGTTGTTGTGAGCATTAAATAAGATCATGAATCTTAGGAACTTATCACAAAGCCTGACACACAGTAAGTCTTCCATATGATGTCATCTGTTGTCCCTGCTATTTAGCGGAAGTGAGTTCTTTGTCCTCGGACATTCAAGTAGCACCTGACAATCAACAAGCCATGAAGCTGTGTTGGGAGAGATTCCTGCATTAGACAAAGGATCGGATTAGGTGACCTTAAATTTCCTTCCATTCTTGGCTTTCAAATTCTTTGCTTCATTGAAACTGAGGTTAATGTGAAGTCCTCTATTGGACGACCCTTGCAGGCTCCAGGTTTGGTGCTTTGTTTTTCCACCTTTGTACTTGCAAATCCTTGCTGTGGAGCAGAATCTGGAGAGCACAACCCAGGAAGGAAAGCTGCTTTTGCTTGTTGGCTGCATTCTTGGAATTCCCAAGATTCCAGTCCCTTTTCCTCCTCACATTGTAAACATTAGGTTCTTGTGGGGAGGACAAAAAGGTCACTTTCCAAATAGCATTTGCTCCCAGGCTCTGATCTGAATAATTCAACTCATCCTCCTTGAGAGTGCCAGGCTTTGGGATGATCTCAAGCCATTTGACAAGCACAGTGCTGGTTTAGGCTAACAAGGGGTCATTGTCTGAGCGCAAGAATGGCATCCTCGCTTCTGAGTGACCAGAACCAGGTATGGGAAGATAGAACAAGTCCAAGTGACTCATCGCAACTGAACTGGTGGCAGTCAAGTGCCTTCCCAAACTCCCTTTTTAGCAGGACCGAGCCCTTGAGGAGGAGGAGGTTTTTATTGGGGATTGCTACAAATTTGGCTTTACTGCCACTGCCTTTATAACCACAATATAAAGTAACTCCCACAACACAGTGAAGATAAGCTCTTTAAAGAAAATATAAAAGCATTAGCTTGGCAATTCACCCAAACCTCATCATGCACCATAGACATTTTTGAAGTTTAACAAAGAAAAGCACATCATTAAAGAATACTGCTCTATCACCATTCTTATGCAAATCCTTCCAGATAGTTGGGTGGAAAATTCCATCTAACACGCAGTAAGAAATAAGTGTTGCAGGGTAGAAATTTCAGCTATACTGAGTGCATCTATCACTTGTATAATCCAAACTACTGTATGTGCACTGACTACAGAATTAGTATTGATCCATTCACCATGTAAACATCAAGTACTTTCTATTATTACTTGAAATAGCATGCTATCACAATTTCTATTTCCTCCTTCTATCTTAAATAGAAGTATTGCACATTAGCCCTTTCCTTCATGTACTTTTTTACACAGCTATCTAACTACAGTGTTCAGTGTGGTGCTGAGTTTCCTGCAGACATCTGCAGTATTAGCATTAAAGCACTTTATTTTCAAGTCATCTCTGATGGAAGACAATACAACTTTCATTTACCCAAGAAACGTGTTACCAGAGCTTCTCTTAGAAACAAGCACATTCTCCCCCCCCACACACACACACACCATCATCATCATCGTCATCATCATCCTTTGTTTGCTCCTCATCCCATTCTGAGATCACCACCATCACTGGGTACCTCCAGCCCCACCCCCACCCCCCAAGAGGACAGGGCCATCAGGTCTCTGGAGCTCTGAGGTAGTGGGAAAATACTTGCCAAGGCTGAGAATGGTATTCGATTTCAGGATGACTTGCTAAGGAAGCTCAAGATTTGACTCTGGGTTGCATCGTTCAAATGTCTGGATGCATGAAGAAAAATTACTTTGGAGAATCAGTTCTGATATTTGAAAGCATATAAAAACATAGCAAGGGGTGAGCCTTCTCTTTTCCCTTTCCTGCATACCACAGCATAACAGCATGAGGAAATTTGGACGGGGTTCTGGACGCTGGAGGGTCAATTTTTGCTCAAATATCTTGGAGCTACATATGGCATTATTCATGTCCTCTGGTGTCTGTGGCATTCCCTGGGTACCACAAGCATCCTGACCCAATGCACAATGGTTCTCGTTACCCTTGCCATGATGGGAACGACACGTGCTGCATGTGACTTAACTAGATTTCCAGTGTCTTCAGAGCCCAGCAGCAGCCCTAGTCAGAACCCATACAATTTCATTTCTGTCAGTGGGAATCTATACATTGCAACCATCACCTGCCACAGAGCCAGCTCTCATGAACGCATGTAATACCCCTTCAGCACAATCCGAGTTGTACACCGTTGTTCTCTTTTACCAACATGTGAAATCCGCAAATTTTCATCGGAAAAAAAACAAAAGCTGGGGTTTCGTTTAATGGAGAGAAAATATCGAACCAGCTGAGCTCTATTCAGCCTCATGTCCAAACTCCTCTCAACCAATCTAACAATAATAGTAATAATAAAAATAATAATTAACTAATTGAAATTCTTCTTAATAAGTGGCGGCTTTGTGGCCAAACTCAACTGATGAAAACTCAAACAGATGAAATTGTGAAATTGGATGGTGTGTGTTAAATATTCAAAGACAGCGTGAGGACAATTATAAAGGAATTGTGCCCCTACTTCTGCCTCTCATAAGTCTCCATCTTTATTCCTTAACACCAACTATTCAGTCTCTTGAATGCTCAACTGTGTTCAGAGCAGCAAAGTTTTATTCGCTGCTCTACAAAGTACCCTTTAGCAGAGTGGGACCAGATTTAAGATCTGCACGTGCGCACTCTTTCTTGTGTATAAGCATTTGAAGTGAATGGCAAAACCTCAAAATAGTGAGTGGATCAGGTTTCTCCAACAATAATCATGTTAACGTTTAGGGAAAATAAAATACATTAATTAATTAACTGATTAAAATAAAAGCAGTATCCTAACAACTACTGTTGGTTGCCTCTCCATCCCCCTTCCCTGTTAACAACACCCTCTCTGATTTTGACCAGGTAATCACCCCTCGACAGAAGGTGATCCTCTCCCTATCAGGGTAAAATCCTGAACAGGCAGTCACTGCTTGAACTAATCCCATTCTCTTGGCAGTGACCGGTCCAGGAGCAGACACGGGCCTCAACTCTGACAAATAAGACACAAGGGAATCGGGCTGGGGCCTTCAAGAGAAGGTTTCTTCACTCTTAAAAAGAGGTTTGATGGAGAGTCCACCAGCAGTAAAAACACTGCACAGGGCTGGATCCGCACATGACCCCTGAACCCCAGCAGTCATATTATGCAAGAGGCAAAAGGTCGTGTCTCTATTGAGCTGCTGAATTAAGCAACCCAACCCTACCCTGGGCTTCTTGTTTAAAAAAGATATAATAGTTCCCCCTAGTCCTTATCAGAAGGGGATTTCAAGACCCCCAGCGGCTACCTGAGACTGTGGATAGATAGGACCAAATCCTGTACATACTATGCTGTTTCCTTTCCGTACATATCTACGATAAAGTTTCATTTATAAATTAGCACAGTAAGAGATTAACAACAGTAACTAATAATAGAACAATTATAACGACAGACTGTAATAAAAGTTATGTGAATGTGGTCTCTCTCTCTGTCACTACATTCCCCTTCTCTGTGCAATGATGTGAGGTGACAGAACGTCTCTGTGATGAGATGACGTGAGGTGAGTGGCTTGGTAGATGTTTGGCTGCTATTGGCCTTCTGAGGATACGTCAGAAGAAGGATTGTCTGTTTCCAGACTGCTGTTGAAGGTGGATAACTGAAAATGAGGAAAGCAAAACTGTTCGGGGCCGGGGGGCACTACTGTTTTCCTCGTGGCTAGGGTTCTCATCACTATAATCAAAAGCAGCACTTCTGCTACAGGTCATTATCATCCTTGTAGATTGGCATGTTGAGAAACGACCCTCCGCTCACTTCCTCTTTTGCTGCACCCTTGCCCCAGATGAACTTCTTGGTTGAAATGGGCACATTTATATATTTGGGAAGACGCAGGTTAATGTTGCTCTAAAAATAAATAAATAAATAAATAAGAGATACAAATGAATCTTACCATTGAGTACCTTCAACAAAGAAAGAAGAATTTCTTGATGGCCTATTAACCACAACTTGCCCTGCACACACCCAGGAGTGCCCAGCTGCGGGTTGCTACAAGAGTTCCCAGATGGCCTCATTATTAAGAGGTGAGGGAGTGATTACAACATAAAAGAAATGCTTTCTTTGAAGACCCTGGAGCCTCCCAGCTTTTAGAAAATAAAGGCCTCGCTCTATGAGAGCAGATTCTAGGACTGCTTGGGCACAGAAGCACATTGCTTTCTTCACCGAGAAGGTCATGCGGAAGTACTCAGGTTGAAGAGGGGCCGGGCCTCTCCTCCACCTCTCAGTCTGCACCCCATGACTCCCCTGAGTCATGTCCCCTGAATCGCTAGGACTCCCTGGAGTTGTTTCAGAAATGATGATCTAAACCAAGGTTGAGGGGCTATCCACATTTTGATTAATAGAATATTTTAAGCAACAAAAAGACATGAAGTCCTGAAAGTTTACACAAACAAAAATGCTTTTGTTTGTAGGACAACGTGCGAAGCAATGATGAAATGCTCTATCAACAGAGGAGAAATGGCCACAGCAAGGCCCGTGAAGGATGACTCCTCACCTCTCGGTCAGGATTCACGTGCAGCCCCCCAGAGTAGGGTCACCTGAGAATCTTGGCTGGAAAGAAAAAGAAGAGCTAGCTGAACATAGTCTGAGACATCCACAGGAAGGCAGTGGGGAACTATGGTCTACAGAGGAATCGTAGTGTGCCTCAGGGTCAAAAAGGTGGGGTTATACCATAAACAACGTTAAAAGACGAAAGACAGCTTGGGACAAAATATTTGCAGCACATGTAACAGACAAAGTTTAAATATTCATACTATATGGAACCTACAAGTCAATTTAAATTTTTTAAAAAGACAACTCAAAATAAAAAATGAGGAAAGAATATGGACAATTTATAGAAAAAAAATACAGGTGACCACTAAATATATGAAAGGATTCTCAATTTCACAGTTAATTAGGGAAAGGCAAAATGAAACAATGCAACACCACTCTCGGCCTTATGTTTGCAAAAATTTAAAAGACATAATATCCAGGGTTGCAAATAAAGTAGAGAAATGGGCATTCTCACACATCTGATGGAAGTGTGAATTGAAACACAGTTTTGGAGGACAATTTGGCAATGTCTATCAAACTTAAAATGCAATTCCATTTTAGGAGTCTGCCCTACAGATATATTTGCACATGGCTGTAAAGATATAGCTACAAGGATACTCGCTGCAACATTGTTTGCAATTGCAAACACATGGGAAACAATGTAAATGTCCATCAATAAGGACCAGATTAAATATGTTCTGGTATATTCATAAAATATAACAGTGAGCAAACATTAAAAACAACGAGGTAGATATGGATGTGTTATTATAGAAGCATCTGAAATGTAAAAAAAAAAATGAATAAAGAAAAGCACAGGCTCGAAGAAAAATTTTAAATAAAAGATAATGTACATATATCCTATTTTTAATATACCTAGTATGATGCCAGGAATAGAGTAAATACCTAATACATATTGGAAGTATAAATGGCTTATAATTATTTGCTAGAGAACTGGATGGCTGATGAATAAATAAATGATGAATGTACATGTAAACATGAAAAATAAGAAAAGATACCCAAGGTTAGCTCAGTGGAATGGGAGGGAGAATCACTTTTCACACAATATCTTTTTATAGATTGTTTTAAAATTTTACAGTTGCAATTTTCACATTAACAGAAATAGAAAAGTTAAAGATCCATCTCTGTTTTTGTTAAAAGATGTTAATATCTTAATACTGGAAGATAAAGGAAAGACAAGGAAAACATTTGCAACATATATAACAAAATTCACTGAACATAAAGAGCTCTTACCAATTAATAAGATAGAAATAAACAGAAAAAAAATAATAGCCAAATGCTTTGTGGCCTACCCTGGTAATTGTCTACCCATAATCTATTCTTTCTTACAAATAGAACCATATTAGAGGGTGGGAACAGCCATGTGTTTATTACCCAACAGAAAGTACAAATGACCAAAAATCTTGTGAAAAGACATTCCATCTCATATAATTAGAGAAACACAAATTAAAACAAAGTAAAATACTTGGTTTTTGCTCATGACATAGGCCAAAAACAAGAAAAAGATTTCTATTATCCAGTGTCATCAAGGACTGAGAGAAAGGCATTCTCCATCAAAGTCAAGGGGAGTGTAAATTGGCACAATAATGGGGCAGTAATTTGACATATCTATCAAATCTGAAATATACCATCTTCAACCTAGAAATCCCACTTCCAGGAATCTGTCCCACAGAATCCCTTACACAATTACTCAAGGATCTATGTGCAAGAATGTTCTAGAGGCTTGTTCATTAGCAACAATCTGGAAACACTTCCATCTATCCACCAGTAGAGCTGTGAACAAGAACACGAGTCAAGATCTCTGCCCTGACAGACCTGTGTTCAGTCAGGGGCAGAGACGGACGATAAACAAAGAAACAAATAAGCAAGATATGTTCTAATGACATAAGTACTATGTAAAGGAAATGTAACTGGGTGATATGATAGAGTATGTTTGGGGGTACAGAGGTGGACAGGGCAGAAGTGAGACTATTGTACATGAAGCCATTAGGGGATGTCTCCCTGGAAGGTGACACTGAATTAAGATCAGTACGATGACAAAGAACTCTCCCAGCAAATAGAAGGCCTAGAGACACTGTAGGAGGGAGACAAAGGATAACCAATAAGAAGGAGAAAGGGACAAGATGAGACTAGAGAGGAGGGTTTGGGAAGCCACTGAGGCATTTAGCAAGGAGGGGCATGACCAGGTTTACCATTTTTAAAAGATCACTCTGGCTGCCAGGTGAAGAATGTATTGTAGGAAATAACCAGAGAGGATGGCGAGCATTTAGGAGGTCCTGGCAGGATGGACTGGTGGCTGAGAACTGGTTGCTGGCAGTGGAGAGTGTGAGAAGTGTCCAGATAAGGACATACTTTGGAGGTAGAGCCAACAGAATTGCTAGTGGATTGGCCTTGGAGTCTGATAGTAAGTAAAGAAGGAGATGAGGATGGCACCAAATCTTGGGGCCTGAACAACTGGGTGGGCTGGTGGTGTTATTTACTAAGATGAGAGAGCCCAGGGGGAGAAAGAAGTTGAGTGGAGAAAGTCCAGAGTCCATTTTGGACTTGTGAAGCTTGAATGTCCTATGAGACAGGCAAGTAGAGATAAAGTGGGAAATTAACATATATATTTGCAAATGCACAGAGAAAAATCTGGGAGGTTATCCACCTAACCGATAAAGGGATTCTCTCCAGGAAGTGCAATTGGGGGTGGGGGGAGGGGAGATGAAGAGGAAAGAAGCTACTTCTACATTTGACTTTATATACATTAATAAGGTTTGAAATCGTTACAATGAATATGTATTACCTTTGAAATTTAAATAAATGAATATAAATAAAAGAAGACTGAGTGATTTTCACATTTTTCCGCAGACCTTTTCCTTCAAACAAAATCTTATCCAGAATGCTCTTCCCACTGTCATCATTCAGGCCTCAGCTCAAATATCACCTCAGAGAGGCCATCCTTAACACAGGATCTAAAGTAGTCACTCTGTCGCATGCCCTGTTCTGTTGTGTTCATATCACTTATAACCCAAACTGACCTATTTGCTTGTTTACTTGTCTTCCCTACTAGAATATCATGGTCAAGAGCAAGGATATTGTACGTCCTGGTCTCCGAACAGCTCTAGAATCTGGAACAGTGAGTTGCATACAGTAGGCACTCAATAAATACTCTTTCGATTAAAAATGAACTCCAATTTGTCTGCAGGATAAAAAGCTGAGTTGCTTCAATTGAACCGATGCTAGGGGTTCAGGGTCTCGTCTCTCTCTCTCTCTCTCTCTCTCTCTCTCTCTCTCTCTCCTCTCCCTTCCCACCATCACTGGCTGCCCTATGGTATGTCCCAGAAACCCCCCAAGGCCCTGCAGGAAACTGTAGAAACCACAGGACTGTCTGATGGTGCAAAGCTTTTCCAGTTCAATCTACAAAGGTCTGGCCTGAGCCCTCCTTCTCAGGAACTCCACCTCCTCCAGTTCCACCCAGGACCACCAGAGCAGTTCTGGTCCAGACTCAGCTGGAAGCTCCACCCATCCCCATGTCACCTCCGCTAGTCCAACTGCCCTCACACAGGCGGCCCTCCTGCCAGGTGCTCCAAGCTGTGCCCACTGCCACTGCACCATGCCTGCTCACGGAGGCACCAGTGAGTGCCGGCCCGGGCTCGGCCCCGGCTCAGGTCTGCGCTGGGTACGTGGACCCAAGGACAAGCAGACCAGGGGCCTTTCCTGCAGGAGCTGCACGTGGGAGATAACCCAGGCCATAATCAATTCCTTGGCACTCTAGTGGCTCTCACAGGAACGTGGTCAAGTCCGACATGGTCCCTAGTTCTTTCTCAAGCCTTCCTGATTGTCCTGAGGCCACATGGTCAAAATTAAATAAAGACTGGCTATCTTTGTGCATGCACTCAGTTGCTGTCTTTATGAGATATGGGTGATGGAACTGCCCCACCTCCAAGAAAGGGAAATGCCATCTGCCTGCCTTGCTTGGCCTCAATGCCACTTCAAGCAGAGGTTAGCAGCATCCCTAGGCATTGTCTTCTATCCCCTCTGTGGCCCAGAGGGAGTAGTTCTCACCCAGATTGCACTGCTTCCCAGCCTCAGCCAAGGCCAGGGGCTTGCCTATGCACCTGCTGTCTGCCTTGGTCTAGGGCCAGCATCTCTCAGCAAGAGTCCCATGCAGAACCAAGAGCAGTTACTCATTCACTCTACAAAAAGATAAGTCCTTGCCACTCTCAGGACCTTGCCACATGTCAGAATCATCTTCCTTATGCCCACTGTCACCCTGGATTACTGGATGTGCCTCTGCTTCTGCGCAGGCTGAGGGTGGAACTGAGGGTAGGCAGAGCCTCAGGGATAAAGCCTGAGAGACCAGAGCAGTGAGGAGGATTCTCACGGTCGTCACTGCAGTGATTCTCAGGAAGGAGAGGGCTGGAGGAACACCGCTGGCCCCCTTCCCCAGAGCCCAGCACATGGTGCTCAGGGGCCACCTGCTGGCAGTCGGGGGCATATGTGACTCTGGGGAGAGGGCTGCTTAGACCCAGGGCTCCTACAGGGACACACACACGGAGGCACCCCAGTCCATGGCGTGTGCGCATGCCCCACACAAAAACACACATCCTACATGCCCCAGCACGCATGTGCATACACAGAGAGCCGTGCATGCATACACACGCACGTGCAGACATGAGCGCAACCATGCAAGCAGACAGACGTAACAGAATTACATGTTGCTCATCAGCGGGCACCTGCATGCCCCTACGGACTCACAGGTTGTATATACATTAAAGTGCATAGACATTAAAGTATGCCCCCTGACTGAACCTCTCCCTCCCTCCCCAGGGCCCTCTTTACAGCTCCGTTCCCTCCAGCCATCACCTAGGGAAAGACAGAAACCAACATGGCTTCTATCTCTCTGATCTCCTGCCCTTAGTGGGTAGGCAGTGCTCACTCCAAGGCTTGGTTACCGGGGCCCCTCGGAGGACCGCAGCCTCACCTCCGCACAGGATTTACAAGCCAGCATGCAGCTCTCCTCACCTGGGGCCTGTGTGTGGACAGCAAGCATGTGGTGACAGAGGTGCGGCTCAACAGCATGAGAACAAAGATTCCAGGGCCCTGGTTGACCGTGATGTCAATACGGAGTGCTGCCCACCCAGTCCCGGAGCAGGGTGGGCCACAGCTGCATGGGGACGGGATCTACAAAGGTGGGAGGTGACTCTCTGCAACTGTCTGAGAAGCCTCCAAGGGTTGGTTCAAGGGCTGACAGAGCTTCAGTAACCCAAGTTCAAGGACGAGGAGGGCACCACATGTTCACTGAATGCCTGCTGCCTGCCATGTACGGGCACTGTTCCCGTGCTCATTCCACTCCCTTCTCTGCGAGGCAAAGAGGATTATTAGTCTTCCCATAACAAGACATCACCAAGTCACATTCTTTTCCTTCTTAAACACCCCTCCGTTTGTTCCGGGGATGCACCAACAGGTCCAAGCTCCCATTGGCTTTTGTCTGGGCCCCTTCCCTACTCTTGCCCCATCCCATCTGCCCTCCAGAATTCAAACAGATCAGTTTTAACAACACAAAGCTGAAAGCCTCTTACTGGCTTCAATGGCTTCTTGTTCTAAGCACCAAGACTGAAATCCGAATCTCTGCTTTGCACCCTCACCTACTTCTTACCTCTCATGTCTGCCATTCCACACTGGTCATTTTCACCCCCTCAAGCACCTGCTGCTTCCTCCCATGACAGGCACTTTGCCCATGCTCTTCACTCTACTCCCCCAGCCTCATGCCCTCGCCTGAGAAAAGCCGCCTTCCACTCTCTCCTCAAACATCAATTCCTCCTGATGCCTTTCTTGCCCCTGATCTTCTCTCGCTGGTAAACACTCCTAACTCCCTGTGGTTCTATTATGACACACAGCGCTTGCAATGACCTATTCGTGCTGTTACGTGGCTTCCCTCTGTCTGCTCCGTAGGCTCTGAGCTCTGCCAGGGCAGAGACCTTGTCTCTTGCTCATTCTTTTATACCCAAGTGCCCAGAAACTGCACATGCTGGAGAAGATGATATTCAAGCCAGGTCCCTCTGCCTCCAAATGGTGTCCCCTAATTCAACAAGCATCTCTGTGTCTCGGAGGGAACAAAGATGGCAGGGCAATGCCGGGGAAGGGGACTCATCCTTTCTGGATCCCAGGACCCCTGACCTTATAGGCTAGTCCCTGGTTGGAATGATCCGAGCCCGCCTATCCTTCCATCAGCCCTGGCACTCAGCAGAGGAGACTGTGCATTTGTTTCTACATTGGCAGGCCTGTACTATTATCTTTATTGAGCAAAATAATAACGATCTGATTGGCAAAAGGCAGTGCTTACATGCAATCTCTGGTTGGTGGATAAAAAATTAAAAAATAAACCCACTAACTGAAGAAAAAGACCAGCAGATATGAATGTGGTCTCGGGAAGGCGGGGGAAGCATTTTAATGTGTGGTACCAAGGGCGTCCAGAATAAATCATTGACCAACCAAAACTGTTAAACTTCTGTACATCCTTTTAGATATTCACCACCCAAGGACAAGTCAGGCCCTCGGAGCTGCTGAGGGCGTGTGGTCAGAGAACTCGGAGGCAGGCAAGCCTCCTTCCTAAGAGCAGCTATATGGCTCATGGCGCCTCTTCAAAAACTAGTAAGAATTTCAAGGCAGTGACAGCAGACCTTTCGTCAAGTTCAGGGCCTTTCTCTGTTCCTACACAGGTGCACACCCATGAAGCCGATCCTGCCCCTTACCTGGAAAACGGGGCAGCCCAGAACCACCCCCACACAAGTCAATTCTGGAAACACTCATTTACTAAACACCACACCTGGGCCCTGTTCTTGCCTTCACAGAGCTAAGAGCCCGAGAGTGGAAAAGCAGTCAGTGCATAGCTGTGAAGATAACTCAGTGGATCTTTCCTCCCCTGGAGGCAGGCGAGGAGGATGGGCTCCCTTCCAGATCCCAGAATCTCCCGGGGAACGGAACAATGACCTGGTAAAGTGCAAACATGCCCTGGGGATTGTCTCATGTCTCATGAAAATCACTTCACTCACTCAGCAAGAGCCTGGCTGCATTTTGGTGGGGGAGTTAGAGGAAATCTGGCCGAAGACAGCTAGCCCCAGGGAAGGGAGGGTCTTTAGAGAGCCAGACGGCCCTTTGACCGTTTCAGGACAGTAAAGTACACTCCTTTAACAGGAATTTTGATTGATGCAAAACTGCCTCCCTGAAAATCACCCAAGACGATTTTGCTTCTCTGTGCCAATGGGAGTGGGAAGTTTGAGGGCTTCCTCTCCCGGAACGCTGGCTGCAGTGTTTTTGCCAAAGAAGGGCCAGGGAAGAGATCAAGGCAAACTTCAACTCCCCATATGCAGTGAAAATAAAAGCCACCATTTGCTGTCCAACAGTCTAGAGCAAGCCTGTGTCATGAGCTTTTACATTTCGTCCTCACATGAGTGTCCTAAAGTATGTGTCATCCTGTCTTGAGACTCAAGGAAGGCAGGTGATTTTGTTTGTGTTTTAATTTAACACTCACATAACACTAGCCACGTACCAGACACCGTTCCAAAAGCTTGACAGGTATTAACACATTAACCCATGTAGCCACCGCATAAAGTAGGTACTATGAATATCACTCCCACTTGACCGATAGGGAAACTGAGACAACCACAGAGTGGAGCTCTTTCAATGCCGTGTAGACAGTAATTGGTAGAATGAGGATTAAACCTAGACTGGCTCCAGAATCCATGTCCTTCAGCAGTATGTCGTGTTGCCTCTCTAGGCTCGAAAGGCAGACAGATTAGAGTGCAAGCTTCATTCCATAATCTGGACTGTTAATTTGTAGGCCATTTGGGTTTTAATTCCATAGGTATTTGCAAATGCCAGGTTATTACGTCATTCTTTCAAGGAAGTAGGTAACGTGGATTAAGACTTCTAGCTTTGAAAAAAAAAAAAAAAGACTTCTAGCTTTGAATTGAGACAGACCTGGATTCACATCCTAGCTCTGCCATTTGCCAAGCTGGGAGCTTGGACGACTGACATCAGCTATCTGTGCCTCAGTTTCTTTGACTGTAGAATGGACATACTAATGGTACCAGCCTTTAGAGCTGCAGTGAGGAAAAAATGGGTTAGTGCAAATAAAACTTCACACAGGACCAGGGCCAGGGCGAGCATCCAATACAGGTCTGTAGTGACTTTTCTTAACACTATCATCTTCATTTCGTCAACAGCGACTGAGAGACGGTGAGGCACAGTGAGAAGAAGATGCAATGTGGAGAAAGGGAACCCTGGATGAAAATGCAGCCACGTAATTTGTTCCCAGTGTGGCCTTGTGGGAGTCACTTCTAGCTTCCTTTCCTCTCCTTAAACAGAGATTGTAATAGAGCTACCTCTCCCAGCAGCTGTCAAGAACACACAAGCTCGTATGTATCAAAAGGGCTGCTTAGCTATCAAGAAATGTACATATAGTGGTCATCCTTTGTGTGACATAAAGTAGCCTATCTATAGTGGATTGAAAGGTGACCCCAAAAGACATATGTCCATATCCTAACCCCCAGAATCTGGGAATGTGTCCTTTTTTGGAAAAAGCATATTTGCCAATATAATTCAATTATGGATCTCAAGATGAGACCATTCTGGATTATCTGGGCAGGCCCTAAACAAGTGTCCCTGTAAGTGGTGGGAGAAGACAGAGAGAAGCAGGAGGAGCCACGAAGGGGAGATGGGAGGGGCCAGAGGCCAAGGAACAGCTGGAGCCACCAGAAGGGGGAAGAGGCCAGAAAGTGCCCTTTCCTAGAAACTTCGGAGGGAGTGTGGCCCTGCCAACACCTTGATTTCAGACTTCTGACCTCTGAAACTTGGACAGAATACCTTTCTGCTTCAATAACGCCACCAGGTTTAGAATCCTTTGTTGCAGTAGCCCTAGGAAACGAATGCATTGTCCCTGGGGGGAAGAAAAGGAAAAACAAAACACCACGAGGAGGCTGAATTCCTTTGTTTGAACTGCCATCACGCAATGCCCCAGACTGGGTGGCTTCAACCCTTGACCTTGATTTCTCGCAGTCCTGGAGGCTAGAAGTCCTCAAACAAAGTGCCAGCAGACTGCACTTCTAGTGAGAATGTCTTCCCGGCTTCTCGACTGTGTCCTCACATGGCCTGCCCTGCTTGCGTGTTCAGAGAGAGAGCTCGGTGTCTCTTCCACTTCCTATGAGGACATCGGTTGTCTTGGATTAGAGCTCTACCCTTACATGTAACCTTCATTACCTCCATAAAAGCTCTATCTTCATTACCTCCATAAAAGCTCTATCTCCAAACACAGCCATGTTGCAGCTTGGGGCTTCACCATAGGAATTTTGAGGGGAACACAATTCAGTGCATCACAGAGGCCACGTGAAGAGTGTCAGCATCCAGAGCAAGTAGCTACAGCTCCAGTCTGGCAAGTGAAGTGTTCTGGAACACAAGCCAATGTGCTGGGTGGGACCCCAAGAGCAGGTGGCAGCAGAGGGAGGCCCGGGAGGACAGCTTCCTGCACCCTCCGCCGCCTGTTCAAGCCTGCCCCACGTGCAGTTGATGCTGGGCCACTCTTATTCCCTTTTATTTTATTAGAAAAGTGGTTGGCCCCACCATAGGGAAACAACCACAAATTTTCATTTTTGAAAAGTTATTTCTCCGATTTGAAAGACCTCCAAAGAGCATGTGACCTCCAAAGAGCATGTGAATCCCTTCAACATGTATGAGGGGTCGCATTTATAAATAAATATCTGGATAGATTTGGGTCTGAATAGCAAAGATGGTTGGAGTCACTGTATTACAGAATTATTAAAAAGCAGTTTATCCCCAAGTGGGTGGGAACACACATCAAATCCAAATGGCAGAATTGCGAACAGGATTTGGGATTATACAGCAGAAGCACATGGGGTAACTGCTCTGAAATTTGACGGTTCAGCATGTTAAATTAAGTCCTTTGACATCTTTTAAAACCTAAGGAAATCGCTCTTATGTTTCTCTAATAGGTTAGGTTTTGATGAAATAAGCAGTTCAAACATTTCCAACCATACAAGCTTTGGAAACAAATAGCTGATCACCATCCATTCCCGCAGATCCATTTCCCTTGAATGTTTACAATGTATTTGTTCAGTAAGTATGTCTTCGGTTCCTACTATGTGCCAGGTGTAAGACTGGATTTAACCATAAACAGAAATAGACAACACCCAGCCAGAAGGGGGGTCCACAGTTGGCACTGGGGTTCACGAGCAGGGGGAACAAGACAGCCTTACAAACAGGGAGGCCCCAGCACAAGAATCTAGAAAGGGAGGCAGAACACAGGCCAATCACAGGGGA
Source organism: Ailuropoda melanoleuca (assembly GCF_002007445.2). NCBI lineage: Eukaryota > Metazoa > Chordata > Mammalia > Carnivora > Ursidae > Ailuropoda > Ailuropoda melanoleuca. The sequence goes on along the minus strand of NC_048224.1, from coordinate 34,636,103 downwards.
CCCGGCAAGGTTTATGCAAACTCAGGAATAGTCAAACCACCGCCTGAAGTGGTTATGCGGACTGAGGGATGGGGAGGCCTGGGGCGGGACACATCAGGGCCCCCAGTAGCCCAACCCAGGTGCCCCTTCCCTGCTCTACCAAGGCGTGGCTACAACACTGAGCACACCCAGCCAGGAGGAGGAGAGGTGCCTGCTTTGGCCACGATGAGGACGGGACAGGAGCAAAGGAGCACAGACACAGGGACAACAGTACATCCAGCTGCAAGCCGACAAAGAGAAAAATAGCCCAGAAAGTGAGGCTGGAACTGATTCAAACCGACCTGGTGAAAACTGGGTGGTCAGGGATTCCCTCAAGCATTGGGATTTTAAAGGCCCCAAACCAGGTACACACAAAGGGCCCAAGCTCCCAGCGACTTTGGAAGGCCACCTCCAGACCTTCCTCCACTGTCATTCTCTCACTAACCAGCAGCTCTGGTCTTTGATCATTGTCTAGCGTGTCTCCCTGACCTGCAGCTCACGTGAGACTAGCAGGGGAGGTGAGAAAAGAGAAGTGCTGGGAGAGGGGAGCCCCCCACCCCGAATCATCCCATAGACTTTAAGTCAATTCCTTTTCTCTTTGGATTTTTTTCTACCTGATCTTATCTCTTCTGGAAACTTGCAATGGTTTCCAAACTTAAACAATGCCCCCCCCCTCCAAAAATGTACGGGGCAAATAGTCAGACTTTTTTATCTGCCCTTGTATTAAAGAGACCCTGGAGTGGTGATCTTGGAAAAGCCATGGCCTCCTTCAGCCTCACTTTTCATCTTTGAAGAACAGGAATGAATGAGGATAAAAGCCCAGCTCACAGAGCTAATGTGGGGATGAGAGAATTTCCACGATTTGCACATGTGCGTGCATTAGTAATTGTTGGTAGAGACATGCCAAGCCACAGAAGAGAAGAGACCCGAAACTCCCTCCCTGATGCCTGAGAGTCTGTCCCCGCACTAGACCATGAGGTTGTCACCCCAAGTACCTGCACCAGAGATAAGGATTCCGTCAAGAACAATAGTGTCTGCCATTTACCCAGTACACCCTATGCCCTGGCATTGCCCTAAACGGTTCCCCTGTACGGCTCACTCTGTCTTCAGAATCAGTCAGTGAAAGGGCCATAGTTGTGCCATTCTGTGAACTTACCAAAAACCATTGAATCGTATGCCTTAAATGGGTGAATTGTGTGGTATATAAATTGTATCTCAATAAACCTGTTCTGAAAACAAAATCAAACCCTCAATGAAAAAGGAGCTCCTACTCTCCTCACTGTATAGATGAAGTAACCATGGCTCAGACAGGTCCCAGTGCACCCTGAAGTCACACAGCCAGCAGGGAGAAGAGCCAGGACACCTGCCTCCTGGGCGGCTCCCCTGCTCTGTGAGGGTCACTTCCAGAAGGCTTGCTCTCTGGGAGTGCCGGGACCATGCACGGTTGTGCTGATTCTCCCCACAGCCCCTGAGGCAGTCTGCTCCTGTGTGGGAGAATGAGGGTCCTCAGAGAGTTTCCACACCTGCTGAGCCAAATCGGCCTCTGTGGAGTTTCCACGCCTTTATGCTGTTCCTCGCGCTGGAACCACATGGAGCGAGGGTACTCTGCACTCTAGGACATGCTTCACGTAGCAGGACACAGCAGGAGATTCCTCCTTCTTTTCTCCTTGGCCTGAGAGGCACACGGGTCCAAAAGAGCCTTGCAGAATACAGAGCTGGGAGATCGGTGATTCCCAAAAACCAGCCTGTGGATCCTGGCTGTACCACAGTCACCAGCTAAAAATCCCAGCTTCCATTGAGAGAGCCCAAATCAGTGGGTGTAAACCCAAGAGTCCATATTTTTTTAGAAGCTACCAAGTGATTTCTGTCAGGAGCAAGGTAAAAAAAACCAAAACCCAAAAAACAAAACAAACACCATAATTTTTAAGAAAGAAACTGGGGGCGCCTGGGTGGTGCAGTCAGTTAAGCACCCACTCTTGGTTTCAGCTCAGGTTGTGATCTCAGGGTTGTGAGATTGAGCCCCGCGTGGAGCTCTGCAAGTCGGCTTCTCTCTCCCTCTGCCCCTCCCCCACCTCGCTCTCTCTCACATGAGCTCACTCTCTCTCAAATAAATAAATAAGTTTTTACCAAAAAAAAGAAAGAACGAACCTGAAGCTCAGAGGGACACAACTATCTCAAAAATCACACAGCCATATTCAAACCAGCTCACTTTGGGACAGGCCCACTTCAGTGTCAATGATTCTAAATCAGAAACTGATATGAGACTATAGATTATAATGCAAAGGGTAAAGGACAGGAATATGTTATCCATACAAGAAGAGGCGCTATTAATCAGCAACTTAATCCTAATATCTATTTTTTAAAATGCAGTCAAAACAATGTAGGACATTTTATAGCCATCAAATTTAAGACGAACAACACCCAGTTTGGGTGAGGTTATACTGAAACTGATTCATTTGCACATTGCATGTAACAGTTGAAATTAGTATAGTACTTTGCACACCACTGCAGCATGGTAAACCAAGAGCATTGGGCTGAGTCTGTTACTTAGTGCCTACTTTGTGCCAGTGTTGGAAATACAGGTACAAGTAAGAATTGCTCGCTGCCTTCAAAGAGCTCACTCTGCATTGGAGGAATCAGAGAAGTGAATGTTTCTTTCAACATTAAAGGTAAGTGGTGAGCACTGGGGATCCTGACATCTTCCAAGGAGGGCCTCCTGGCCCTAACTGGGAGGCTCAGGAAAAGGATTCCTAAAATTGAGCTGGGGCGCCTGGGTGGCTCAGTCGGTTAAGCACCTGCCTTTGGCTCAGGTCATTATCTCAGGGTACTGGGATCAGCTGCATCAGGCTCTGGGCTCAGCAGAGAGCCTGCTTCTGCCTCTCCTTCTGCTCATCCCCTCTCCCCCATGTGTGCTCTCTCTCTCTCTCAAATAAATAAATAAAATCTTAAAAAAAAAAAAGAAGAAAGAAAGAGAGAAAGAGAGAGAAAGAAAGAAAGAAAGAAGAAAGAAAGAAAGAAAGAAAGAAAGAAAGAAAGAAGAAAGAAAGAGAAAGAAAGAAGAAAGAAAGAAAGAAAAAAGAAAGAAAGAAAGAAAGAAAGAAAGAAAGAAAGAAAGAAAGAAAGAAAAAGAAAGAAAGAAAGAAAAGAAAGAAAGAAAGAAAGAAAGAAAGAAAGAAAAATGATTGACCTAGTCTTGGAAGCTTGCAAGAGGGAAGCCAGGGCTACAAGTACTTGGAGACAGGTGGGTCTGAGCCACAGAGCCTCCGGGGTTCTGCTAAGAGTCTAGGTTTTGTCCTATACGTTACAAGGAGGCATTGAAGGCTTTAGACAAGGGAATGACATGCACACATGTGCTTTGGAAAGGTCTCTCAGGCCATGGTGTGGGGGACAGCAGATGCACAAGAGCCGACAGGGAGGCCAGGTAGGAGGATGTGGCCATGGGCGGAGCAGGGAAGAGACAATGTAGGCTCCCACAGAGCAGAGACAGTAGGAGGAGAGGAAGAGATGGATGGGGGAGAAGGAGGGGCAGGAGACTTCCTGCATATTCTAATCACCCAGTCACCAGAATTTAGTAATTTTTTGTGGAGATTTAAGGGGGAAAGAAGAATTGAAGACAATCTCAGAGGAAGAGCTGGAAATGGAGTTCGCCAGGGGCCAGTGATGCCCCGAGGGTCACTGAAGGCAGTCCTGTGGCTCAGGGCAGTGGGGACGTCCCACCTGCGTTAGCATCCCAGGCGCTGACTGGCTGCTGTGGGGAGAGCAGAGTCCAGGCCATAGGGACTAGGAAGGTGTCCCAGGTTTTCCCAGGAAGCCAACTCTGAGACGCAGATGAGCGTGCAGGTTTACTAGGGTGTGACTTTGGGGTTGTTGCCCGTGGAAGAAAGGAGAAGGAGACGGAAGCAGAACGAGCAGAGGGAGCAGTTGGGCTGTGATGGAGCCCTGATGGAGGTCTCTGCCCCAAGGCTGGGATGGCCCTTCACAGCTGTCCCAGGCTGCAGAGAAAAGGCCAGGCCTTTACATCCCTGCATTCGTCATACAGCCGGCTCAGGGAAGGGGCTTCAGCAAGGCAGCCGTCTTCTATGGAAGCCATCCTGCACAATTGTCTGCAGGTAACACTCCTGGAAGCTGGGGGGCCACGTCCTGCACTTCTGAAGCCGGATCTGGGTGGCCAGCACAGGGGCCACTGAGACACCACTAGTGAGGATGTCAGAGTCAAGCATGAGGGCTGGTGCCAGTCTCCCGGTGAGGGGATTGAAAACCAGAACAAAAGCCCAGGTGTGAGACGGAGCCGCTCAGTGGGCGTTTGGGGGGGGGCGTGAAGGAGCCAAGCCCTCCTCCAGCTCTGTGGGTACCAGTCCAAGGGCAGCAGGACTCTTTTCAGACTCACTGGAGCGTTCCAAGCCCCATAGACTGTTGCCCTCAAACATGATAGCCTCTGTCCAGGCCAGGGTCCCTGGCAGCTGCTGCTGGCCCGTGGGAATGGGAAGGGTTGGCACTCCGTCGTACTCTAACCACAATCGCCAGAATCTGGGAACAACCTGCCTACCCAACAGTAGGGAACAAATGAGTCAATCACCATGTTTCTGTATCCTTTCAAATAATTCAGGCAACTCTTAGATCACATGAAAAAAATAGTTAGGATTCATTCAGCAAAGAAAAGAACGTGAAATATTCACCTCATTGGTATAATGATAAAAATGAGCTCTGCACATGGACAGATGCTGGCAGCAAACACAGAAAATAAAATCATTGATTTTTATGATTGAGGGAGTAGGGATGGGTTTTAATTCCTATCACCATAGTTTATTGTAAATACTTTTTTCCAGCCTTGACCACCTCCCACCAGAGGAGGCTACAGATGCATTCGTATTGGTGTGCGGCTGGCCCACATTATATCCCATTTCATCCTTACAGCAACATCTGTGTGCAGCCCACACTCCAGGCAGACCTCCAAGCCTGCTAATAGATTGTCCAGAGGCAGCCATTAGCTATGTCTCTGAACAAAAGGGGTTCAAAAGTTGGCAATGAGGAAAATATTTCTAGGAGGCAAGAAAAGAGGGTTTTATGCCTCCCAGTCCCAACAACTAGCAAGTGGGACATTAAAAGAGGCCGAGTATAGATCGATATTCAAGCAAAGTGTTTGTAAGAACAACTGATAGGCTGTTTTCAGAGGAGTAAGCCCACTAGATTCGAGCAGATGCAAAAAGACTATAAGAAATAAATAAAGGAAACCTCATGAACAATAGAGTCATGAAGCCCTGCAGGCGGAGCTCTCACACACCACCACTTGAGGCAAGAAGTGTATCTCCCCTTCTCCAACTGGAAGGGGCTAACTTTCCATAGCCCAGCAGGGGGAAGGAATACTTTCTCCTTGCCCAGCAACAGCCCAGCCAATGAGAACTCAGCAAAACCACTGCTGCCAGGTTCCTCCTGTCCCCTACAAAAGCAAGCTCATCTCCTCTGTTCTCTGGATTTGCCTATGGTTCACCACAGTTTGCTTGCCCCAAATTGCAATTCCTCTGCTATTCCCCAATAAACTCATTTTGTGGATAAAATAAGTGGCCCTCATTTTTAAGGAAGGTCAACAAGATCATTAGTCAAGATGTGGAAGAGTTTCAGATGATCTGCCTTGATCTGTCTACTCGGAAGATTTTACAGATGGCAATTTAAATAATTCAAAATTTAACTCAAGGAAGGTTGGGTAGAGGCCAGCTGGGTCAGATCCTCATGGATTCCTGGAGAGCCAAGTGAGATGGTCCAGGGAGCCCATGGAGAAGGGTGTTGAGAGAGCTCTCCTCCAGCACCCTTTTGTGGTGATCCACTGATATGCATCTGGGCTGCGAAACAACTCAGACCTTTCAAGGCTGAGTCATTCAAGAAGCCACGAACTTCCATCTCTTCCTCATGCTCTAAAGAGTTTCTACAAGTATGGTGAAGAAAAACCCCAAGGTTAACCAAGTGGCCCTTATTTCAGTCATTTTTCCCTAAAAGTACTTTTTTTTTTTTTTAACACCATGGTCAATGGTTTTTGAATGCAGGCTTTCAAGGTTTTTTCCCCCCAAGGAGTTTTAATTACAAATGGTCAAGTAGCCCTAAATCCCATTTCACACATCAACTGAGCTTTGGTTTGGCCTACGATTTCTGAAGACATTTCTTTGTACCTTTCCTGAAGCGATCTAGCAACCATTTAGTGAACTCGCCATGTGCCAAGGACTTGTGTTAGGCATTGAGGACCCAAAGATGAACTAAGCCAGGAGAAACAGTTGAAAGGAAGTAGAATTACATATCACATGTGAGAAGAGCAGAGATGGGAGCACAGAGCCTCATCCATGGGATTCTGTGACCTTCAGAGCCAGATGATATCTTACCTGGAAAGAAAAGGTTAGGAGAATTGCTCCAGATAGAGAAGGTGGCACAAGGCATGACAGAAGCAGACATTTGTAGGGAAAAATGGCAAAGCTGAGGTTCCCACGTGGCAGTAGGCAAAGATGCAGAGAAAGGTAAACCTGTATAGGTAAAGAGGTTTCTGATCGCGAAAGATTTTGCATGCCAAGCCTAAGAGTTTGGATTTTATCCTGAGAGTCATGGGGAGTAATGGGGGTTTTCAGGCAAGGACACAGTGGGATTTGTGATTTTCATTTTTATCTTTCTGGAGCAGTGAGAGGATGGACCTGAGGAAGAAAGGGACACGGCAGGAAATTTGTGAACTCTCTCTTAAAATTTAATGTCTCATTTAATTCGTACATCACTACCATGATTACCCATCCCTCACCTGACAGATGATCTTCTGTGATGTAGATATGCTTCTGTAATGGAAAGATTCCATGGTGTGGTTGAAAGAGCAGCAGGTCTAGAAGTGGAAACCCCAGGCTAGAATTATGACTTCTTTACTGACCAGCTATGCGACCTTGAAAAGGCCACTTCACCTCTCTGATTCCTAGCTCTCTCAACTATCGAGAAGGAACACCTGCCTCCCAGAGGTGTTGTGAAGACCCTGAGACAGGGATGTGAAAGCTGTTGGCGAATCACAGAGCTCTGTGAAAATGCTAATTCCATTGTCCTCCTACTATCCTGGGATATACAGGAGTTCTCATTTCCCCCAGCATTAACTTTGTCATGGGGGTCCACCCAGATTTGGATTCCAGTTTTGCACTGTATTGAGAGAGTCTAAATCATGTATCTTTAGCCAAACTTGTACTGCCTAAAAGGGAGGGCCCATCTTTCTTTAGGTTCCGGTATCCCCAAGAAATTGAGGTTGCACCAAACCACACTCTGCCACTAGAGGGAGCTCATCCTTTAGCATCAAAGTCATTTAAGCTCAACTTCTCAAGAGGTCACCTGCTAGAGGACGCAGAAAGCTGGGGAGGCTTAGTTGGTTGGTTTGAAGGGGGGGGCAGAATTTTAATCATCATTCATCATTAGTCCAGATCTCTTCAGGTAAGCTAGGGTTCCATCCCAGGGTCACCATTTCTTAGTGTACAAATTTGGACAAGTGACTTCATGTATCTGAACCTGTTTCTTCATGATTCCTTTCCAGTGGAGATGGTTATGATGTGAGATATTAGACACAGTGTGTCCAGCAAGTACCTAGCACAGAAAAGTAACTCCATAAATTCTAGAATCCCCTCCTTTTCACATTTTTCTCAAATAACAATAGTTAAGAAATATATATAAATGAAATTGAAAGGCAAACAAGAGAAAACAGTGGAAGGAGGCACGAAGGGCTGGTGACTGCTCTTGGCATCAGATGTGGGCATCCCTCCTTCTCACATCTGTTGAGCGAAGGCATCTATAGATGTAGACGCCGTTTTATAAGCCCCATGGCTAGACTAGGCCGTCACAAACAGATGGGCAGCTAGAAGTAGCTGCAAAATGAAGCAGGCATATGGAGCACAAACCAGAGCTCCCTCTCCTTCTGTTGGAGCCATTCCCCTCAATTCCAGAGTCATTACCCTGAGGTGGGAGGGGACAAATGTTATTTAATTGATTGCATGTCACCCTACCTTATATTTCTGAAATCACCATATTAATCCTGCCTTGTATTTCCACAGAGCTTCTCTTGGTATTCTAGCAAGTGGCTCTGACAAAGGCTGTACCGAAACCATGCCAACACAACTGGTGGAAAAAGAAGATTTGAGTCAAACAACCAGGTTCCCTTGACCGAATTCCAAATATCAGATGGGGTGATTTTTCCTCTGCATTAACCCTTTTTTTTACTAAATCAACAGAGTCAACTAGATCTTTTGATTTCTCTTAGACAAAGGAAAAAGGGAATTCACATTTGTAAAGCACCTGTAGTGTGCCAGGCTCTGTGTTGGGCACGTCACTAACATTCTCACATAATGCTCACAACTCTATAATGGACAGGTGCTTGTTCTGCTTTACTGATGAGGTGCCTGAGCCTCAGAGAGGTTGAGTAAATTGCTGGAGGTCACACAGCTATGTGGAAGCTGTGTGGGAGAGCCAGGTCTGGAGCTCTTTTGTGTGAGACACCAAAGTCTGAGTTTTTCCAACAGGTGTACACCAAATACAGTAATAGTCTCTCTGAAATCTCCCTCTTTAAAGTGTTCTTACGTGATGTGCCCCCTTTTTAGATCTCAGCATCTCGATTTCTAAGTCTTTCTTGAGTTTTCCTTGTTATAAAACGGTTTCCATTTAACCCACCCTCAAACGCACTTACCCTCTTCATTCCTTATCATCATGCCCCACGAAAGGTAAGAATAGCCTGTTTCACATGTAGAGAAACTAAGGCTGGAAGTGACTTGACTAAGTTCACCCAGTTGGCAAGTGAGGCTTCTGGGTGTAGAAAAACAACTTTCTCTCATGCAGACACTGCCTCTAGACTGAGCTGGAAGGACCACCAGAGCTCTGGACCTCTGAATACAGAACTCAGGGGCATTAGCCTCAGTACCTTCCTGAGCTCTCATCTCAATACTGATTAAACATATCTTAAATTAGTCACCTTATCTCTGTCTCCACTGCCAGTGCCCCGGGTCAGGCCCACGTTGGCTCTCAACGGGATCCTTGCAAAAGCCAGCCACCTGCTGTCCAAATCTCCAAATCTCCTGCCTCATCGACCCAGCTCCTTGCTGTAAACAGAGGGCTCTTTTCAAAAAATTAATTCTGTGGGGGCTCCTGGGTGGCATAGCGGTTAAGCATCTGCCTTCGGCTCAGGGCATGATCCCGGCGTTGTGGGATTGAGCCCCATATCAGGCTCCTTCGCTATGAGCCTGCTTCTTCCTCTCCAACTCCCCCTGCTTGTGTTCCCTCTCTCGCTGGCTGTCTCTATCTCTGTCAAATAAATAAATAAAAATCTTTAAAAAAATAAAAATAAATAAATTAATTAATTCTGTGGAATCACATAGCTGATGAAAATGTTGCAGTGACACTCCTATCATCTCCCAGAGAAAGCCAGAATCCTTTAACCTGCAAAGAAGCCTCCTTTATGTGCTGACCCAGGCCACCTGTGTAATCTCATCAATTCCAGCCCAAGACCATGCCCTCCCCTACTCAATTGCTTAACAAGGCAATGTAGTATTGGGTCTATAATTAATGCTAATTCATTCCCCTAATGGAACCCTGAAGCTCTAGCTGAGCACAAGCGCTCCCTTGCAGCTAGGTGTGACCATATAACTAGGTTCTGGCCAATGGGATGTAAGGGAAAGTGATGCTGGCTACTTGTGGGAGGTAGCATTGAAAGGAAGCTTCTTGTAGGGCACCTAGGTGGCTCAGTTGACAAAGCGTCCAACTCTTGATTTTGGTTCAGGTCATGATCTCAAGGTCATGATCTCAAGGTCATGAGGTCGGTCTCTGTGTTCAGCAGGGAGTCTGCTTAAGATTCTCTCTCTCCTTCTCCCTCTCATGTCCTCGCTCTTCTCTTTCAAATAAATAAATAAGTAAATCTTTAAGAAAAATAAATAGAAGGAACTTGGGTCCTTAAGGGTTTACAGAGTATGCCACTCCTGTGCTTGGTTTGGCTTCCTTGAAGATAAGGATTTGAGCACATTGCTTTCAGAAATGATGCCAGGAAACACCAGGAGGGAGCGGGGGAGGAAAACGGAGAAGGGGAAGGAACAATAAAGTGTACATTACTAAGCCATTACCACCATGGGCAGCCGGCCCTCGATCACAGTGGGAATACTGGGAGAATGTGGAACAGAGTCATCCTGCCCAAGGGACATGGATACTGAGGGATTTATATGGCAACACCTGCAGAAATTGACAGGAATTTTGGAGGAAAGGGGTATTCCTTTGCTGCCACCTTGGGCCAGCCTCACTCCAGGCAGAGAGTGTTCTGGGGGCAGAGAGGGCCCTCGAGGGAGGCACAGATGCCAGATGACGGATGTCTGGTCTGAGTGCACGCAAATGGTGACTGTGCCAGGGATTTGGCCACACCCCCCCGCCCCCGGTTCAGACGTGTCTGCAACACTCACCACCTCTCCATTCCTTCATTCCAGCTTAGACTTTTATGAAAGAGAAAAGGAAACCTTCCATTTTCTTAAGTGACCGTTATTTAGTCTCTTGAAGCATCGATTTCTGTTAACCAACAATAGTGTGCCATTGTCTGTGTGCAAAGCCCTTCTCTGCCACTTACTAGATGCAGGGGACTGAACCTCTCTGTCCTCAGTTTCTTCTTCTGGAAAATGGGTCCACTCATGCTTCCTCAGAGGGCTGTTTTTTAAGGGTGCCTGGGATGCTACGTGCAAAGCACCCAGCACACTGCCTGCCACAGACTGAAACCGTTGCTATGCTCATTTCACTGCTAAGAGCATTTTTCAAAAGCTACTCTTGAATTCGCCTTCCTAGTTTCCAGGACTGGCCCCTACAAAAGGCAGAACTTGTTGCACTGTCCCAGAGCAGCGCTAAAGAAGGTTCTTAGCAAAGCCTCACTCTACTGCCCCAGAGTAACAATGAAATTGGGACCTGAAGCCAGAGCCAAAGATCAAAGCCAAGAAAAGCCAGCCAATCTAGGAAGAAAATGACCACCGGAAATGAGACCAGCCCCCCTTAGGGAAGCCAGGAGAGGAGGGAGAGGAGACCAGCACTCCCGAAGCCTTCAGCAGAGGTTCCCTAGTCACCGAGCATCTCTGGCCCCATCGTCCAGCCAAGCAGCAGGGAGCCAGTGCCCCATCAGCGTCTGTGAATGAGCAGACACAGGTCACCCAGGCGGTGGCCTGGCTCGGTTCCCAGCTCCGCTCAGTTAGCAACACCGAGAAAAGCAACTCCCCCAGCAGACACCCTGGATGTCTGCAGACTGTTCGCTCTCATCTCCTCCTCCCTCCCCACTCCAGCCCCCCAGCACCAGGAGCAGAGATCACACCCCAGAGCCTGAAAGCCACATCTCCTCCCTTTCAAAGAGCAGTCTATGGGAACCTGGAATCATTAACAATTGCAGGGCTGCCCAAGGTAAATATCTGTTGACTCCTGATGGATAGCAAGTGCTCAGTCATTAAGATTCGTTAAAATTGAACCTAGGGGGTTATTGTTTTAACTGTTACTCTCCCCGGGTGCTATCACACATGCAGAACTGGTCGTTAATATTAATTATTCAGTTGGCTTCTATGGAATACTTCCCTGAGCCAGCCTCCGTTATTAGCCAGGGTCTCAGAAACTAGGAGACGGGCTCCATGACTTTGATTAAACTGTGTCTAGCTGGGAAAGCCACTGAGCAACCAGGTAACTTTACAAGTGAGGTGGACCAGTGATCTTTAAATGTTCACTGATAGGAATTAATCTGACTCTAAATTTGTAGCTTCTGGGCCCCACTCTCAGGGAGCTGCTTTTTTTAGAAAAAGGCTTTATTTGTTAGAACAGTTTTAAATTTACAGAAGTATTGAGAAGACAGTACAGTGAGTCCCAGTTTCCTCAATTATTGACATCTTAGATTTGTATGGTTCATTTATTCAAATTATGAACCAATGTTGATACAGTTTTATTTACCAAAGTCCATCGTTTACTCAGATTGCCTTAGGTTTTACCTAATGCCTCTTTCCGTTCCAGAATCAGACGGACATCACATTCTATTTAGTGTGTCACCTCCAGTGGCTCCCCCTGGCTGTGATGGTTCCTCAGAGTTTCCTCGGTTTTTCATGACCCTCACAGTTTTGAGGAGTATTGGTCAGTTGATTTGCGGGGTGCCTCTCGACTGCATGTTTTTCTCATGATTGGAACTGGGGCTGTGGGTTTGGGGAGGACAACCACAGAGGGAACGTGCCATTTTCATCACATCCTATCAAGGGTACGTACAATCGGCAGGACTTATCACTGTTGATAAGTCACTGACCGAGGTTGTGTTTGTCAGTTTTCTCCACGCTGAAGTTACTTTTTTTTTTTTTTTAATTGCTTCCACAATCTGCTTTTTGGAAGGAAGACACTATGCGCAGCCCACACTTAAGAAATGGGAAGTTTGCCCTCCCCATCCTTGAAGGCAGAGTATCTACACAAATTATTTGGAAAACTTCTGCATGGGAGATTTTTCTCTTCGCCCTATTGATTTATTCAGTCATTTTTATGTCAGTATGAACTAATGGCTATTTATTTTACACTTCAGGTTACAATCCAATGCTGTCATATCTTGTTGCACAAACCATCCCAGGGTTGGCCATTGGAAGCTCTTCCAGTTGGCCTCTGTGTCCCTTTGACACACGCCCATCAGTTTAGGTCTTTTTGTTTGTTTCTGAGCATGTCCTCACTTTCTAGCATGATGAGATGCTTCAGGCCTACACATTTTTCATGTTCTAGTCCTAGAATCAACCGTTTCTTCAAGGAGCCTCGACACCTTTTATTGAAGAGTGGTTTTAGTAAGAAAGGTTTGGGTGCTGGGTGGAGGGCTTGCATTTTATGTAACTTCTTTTTGATTATAATTTCAAACTTACAGGAAAGTTGCAATAAAGCATTGTGTTTTGTGCCATTTGCTGTGTCATTTGATCTCTTTCTCTCTGTATATAATTTTTTCTAAACCATTTGGGATATCATGGCTCTCTACCTCCAAACACTTCAGTGTGTATTTGCTAAAAATAATAAGGATGTTCTCTTACATAACCACAAAGAGTTACTGATTTCTAAAAATTTAACATAGATGTAGAATTCTTTATTCCAAACTACCATCCATTGTCCAATTTTGTCAATGGATCCAACAATATCCTTTATGGATTTTTATCTTCTTCTAGTACAGAACTCAGTCTAAGATTAGGTACTGCACTTAGTTGTCACGTCCCTTTAACCCCCCTGTAATCTGGAACAGTTACCCAGCCTTGCTTTGTCTTTATGACACTGACATTTTGTGAAGAATGTCATCTGCTTTTTTAGACAGAAAGTTCCTCGTTGGGGATTTGTCCAACTGACCAGAGTTGACCAAATTATGAAGTTTGAAGGCATAGTACCCAAGTCTATCCTCACATCTGATACCAATTGCAGATTCAGGGGATTACCAAAACTACCCTCACGTTCGATAATTTGCTAGAAGGGCTCATGGAACTCACAAAAGGCTGTTTTACTTACAGTTGTGGTTTCTTACAGAGAAAGGACATAGATTAAAATCAGCCAAAGGAGTAGATGCACAGGGATCATAGATACATGGGGCAGAGTCTTGGAGGGTGCCAAGCTGGAATTTTCCGTTTTTCTCTCCCCAGGGAGTTAGCATACATTGGCCTCCCAGAATCAATAGGTGACAATACTCCCAAGTGTTGGGTGAGGGAAGCCCACTCAGCCTCAATGCGTAGAGCTGATATTGGAGTTTCATCACACGGGCGTGACTGACTGACTGACTGATTGCCCACATGGTTGAACGCAGTCCCCAGTCTCAGACCCCAACCTGTGTCATGTAACCCAAGTTCCACATTCTCTTCACAAGGTTGGTCTTGCTGGTGTGGCCAGCCTCCACTTCTATCACTGATGACATGGACTACTTCCCAGAGCTGAAGGCAACAGCCAAATTTCCATGGTCAAGGCCAAATTCTTTAGTGTGAGCTGATGTTTTTTCCTAAATAGGTCCAGTTATGCATTCCCAGCTGTGATAGCATCGAAGCAACATTGTGGCCTTCTCCAAGTATCATATCTAAAGGCACACTGTCACCCTATCCATTTGCCTCACATTGGTAATGTTAATTATAAACATCCAGTCCAGGTACAGTTTTCTTCCACCATATAGAATTTATATTTTCCTTTGCTTCTAATACCCCATCTATTAAAAGGGGGGGGTGCAACTTAAGATCAAGCAAATATCCCACACCTAATCAAAATTCCCCTAGATTCAACATCTACTGATGCATCTTGCCTGAACCAATCTTTACGATGACGACAGTTGCAGAACGTTGCTGTGCCCTCTCCAGCACCCCCTCCAACCTCACCAGCCAGCACTTGTCAGCTGCCATAAGCAAGGAGGACCTGCAGTTTATGTAAGCATACCCAAGTGATTCTGATGCAGGAGGTTTCCCTAATGTTCTCTGAGAAACACCCTGACAAGCTAATCTAGTTCAGAAACAAAAACTAGAATAAGTCTCCAGTTCATGGATAAGGAGACATTCATCTGTAGGAGAAACACTTCTCAGGGAGAAGGCACAGTGCTTGCAATGGCCAGGGGTGTGGAAGAGTCTAGCTCATTTGGGAAAAGGCTAAGCATGGGGCCTAGAAGAAAGAGGTCTTTCTTTCTTTCTTCTTTCTTTCTTTCTTTCTTTCTTTCTTTCTTTCTTTCTTTCTTTCTTTCTTTCTTCTTTCTCTCTCTCTCTCTTTCTTTCTTAAGATTTTATTTATTTATTTATTTATTTGAGAGAGAAGGAGAGTGAGAGAGAGAGCACAAGCAGGGGGAGCAGCAGAGGGAGAGGGAGAAGCAGGCTCCCCGCTGAGCAAGGAGCCTGATGAGGGACTCCATCCCAGGACTCCGGGATCATGACCTGAGCTGAAGGCAGACGCTTAACTGACTGAGCCACCCAGGTGTCCCAAAAGAGGTCTTCTTTCGATTTCCTTTGCTTATTTTCCTTATTTTCTTTCCAACAGCTTCATGCTCCTGCCTAAAACCCTTCATTTTTACAGAACACAATCAAATCCTCTTTAATATCACACCCCCCTACTAGTCATAGTGACTCAGCACTACCTGCTGTATTTGGGGGCTTGTGAGAAATGCAGAATCTCAGACCTCATCACTGACTCACTGAGTCAGAATGTGCATTTGATTAAAATCTCCAGATGGTTTGTTACCACTTTACATTTTGGAAAACATTGAGCTTCAGGACCCCTTTTGATCTAGCCCCTGACTCCCAGCCCTATCTCAGGCCATCCCTGCCCCAGAAGTCAAACTCCAAACATACCGAACCATGTGCACTCCTCTGAAAATGCCTTCTACTCTCTCCAACCTCCAAATAGCCTTTTTGCCAGCTAGTCCCTTGCCAGGAATGCCCTGACCCATCCCACACCACAGCACTTTGAATGCTTGCTTCCTCTTCCACCTTCTGGACTCAGCTTAGAATCATTTCCTCCAGTCTTCCCTGATTCCACCAACCAGGCAAGAAGTCCGTGTCATGTGCTTCCAAGGCACCCTCAACCTCCATTCTCCCAGCTCACATCCACTGTACAATAAGTACCAGAATTTCTCCTATCTTTCCCTCCACTGAATACTGCAAGCAATTTAAGGGCAGTGACTCTGTCTTATTCATTCATTCACTCATTCATTCCCAGAACGAAGTACCTGAGCCCTAATGGCCACTAGTAAAATTTGTTTAACTAAATAATAGATATATGCTTGATTATAGTAATAATTAACATTTATTTCATGTTTACTATATGCCTGGCACTGTTCCGTGTCAGATACACACACACACACACACACACACACACACACACACACACTGCCATACTAATTATGCAGACATAATTATTATGTCCATTTTGCAGATGAGAAATTGAAGCACAGAGAAGATTGGTTTCTGAACCAGGATTACACAGTTGGCAATTGCCAGGACTAGTATTTGAAACCAGACAGTCTGTAAGTTTCATACACTGTGTTTCTTGATACAAAAGTATACTGGGAGGAAAGCAAGCTAGTTTTTCTCTCAAAGTCCTTTGTGGATGGGTAAGTTCTAGCAGACTGACACTCATATGCACAGAACTTAAAGCCCCTTCACCATCAGGGCAATGTGCCGTTATTGTTGTCAAGGTACCTGCAAGACGGGCTGCTACTTGTGAGTGCTGAACTTGCAAACCCCAAAAAGGAGAAGAAAGGATTAAGGATGTTCAAATCAGTTTCTAAGTGAAAAGGATAGGACTGTCATACTCTGGCACAGTCTTTAAGACAGGGACAGGCCTTCTAACCATCTCAGAAGGTAAACCGCTCAAGGAAGTTTATCACAAAGAAATGGACACATTTACGAAAGTTGTTAAACTAAACTCACTCATTCATTCCATACATGTGCTGAATTCTATTGCTATTAGCCAGGCATTGTGCAGGTACAGATGATGAAACACCAACGAAAGGAACAGATATGGCCCTGCCCTCAAGGGACTTACAGCCCCTATGGATATGCATAATAACGGATTATTACCATATACATGCCGTATCTGAGTCATAGCTGAAGAGAATAATGGCTCCTTGTAAGAACACATGTTTCAGGATGATAGAGGCAAGAGTCAAGACTGGTCTTTACTCTTACTGGCTATGTGAGCCCAAAAAAGTAATCTCAGCCTGTGTCCTCTTTTGCAAATGCTAATAATCCCTTCCTCATGGGCATTGAGCCATTCCTTGATTCAACAAACATTACTGGCTATCTGCTAAGGGCAGGAACTGGGAATATAAATAGGAAGAATACAGTGTCTGGCCTTCTGGTGTTCATCACAGTGTGGGGGAAAGGCGTACAATGCACTGAGGAATTCCCTGCTTGATCCCCAGGGCCCATTTGGCACATAACAGGCATGCACCAGAAATAGGTGTTAAATGGACACATGTAAATTAAAACACCACAAGGGAATTGGTAAGTGTATGACAGGCCTGAATAGCCATTCATTTATCCCAACTTTCCATCCAAAGTTATTTACTGAGCATCTACTACGTGCCAGCCTCTCTACTAGACCACAGGAATACGGCAATAGACAAAACAAAGACTCCAGGGAACTTGACCCAGGTGCAGTGTTCACTGTACTAGAGAAAAGTAGATGATAAACCAATCAATCAATGCAGAACTTCCTACCAGGTAGTATGAATGCTATGAAGAACAGCAGAGCAGAACAAGGAAGGATCGGTGAAAGCAGGGGGAGGGGGGAGGGGACTGTTGGACCCATCAGGATGCACTGAGCTTGCACCGTAGAAACAGACAATGCAACATCTCAGGGGCTTCGCACAACATAGGTTTACAGTCTGCTCTCTCGAGGTCTGTTGTGGGTATGGACTAGGAGGCTTGAATGCTTGGTTCCTGTTCGGCCTTCCGGACACAGCTGAGAAATGATTTCCTCTAATCGTCCCTGTCCCTCTGGCTGGTTTAGAAGCTCCTGCTGTCTACTTGCACACAGTGCTGCGTGGGGTCCGCCCATGACAAGGCTGCCACCTCAGCACGAGGCTTCCCGGTCCACCGCGGCAGGTGAGGAGAGAAGCGAGACGCAAGCACCCACAAGCCCGCACGATACACAGCACTTCTGCTCCCAGTCCGTGGGCCAGACCTAGTCAGCGGCTAGACCTGAATTCCAGAGCTCAGGGATACGTGAGTCTTCTACACCACGGAACTTGAGAAGAAATCAATATTCTTTATTACTTTGTTTTTCCTTTCAGCTTCACTGAGGTATAATCGAAACCATTATTCATGAACATTAGTAATGGGCTAATGTCTACCAAAGACTTGGTGTTTTTTTTTTTTAAGATTTATTTATTTATTTTAAAGAGCGTGGGAAGGTGTGAGTGGGGGGAGGGGCAGAGGAGAAGAACCTTCAAGCAGACTCCCTGCTGAGCACGGAGTCCGATGTAGGGTTTGATCTCACGACCCATGACACCACAACCCATGAGATCATGACCTGAGCCTAAACCAAGGGCCATAGGCTTAACAGACTGAGCCACCCAGCGGCCCCCAAAGACTTATTTTTAAACACATGTTCATGAAGGCTTCTTGGAAGAGGTAATTTTTGAGCGAAGTCGGAATTGAAATGATGTCATGAATGAATCTGGGGAAAAAAGTGTTCCAACCTGACACAACAGCTAATGCAAAGGTCCTGAAGGTGGATGCGCTTGGTATGTTCATGAGCAGCAAGGCTGTCAGAGCAGCAGAGTGCTGGGAAGTTCATAGGCCTCAAACAGCATAGTTGATCTGGGCTACAGAGGACAAATAAGAGTTTGCCAGACTTAAAAGGGGTGTTCCAGATAGAAGGCACTGCAGGGCCAAAGAAGTAATGTGGACAAAGTGAAATGATATAGGTGAAAGTACTTTATAGAGTAGAAAGGGCTCCATTCACTAGTTGTTATTACCCTCCACACATAAAGAAGAGGTAGCAAAGGTATTAGAGCAAATGGTGAAGAAAGGTGAAGAATCTGGGAAGTAGCTTTGTCGGAAAAAAAGAATCTTTACAAAAGATGAAAAGAAATCAGTGAGAAAACATTGGCATTAGAAACGCAGATGCAGGGGCGCTTGGGTGGCTCAGTCGTTAAGCTGTTGCCTTCGGCCCAGGGCGTGATCCCAGAGTCCTGGGATTGAGCCCCGCATCAGGCTCCTCTGCTGGGAGCCTGCTTCTTCCTCTCCCACTCCCCCTGCTTGTGTTCCCTCTCTCGCTGTCTCTCTCTCTCTCTCTCTGTCAAATAAATAAATAAATAAAATCTTTAAAAAAAAACGCAGATGCAACCTTTTTCTGATAAGCCCTTTTGGTGTTCTGCAAACACTGGAAGAAGTTGTAGAATCTGCAAATACTTCAGCAAAACCCTCTGTTGCTGGTCCTGCTGCCATTGCTACTACTGCCACTTAGGAAACTCACAAGAAAACGCCAAGAAAAATGATGATAGGAGATCATTCATCATACTAGAAATTAGCCTGATTAGATATGTAGTAGTCCAGGTCCTCCAAAGACATAGAACTTCCCAGAGAGAGAGATTGATAATGAAGATTGGCTCATGTGATTATGGAAGCAAAGAAGTCCCACGATCCACCATCTGCCTGCTGGAGCCTGAGAAAGCTGGTGGCGTCAGTCCCCGCTGGATCCAAAGCTGTGAGAACCAGGAGCACTGATGGAAAAAATTCCAGCCTGAGAGTAAAATACAATGTCCTTGCTCAGCCAGGCAGAGAAAGGATCTCCCCCTTCCTCGGCCTTTTTGTTCTATGCAGGCCCTCGATGGATTGGCTGATGCCCACCCAAATTAGGGAAGGCAATCTGCTTCACCAAGTCCACAGATTCAAAGTCTAATTGCATCCAAAACACCCTCACAGAAATTATTGTTTAATCTAGGCACCCCATAGTCTAGCCAAGTTGACGCATAAAATTAACCCTCACAAGATGCCAGCTTCCAAAGAAAGACATCACCAAGTCGACCCATCCTTCAGAACCAAAGTTGGCAGTCTTGGTCTCAGGAAAATCAGAGAACCCAGGTTGCCCCTCCAGGAACCCATTACTCCACACATGGAATAAATGGCAAGTAGTTATTTTTATGGAAGCAATAGAGCATGGTAGTTAAGAATACATGGCGGATCTGGTTCTTACTCATCTCACCATGTGGAGTAAATATATACAGTATTGGGTGACCTTGGACAACCACATTCCTCTCTCTGACTTCTTCCTCTTCTATAAATTAAAAATAATAATAATACTATCTTCCCCAAAAAGTTGTGGTGAGAGTTCAAGGAGAGGATGCATGTAAAACACACAATAAATGTTAGTTCTTGTCTATACCTTTAAATATTAGGAATCCTACTACAGTTAGAAAAGAGTTGGTGGAAAGCTTGAGAGGAAAATGTACAACAACAGGGTTAAATTGCAGATATTCCCATTGCGACCAGAAGGAGAAAGGAAGAAAGAATTCAACTTTAGTAAGCATTAACCACGTGACAGACACTCCTAGACCCTAAATCCTTTGTCTCATTCATTTCTCACGACCATCTCTGAAGAGTGAATCGGGCACTATTGTCTTCATTTTTCAGAGACTGAGTTTCAGACAAGTTTAGTATCTTGCTCAAGGTCACTTAGTTCCTAAGTGGTATTTTTTTTTATGGCTGCAAAAACCTGTTCTCTTTTCATTACAGCAAAAATGTTTCAGCACGTTACCAATATCCTTGCTATTATTATCAATACTAATGTTAATCATTAATCTCCCAAAGAAGCACATCTGAAGTCAACTCTCCAGGCCCGATATCAATTCATTTTAGGAATAAAGGTGATTCTTATTAGTGGGCTTTTCAAGAGAGTCACACCATTTACTAGCATTATAACCTGGGGTGAACTCCCTAAACCCTCAGCCTTTATTTGCTCACCTGCAAAATGGAGAGAACAATGCTTTGCAAAATTGCCATGTGGATTAAATGAGATTCTATATGGGAAATCGCCCAGCAAAGTGCCTGTTTTTTCATCTAAATCTTCAGATCAGCCCTACGGAGATAGTTTGGAAATCCCTTACTGTCAGAAACCATTGAAGTGATAATCTAACTTCTAATAGCCATGGTTACTTTTGTAGATGTAAGGAAATACCTCTTTGGGCAAATTCTTTTGTGGAATTAAAAAAGCAAGGGAGTTCATCTTTCTCTAGGTTAAGAATAAACAGGAAGAAAGTAGACACTGAATGAACTTCATAACCCAATCTTATAAATTTCTTATTTTTACCTATCAGGGAATATATTTCACTTTTGCTGCATGTGAGAGGATATGCAAAAAAAAAAAAAAACGCACACACTGGATTTATTAAAATAATCTATAGGTTGAGCTTATTAGCTTTTAAAATTGACTTATTATTTGGGATTAAGATAGGAATCCTAATACGAGTATCAAAAATATCTCCCAGATGGACAAAATCAGTGCGTTCCAAAGTTGCCTGCCTGATTCATTGGCTCTAGGATGGGGACAAGAAAGCTGTGCTTTCACAGACGACTCCAGGTTATTCTTAAAACTGGGCAAATCTGGAAAATACTATTCAAACCCACCTGGCAAATTTCATGATGTTTCACCTCCCCACGAGGCTACTAAATTTGGCCTCAAGTATTTTTGGCCAACGCAACTACCAAATCATTAAACAATTCCCTGCTGTGACTGACAATTAACTTTTATAAAGTACTGCTATATTAATTTCAGAAAAGAAAGCATTGCTACAAATGAAGCCTGTCGGCCCATCTGAGCAGTGAAGAAAGTATTCAGACTGCACTAGAACAAAGAAGCCCACTTTGAGTAGGGAAGAGAATGTGCTCCAACAGATCTCTTTGACCAAGTGATTTAAATCAGGTCCTACCTGACATCAGACACTTGAGAAACTCGTTTCTGAGCATCACCACACAGCCAGGCAGAAGATAATGAAGGGCAAAGAAATTATGAACAACCGGGGCACCTGGGAGGCTCAGCTGGGCATCTGCATTTGGCTCCGGTCATGATCTCAGGGTCCGGGGATGGAGCCCCATGTCAGGCTCCCTGCTCAGCAGAGAGTCAGCTTCTCCTTCTCCCTCTGCCCCTCCCCCGTCTCATGCTTGCTCTTTCTCATTCAAATAAATAAATAAATAATCTAAAAAAAAAAAAGAAATTCTGAACAACCGAACTTAATGAAGCTAATGAACATTTACATAATGCCACAGGATTTACAGAGCCCTTTTACAAACATCTTCTCATTTACCCTTCAGAGCAACTCTGTGAGGCAAATTATCCTCATTTTATAGTCGAGGCTATCAGGGCTCAAGCTAATTATCAAATTGTCCCTGGACACTGTGTTTCCCAGATTCTAGGTTCCTGGCTCTTTCAACACTCAGAGCGCTTTGACAGACAATATTGAACTCGAGAGAAGGGGTTTCTGGGATGGAATGGAATGAAGAAGGCAACTGTTATAAATCAAGCAGAATAACATATAAGGAAGAAAAGGATGAGGACTCCATCACAGAAATCAAGAGGGCATTCAAGAGTTCAGAAAGGAATCGTGACCAATGACAGCAAATCAACCTCATAAATTTCCAAAGCTGTGCTAGAGTCAGAGCTTGTCGGGGCAGACCCAACACAGAAAGGGCCTTTGCAAGAGGGAGAATATTTCCATTATTCATCCCCAGGTGCCAGCCCCAAGAGCACGAGGAGCACGGCCAACCTACAGGGTCACCAGAGGCTCATCATGCTGAACGTGGTGCCCTAGACCTTAAGACCACACACCAGAGACAGACCTCCAAGCCTGCGGAGCCAGAAGTTATTAGGTCTGAGATCAGATGTCTCCTCCAAGGTCTCCGCTCCAAGCGCCTGGCCATTGGCCCGATCTAGACGACTTCATCTCTCCCCTGGTCTCCTGATTGGTCTCCCTGCTTCCAGCCTCCTTCACTCTCTGCAAAGTGCCATTTCAAACAGCAGCCTGAGGATCCAGTCTCATTCCTCCAGTAAAAGAACTTCAGCAACTCACAGGACGCCTGAGATATGGGTTAGTGTTGCAGGTAATAATTCCAGCACTACAGTCATGCTGCCTGGGTTCAAATCCCAGCTCCCCTCCCACGAGCTGTGGATCCTTAAGAAGTCACTTCTTTTCTCTGAGCTTCCTCTCAATAGTACCCCCCTCACAGACCATAGCGAAGCACTCAGCACAGTGCCTGCCAAGTGGTGTGTGATCAGCACACATGGTGGCTGTCGTTATTGCTCTATAGAACACCAGCCCGGGGAGATATCATCAGAGTGTTTGACCAGTTCATCCTTTGCTAGGAATTGTCCCAGTGTAAGATGGACCCCCAGCCATCACAAAACAACTGTGTGTCTCCAAATACTACTTTTCCATTTGTTCAACAGTAGCTAAGGGCCTACTCTGAGTCAGAAACTGTTTTCAGTCCTGGGGAATCTCTTTTTTTCTATAAAAATTGTATGTATTTAAGGTGTTAAAAGGTTCTGTACCAAATTCCATTGTGTTCATGGGGTCTGGGGACCAATGAGCATTGCTCTGACACCAGCTGGGTATCCCACGATTCAACTCCGTTCTGACACTGTCTACCTGGAGATAGCATCACATCCCACAGGTTAAGGGCTCAGTCCTACAAGACAGCCGCCCTCCACACACACACACACACACACACACACACACACACACACACACTTCAGATGCCAGTCCCGAGAGCACGTTGTCACCTGGAGTGCCAACAACCCCCTCCTTGGATTTGGTTAATGTGCTAGAGTGGCTCGCAGAACTCAGAGAAACATTTTACCTGCTAGACTACCAGTTAATTATAAAAGGATGTAACTCAGGAACAGACAGATGGACAAGATGCACAGGGTGAAGCATGGGGAAAGGGCACAGTTTCCATGCCCTCCCAGAGCACACCACTGTCCCCAAATTTCCATGTCTCTTCAACAACTTGGAACCTCTCCGAATCCTGTGCATTTAGGAGTTTATGGAGGCTTCATCACGCAGGCATGACAGATTATTGACTCCATTTCCAAGAGAATGGCAGGTGGGGCTGAAAATTCCAAGCTTCCAATCATGGCTTGGTCTTCCCAAGGACCAGCCCTCATGCAGGGGCCCTGGAGCCCACCCAAAGCAGTCTCATTAGACCAAACTGACACTCTTATCACCTAGGAAATTATAAGGTGTTTGGGAACTCCGTGCCAGCAACGGAGGACAGAGGCCAATATATATTTTCTATTATCTCACTGGTGTACAATATGATGTTTTCCTATACAAATACATTGTGAAATGATTATTACTACAGCCAGGTTAATTAACATCACTTCACACAGTTACCTCATGTGTGTGTGTGTGTGTATGTGTAATGAGAACACTTAAGGTCGACTTTCTTAACAAGTATACAATATAGTATTATTAACTATAGTCACCGTGCTGTATCTTAAATCTCTAGAACTTATTCATCTTGCATACACTGAAACTTTGTACCTCCGACCAACATCTCCCCATTTTCCCATACTTCCCCACTCCGGTAACCACCATTCCACTCTATGCTTCTATGAATTTGACTTTTTCAGATTCCTGTTCGCGCCAGGATCCAGGATCTGGATTCTTCCATGTGTCATTCCACCAAACCAGAGTCCTTCACCTCCAGTTGGTTGGCAAGAGAAAGAGAGCCAAGAATACTGCAGAGAAACTGTAATTCCCAGGTCTAGTTGTGGAAAACATCATTTCCAACCACAGGATACCTAGGGAGAGCATACACAATTGTAACCATCCAGCCAGTCTCTGCTAGAGAAGTAACTGGAAAACAAAGTAGCAGGTTTCCTGTTCTCTAAGAGGTGACTTGAGTGTGATACAAGTTAAGAGGAGGGCCAGTTCCCTCCAGCCCAGCTGTCTAGGAGAGGAAGAGATATTATTTCTGTCTCAATGGTCAGGCTATCTACTGCAGAGCAGTGAAGTTAATTCTCTATCCACTAGGAAGAGGAAGGACTGGACAAGCTCTCCTGTGTCAAACTGAAGCCCACCCTGCCCAAAGGAGTCTGTTCTTCACCAGACTCCTTCTCCCACAGGCAGGAGCCCCTGCCTTTAGCAACAAAAGTGAACAGTTCTCCCTGCCCTTCCCTGTCTTCATGCTTTCAGGGCCCTGGACCATAGGTGCGGGTGCTGCAGAACCGAGCTGTTAATCTTCCGGCTGAGAGCGACAGGGAGAAGGTCAGCCTCCTCAGTGCAAAGTTTCCTGACTCTGATTCACAA
Organism: Ailuropoda melanoleuca; assembly: GCF_002007445.2. Classification (NCBI taxonomy): domain Eukaryota; kingdom Metazoa; phylum Chordata; class Mammalia; order Carnivora; family Ursidae; genus Ailuropoda; species Ailuropoda melanoleuca. The sequence goes on along the minus strand of NC_048224.1, from coordinate 34,611,316 downwards.
CCAGGACTAAAAGTGATAACTCTAATGCCCAATACTTAAAAAGTGAGGCTTCGGCACTCACCTCTAATAAATTATTGCATGCTTCTCTTTTCCCACCCTCAACTTCCATTTCTCACTCTTACTGCCTCTACTGGATTCCCGTCACCTGAGTATTACATAACATCATAGAGCCGATTTCCCAAACTTGACTGCTGGTGTGAATTATCTGGAATACTTGCTAACTATACAGATCATCAGGCCTCTCCCCAAGAAATGCTATTTCTGGGAAGAAGCCCCACAATCTGGATTTTCTGAGAAGAGCTTCAGGTAATTCTCACCTTCAGAAAATGCTGGAAAACACTGATAGAATGCCTATGCCAGGGTAAATGATTTCTGAAAGGTTTTTTTAGCTTGGAAACAATTTGATACAGTTTTTAACACCTTGTCTTTGAGTCTTGTTAACAACTGACATTTGTGCATTACTTAACAGTGATTTCATACAGGTCTCACAGTCACCAAGGGGGCTAAGTGGAAACTGGAAACAGAGAAGGTAAGTGATTTGCCCAAACTCGTCCAGAAGGAAATGATGAAGTTGAGATCAAACCCAGGCTTCACGCCATCAGTTACACTCTTGCCCCTTCATTAGCCTTCATTCCATCATTTGACAAATCCTCGTCCTGGGCCTCCCGCCTGCTTGTGGCTATGACTGGGGTGGGAAGGCAGGCCACCCTGACCAGAAAGCCCCAAGCTTCTCTGACATCTCATCCACCTGTGGCAGGTGCGGTGGGGAGCAAAGACGCGGCTGGGAAGTTGGCTGCGGAGCCAGGCAGGGACGGGAAGCGGCAGTGATGATGTAGTGATGATGATTTCACTGTAGGGAACTGTAGCCCTGGGGGGCTTCTTGGGAGGGGCCAGGACCTGGACTCCCACGAAACAGGGTGGCTTAGAAATCATGAAAGGTCAGAGAAGGCGAGGAACCAAGTTTGCAGTGGTCAGCCAAAGTAGTGGTGAGCCCTGAGCCCTTGACCACTCTTGGCCTTGGTCCGGTCTCCTCTCCTGCTGGATGTGAGAGGTTCTATTACCTGTGCAACACCCTTTATGGCTGCTGTTGCTCCCTCCTCCTGAAACACTCTCTCCACGCACCGCGTTTCCTAATTCCTTTTCTTGGAGCCCCAGGACAAATACCTGCTCCTTTAGGAAGCCCTTGTTGGTACATCCCAGGGCCCCCGATCGGCATTTCCTTTGAAGTAATTGGCACTGAACCCTTCATATTAGTGTTCATAGGACACATATTGGGTCTCATGCAGTTGGGCAGGAGCCCAAACACCACCCTGCAACTCAGCCCTGAACGACCCACTGACTCGGCCCAAATGTGCCCTCGATACCCACGGCGAGGCGGCCCAGATCTGGGAGGCTGCCTTGCACCCAGCTGCTGGGGGCTGGCCAGAGCTCATGCCTCTTCACCTCCTTCTGGTTCTCTTGGTCTGAGCTGCATTCTCTTTCTCCTTCTCTCTCTTGCTTTCTCTTTTTCTCTCTTTCTCTTTCCCTTCCTTTCCTCTCTCCCTATCCCCCACCTTCCCTCCCAGATTCAAACACTCTTCCAGTGGGGTTTGTCTTTCTTTTTCTCTCAAACATTCTCTCTCTCTCAATCTCTGTCTCTGTCTCTGTCTCTCAAACACACACTCACCGTCATCACAAGTGGGGGCTCTGGTGAGCGATGAGTCACACCTGCGGTTTCGGCACACTTGAACACCATGCTGTCTCCTGGTGGCCCACTGGTTGNCCACCTTCCCTCCCAGATTCAAACACTCTTCCAGTGGAGTTTGTCTTTCTTTTTCTCTCAAACATTCTCTCTCTCTCAATCTCTGTCTCTGTCTCTGTCTCTGTCTCTCAAACACACACTCACCGTCATCACAGGTGGGGGCTCTGGTGAGCGATGAGTCACACCTGCGGTTTCGGCACACTTGAACACCATGCTGTCTCCTGGTGGCCCACTGGTTGCCGGTCACAGGGCCTAGCTTTTGTTAATGAGCTTGCTTCCTCTTTATTATGTGTTCGTGGCCCACCATGGGCAGCAGGTGTTGTTTTGATCCACCTGATTTCTTTTTTTTTTTTNTCTGTCTCTGTCTCTGTCTCTGTCTCTCAAACACACACTCACCGTCATCACAGGTGGGGGCTCTGGTGAGCGATGAGTCACACCTGCGGTTTCGGCACACTTGAACACCATGCTGTCTCCTGGTGGCCCACTGGTTGCCGGTCACGGGGCCTACCTTTTGTCAATGAGCTTGCTTCCTCTTTATTATGTGTTCGTGGCCCACCATGGGCAGCAGGTGTTGTTTTGATCCACCTGATTTCTATTCAGTTCCTGCTTTCCACTGGCTTCCCTCCAGGGCCCACAGGTTCAACGTGTGCTGGGACACTCACAGAGCTTGGGGGAACAGGGCCCACTACAACATCAGCGGCAGCTACTNATCCACCTGATTTCTATTCAGTTCCTGCTCTCCACTGGCTTCCCTCCAGGGCCCACGGGTTCAACGTGTGCTGGGACACTCACAGAGCTTGGGGGAACAGGGCCCACTACAACATCAGCGGCAGCTACTGGAGCTTCTCTGGGGAATGAGAGAGTCTCAGTTCACAAATCCAGAAAGTTCAACCTGAAGTTCAAGTCCCCCCAAGTCTGGATGATTCCTGCCGGTACATTTTCTCAGTAGAGCAGCCTATAGTGTGTCTCTGTTAAACGGGCTTTTCTCTGGTATCTCCGAATTTTCGTGGAAGCCCAAAGCTGACAGGTCCTGGATCTCCTAATTCGTCACCCACCTTCCAAGCTTATAAGAGTCAGAGTAAGGGTTTCTTTGAAGAGAGTGGCCCATCTGGCAGGAAGTGTCTGACATTCCCATCCCCACTCTACAAAGGAAGGAAGAGGGCAGGAGAGAGGGTAGTCACCCCCCCCACCCTGCCAACCTCAGCCCACAGAGAGTTGCCTGTGACTTCAGAGGGCAGAGGGAATGCCACCGCAAGGCTGAGCTCCATCTCCTCAGAAGGTGAAACAAGGGTGACAAAGATTTCCCCATGGGCTAAGTGGACTTCTCCCAGAGTAGCTAAGCTGGAGCCATCTTAAAGGGAGCCCCACGCAGGAGGATGGGGTGGGCTGAAGAGATGCCAGCAGGAAGAGTCTGGAGGTATTCCTTCTGAGCAAGAGCTGAGGAGGAGTTGTTGGCTGCCAGCCAGAGGATGCATCGCCCATGCCAGAGATCCCTGGGAGGGCCAGGGCTGGGGCTTGAAGGACTCACAGAGTCCTCCTTGAGCATTTGGGCATCTGCCACACAGACAGCATCAAGGCCAATTATGCCAGCAGCTGTCAAATAAGAATTAAGATTTCCCTCTTATTCCTCCTTCCCACTCATCCAGAAGCAGTAGGAAGGGAGCTAGCTGGGAGGCGAGGTAAAAGAACAGACTACATCTCTCTTCTCCAAGGCAGGAAGCTGAGTCCAACCTAATTTAAATCAAATTGAGCTTTTTAATACTCCAAAAATGAGTCTGTTCTGATACGTGAAATTGCCAGAAAAGCTAGTATCTCTGAGATATTAGCTAGGAATAGGAAAGAGACTCCCAACAGAGCTGGTTTAAAGAGCAGTGGTTGATAAAAAAAAAAAATTAAATAAAATTATTTTTGGATTTTACTCTACCAAGTTCAACCCATTCAACTTAGAGGTCAGTTATACTTGTAATTCAGATATATTCATATATAAGGTATACTAGACTCTTAGAAGAGGTGGGTATTCAATGTGGACTCTGAGATGGGAGGAGAAGCCAGAAGGTGAGGCCAAACTGAAGGGGTCTAGGGAAGCAAATCTGGCTCAGGACCAGGCTGGTGTGGATGAGTATGTAGGTCCCAGCCTAGCTCCCAAAGTCTGGTCATCCACATACCTGCGTTACCTGCTCCAGAGGGTGCTGCCGTAATGGGGGTCCAAGGCTCAGAGGGCAAACCCTCAGAAGTCAAGAGGTGGTGGACCTGGCTCTGGAAGATTTCAGAAAATGGGGGACCAGGGATATGCCATCGCCCAGAGGGCAGGGGGCTGCCCAAAGGAGTTAAGCAGGGTACCTGGGTCCAGCCAAATTCACTGAGTTTCAGGGAGGGACTTCCACCCAAAGGTGGAACTGAAGAATTAGGAAGTACAACTGATAAAGTACAAGGCGCTAGTCCCATAGAGGGAGGCAGAAATGCTCCTCCTGTGCAGGGACTCAGTTCCAGGCATTTGTTTCCTAGGAAATGGTCGCCTACAGCCGCCCTCTCCTCTCTGCTCAGTCCCTGACCGGGTTAAAACTTCCTCTTTGTTTTCATAGCATTCTGTGCTTGCCTCTAATTTAGTCCCTATACTACACTACACTATACTACACCGTACTACACTATACTACACCATACTACACTATACTACATTATACTACACTATACTATACTACACTACACTATACTACACTATACTACACTACACTATACTACACTACACTTCACTATACTACACTACACTATACTACACTACACTATACTACACTACACTATACTACACTATACTATACTACATTATATTACCCTACACTATACTATACTACACCATACTACACTATACTACACCATACTACACTATACTACACTATACTATACTACACTACACTTCACTATACTACACTATACTACACCATACCACACCATACTACACTACACTATACTATACTACACTACACTATACTACACTACACTATACTACACTATACTACACTACACTATACTACACTATACTACACTACACTATACTACACTATACTACACTATACTACACTATACTACACTATACTACACTACACTATACTACACTACACTTCACTATACTACACTATACTACACCATACTACACCATACCACACCATACTACACTACACTATACTATACTACACTATACTACACTACACTTCACTATACTACACTACACTACACTATACTACACTACACTATACTACACTACACTTCACTATACTACACTATNGGGTTACGTGTGCTGGGACACTCACAGAGCTTGGGGGAACAGGGCCCACTACAACATCAGCGGCAGCTACTGGAGCTTCTCTGGGGAATGAGAGAGTCTCAGTTCACAAATCCAGAAAGTTCAACCTGAAGTTCAAGTCCCCCCAAGTCTGGATGATTCCTGCCGGTACATTTTCTCAGTAGAGCAGCCTATAGTGTGTCTCTGTTAAACGGGCTTTTCTCTGGTATCTCCGAATTTTCGTGGAAGCCCAAAGCTGACAGGTCCTGGATCTCCTAATTCGTCACCCACCTTCCAAGCTTATAAGAGTCAGAGTAAGGGTTTCTTTGAAGAGAGTGGCCCATCTGGCAGGAAGTGTCTGACATTCCCATCCCCACTCTACAAAGGAAGGAAGAGGGCAGGAGAGAGGGTAGTCACCCCCCCCCACCCGGCCAACCTCAGCCCACAGAGAGTTGCCTGTGACTTCAGAGGGCAGAGGGAATGCCACCGCAAGGCTGAGCTCCATCTCCTCAGAAGGTGAAACAAGGGTGACAAAGATTTCCCCATGGGCTAAGTGGACTTCTCCCAGAGTAGCTAAGCTGGAGCCATCTTAAAGGGAGCCCCACGCAGGAGGATGGGGTGGGCTGAAGAGATGCCAGCAGGAAGAGTCTGGAGGTATTCCTTCTGAGCAAGAGCTGAGGAGGAGTTGTTGGCTGCCAGCCAGAGGATGCATCGCCCATGCCAGAGATCCCTGGGAGGGCCAGGGCTGGGGCTTGAAGGACTCACAGAGTCCTCCTTGAGCATTTGGGCATCTGCCACACAGACAGCATCAAGGCCAATTATGCCAGCAGCTGTCAAATAAGAATTAAGATTTCCCTCTTATTCCTCCTTCCCACTCATCCAGAAGCAGTAGGAAGGGAGCTAGCTGGGAGGCGAGGTAAAAGAACAGACTACATCTCTCTTCTCCAAGGCAGGAAGCTGAGTCCAACCTAATTTAAATCAAATTGAGCTTTTTAATACTCCAAAAATGAGTCTGTTCTGATACGTGAAATTGCCAGAAAAGCTAGTATCTCTGAGATATTAGCTAGGAATAGGAAAGAGACTCCCAACAGAGCTGGTTTAAAGAGCAGTGGTTGATAAAAAAAAAAAATTAAATAAAATTATTTTTGGATTTTACTCTACCAAGTTCAACCCATTCAACTTAGAGGTCAGTTATACTTGTAATTCAGATATATTCATATATAAGGTATACTAGACTCTTAGAAGAGGTGGGTATTCAATGTGGACTCTGAGATGGGAGGAGAAGCCAGAAGGTGAGGCCAAACTGAAGGGGTCTAGGGAAGCAAATCTGGCTCAGGACCAGGCTGGTGTGGATGAGTATGTAGGTCCCAGCCTAGCTCCCAAAGTCTGGTCATCCACATACCTGCGTTACCTGCTCCAGAGGGTGCTGCCGTAATGGGGGTCCAAGGCTCAGAGGGCAAACCCTCAGAAGTCAAGAGGTGGTGGACCTGGCTCTGGAAGATTTCAGAAAATGGGGGACCAGGGATATGCCATCGCCCAGAGGGCAGGGGGCTGCCCAAAGGAGTTAAGCAGGGTACCTGGGTCCAGCCAAATTCACTGAGTTTCAGGGAGGGACTTCCACCCAAAGGTGGAACTGAAGAATTAGGAAGTACAACTGATAAAGTACAAGGCGCTAGTCCCATAGAGGGAGGCAGAAATGCTCCTCCTGTGCAGGGACTCAGTTCCCGGCATTTGTTTCCTAGGAAATGGTCGCCTACAGCCGCCCTCTCCTCTCTGCTCAGTCCCTGACCGGGTTAAAACTTCCTCTTTGTTTTCATAGCATTCTGTGCTTGCCTCTAATTTAGTCCCTATACTACACTACACTATACTACACCGTACTACACTATACTACACCATACTACACTATACTACATTATACTACACTATACTATACTACACTACACTATACTACACTACACTTCACTATACTACACTACACTATACTACACTACACTATACTACACTACACTATACTACACTATACTATACTACATTATATTACCCTACACTATACTATACTACACCATACTACACTATACTACACCATACTACACTATACTACACTATACTATACTACACTACACTTCACTATACTACACTATACTACACCATACCACACCATACTACACTACACTATACTATACTACACTACACTATACTACACTACACTATACTACACTATACTACACTACACTATACTACACTATACTACACTACACTATACTACACTATACTACACTATACTACACTATACTACACTATACTACACTACACTATACTACACTACACTTCACTATACTACACTATACTACACCATACTACACCATACCACACCATACTACACTACACTATACTATACTACACTATACTACACTACACTTCACTATACTACACTACACTACACTATACTACACTACACTATACTACACTACACTTCACTATACTACACTATACTACACTACACTACACTACACTACACGTAGTAAAATTGTCCCCTTCTATTCCCATCACAGGGCCTGAGGAGAGCGTCTATAGGAGCAGGGATTCAGTAAATGTTTCCTGAGTGAATGTGTAAGTGAATGAATGCATGAGTGAGTGAATGAATGGATGAATGGATGAATGAAAAGCTACATAGGTGCCTTGGACTAGATCCTGGTGGTATATAGGTTGAAAAGTTGGTTAGTTCCAAACAGATGTTAGGAGGTAGGTTAGGGTGTGGGTAAAGAAGAGACTAAGAGTGGTGACTAACTGGTAGAGCCTGGATCTTGGGTAGATGCTGAATTCCTATTAAGGACCGTAGTGTTAAGGGAAAGGAGTACAAGAGCTTTCTCAATCATGATGTGCTTGGGACTTGAGGAAGGAGAGGTCCTATCAGTGGAAGAGATCAGAAAATCCAGTGGGACATTGCTAAGGAAGGCAGAGGTCTGGGAAACAGGATGGCAGCTGATATCAAGATGGCAGCTGGTACTGTGGTCTTTCTAGAGTGTTTCACAACTGACCCCGGAGTGTTTGCAGCTTAGGGACCATACCAATGTGAGTACATCTTCTGCATTAAATAACTCAAGGGCAACCATTCGTCAGTGGTGCCTGGTACTGTGGTACAACAACTTATAGGCAGAGGAATCATATCAAAGGAGCAACAATGCGAATCCTACTGAATCCAGTTCCCACTGAATTACAGCTACAGAAGAATAATATCATTTGGGAACATATGCTAAGAACACCTTCCCAATAAAATTCTTTAAATTAAAAGGCAGTGTTTAAATCAGAGTGAGCGCTATCAATATCAATGAGATCCAACCGACTCCAACCAGCAGAGGAATACATCAAAACCCATATTGCCATGTGCATCCATATCACCACAAAAAGTAAAGCTGGACAGACAAGGGGAGAATGGTCAGACATCACACCCAACATAATTTCAGATCTCTGAGCCCCATGCCAAGATTCTGCCAAACCTTATGGCATCCAAGAGATGAGAGTTGGATAGAAAAAGCATATGGCTAGGGTGGGAGGGGGTTGAGGAGGAATTGCACAAGAAACAGACTTGCTTTTCCAGAGGTCTGCTTCAGCATCAGACTGTTGAGACAAAAATATGCTGTTTGAAACACACAAAAAAAATGTCCTTAGTATGGCATTTTAATACGTCCCCCAGGGCAGGCCACATCCAGCCTCCACCTTGCACACCCACAAAGTGCAGACATGTGGAGCGGTACACACAGGAAATGTAATTCTCAGGAATCTAGACCTTTTGGGGTGCTGTCAAAGGCATCTGGCAGAAGTAACTTGATTACTTGATTCAAGACCCACACTACATGTTTTGCAAGTATAATTTTTTTATTATTTCTTAGGGGGTAAAAAAAAAGTACACACATAAAATTAAGTTTTGGCATATTTTTAGTGTTTTTGCCAACTGTTACATGGGGGAGGGGTGTCAGCTTTGGTTCTTTAAATTATGTATAAAAAACAAGTGGTCATGAGTAATTTGAAAAGAAAAAAAGGAAAAGAAAGCTATCACCGAAAGCCAAAAGGCTATTTCCCCTGGGCGAGGAAAAGCCACTCCAGGAATTTCAAAAGTGGATGGATATGAAGCTTAGAGAAAAATGGGTCAAGCCGAGCATATCCAAGTAACAGCCTGTCCTTCCGTATTTAATGTGAGACTGGGCCATAAATCTAACAATAGTTAGACACTGTGCCCAAGGGCATTCCTTGGTTCAATAAGATATGTGACACCAAGGAAGTCACACTCTCTCAAAATTAATGAAGAATTTTGGAGGACCTACGATGTCTGCTGCTATGTTAAGTTTCACGATCATGTCCTTTCAAAAATTCTCATTGCAACCACGAGGATGTAGGAATTGTTATTCCCAACTTCCAAGTGAGGAAACTGGAAGAAAGAAAAGTTTGAGAACCTTTCCAATGTTACACAGTGTCCTGGAACATCAAAATGGGCCAGGGGATAGAGTGTCTGAATTAGGGAGAATGATGCCAAACCAGGAAACCAGCAGAGGGAAGAGAGCAAACATCAATAGCACAGACCTGTGATGTTCTGCCCTATCTGCCCCCATTTTCCTTTCATCCACAAACACAGGTAGGGATGAGGATGAGGATAATGAGAATGGTAACGACCAATGATGAAGATGACGAGTAACATGGCGATAGTCATGATAGGTAAAGTAGTACCACTTGTGGCACTTTCCCCATGCGCTAGACACTCTTAGGGACTCTCCGTCCTTTATCTCATTTTACTCTTATTGTAACCTTGTGAGATAGAGATTACCATTAGCCTCCATGTTACAGATGAAGAAGCAGAGACTCAGAGAGAAATGAGTTCCCCAAAGTCACAGAGCTAGTAGCGGAAACCCAAGTCAGCCGAACAGATTCCCAAGGCCATGCTCTTCACCAGTACACCTGGTGGTCTTCACATACCCCATTAGTCATAGGTCCAGTATGGACCTAATACCCCACCTCACCTTGGGAAAAATTTGACCAAAGTAGTTCCTAAGGTTCCATGCAGATATGCAATTCCATGTCCATGACTTTGTCATTATCGTTACAAATACATACACAGTATGTTTGCCTTCTACATTTTGGTTCTTTTTGTTGTTGGACAGAAGTTTCCATTTTGGGGGCCCGAACTTGGAACCCTGTCTCTTATTTTTCTGTGACTTCAGTGCTTGGTAAGGTATTCTTCTTTGGGGGAAAAAAATGATAACAACTCCATTTTACATTAGTCTGTTTTCTGACTGTACATTCTTTTAACTCTTGAATCCATCTGGAATTCATCTTGATGTATGGTAGTAATCAGATTTTGTATCCACTGGTGTAGCTAACACTATTTCTGACAAAAGCCTCCTTATTGCCTCTTCCTGCAATTACTATCACAAGATAAGTTGTTCTTTTCTCAAGGTTTAAGTTTCCAAATGATTTTCCAATTATTTGAATTCCTACTAATATGATTCTCAGTCTCCCTAAGCTATGTATAGGTAATTCAACATTAAACTTTTTAGCAAATAAATTTGACCAGAAAGAAGAGGGCACCCACTGCCTGAGCGACCAGGGTCCCAAAGCCGACCCACAGCAAAAAGGAAGACTTCTGAAGGGTTTATTGATTAAAAAAAAAAAATCACCTTTATTTGAAATTTCCAAATAAACCAAGCATATGCTTTAAAATCTTTTTTTGTTGTTCTTTTTGACCGGAAAGAGGACTGACTAAGATGGTGACTTGAGCAGACATTTGATGTCTCCACTCCCAAATTTCCATGAAAACGGAAAACAAATTTAGTCAACACTCCATTAGCAATTTGTAGATTGACCCCAGTGAGGACTACTAACATTGGCATCACCCCAGGGCATGAACTACATTTAGCAAACAGTAAGTTTATTTTCTAGAGGACAAGCGAAGTGCTGAGTCTTGGACGTGAGATGCCCAAGTGAAGAAACAGAGTAAAGTCACCCCATCTATGAAATAAGAATACTGCAGGTCAGAAGAAAAAGAGGAAATCCTTTTTTTTTAATTGCTTTTATGAAATAGATGTACTCCAAGGAGCAGGAGAAAANGAACAAATTTAGTCAACACTCCATTAGCAATTTGTAGATTGACCCCAGTGAGGACTACTAACATTGGCATCACCCCAGGGCAGGATACATTTAGCAAACAGTAAGTTTATTTTCTAGAGGACAAGCGAAGTGCTGAGTCTTGGACGTGAGATGCCCAAGTGAAGAAACAGAGTAAAGTCACCCCATCTATGAAATAAGAATACTGCAGGTCAGAAGAAAAAGAGGAAATCCTTTTTTTTTAATTGCTTTTATGAAATAGATGTACTCCAAGGAGCAGGAGAAAATTTGAAGCATTTATGAGTCATATGCTCAGCAAGATTCAAGAATATATTGAATCTATGAAACCAAAACAAAGTCATGAAAAAGTAACAATTTGACATCAAGAAAGATTGGATGAACAGGAAAATAAAACTGGAATTAAAGCTGTAATGGAAGCAGACAGATCCTGCAGAAAATTGGATTACCACAGTGGAAGAGACACGAGAAATTTAAAACTCTAAGCAGGGAAAATAAACATTTTTTAAATGTAAGAAGATGTGGAGGAGACATTAAGGAGATTCAGTCTGTATATGACCCCAATGTCCACAATATTCTAGTCTTTATAACAGCTTTATTGAGACATAATTTACATACCGTATAATTCATCCATTAAAGTGCACAATCCAGTGGTTTTTAGTACATGCACAGAAATATGCAACCGTTATCACCATCAATTTAGAATGTTTTCATCACCCCGAAGAGAACTCCATACCCTTTAGCTCCTAAACTCCTCATCCCCCACCAGGCACTAGGATAGGCAACCGCTGGAATACCTCCATCTCTATGATTTGCCTATTCAGGACATTTCATACAAACGGAAAACTACAATATGTGATCCTCTATGACTGGCTTCTTCCACATAGCATGATATTTTTAAAATGTGTTCATTTAGCATGTATCGATATTCCTTTTTATGACCCAATAATGGACACTTGGGGTGTTTTCACCTTTTGGAGATCGTGAATAATGCTGCTGTGAACATTCACGTACAAGTTTGTTTACGTGCTTGGCAAACATATGTTTTCATTTCTCTTGGGTATATACCTAGGAGTGGAATTGTCACTGGGTCATATGGTAATTCTATGTCTAAATTTTTGAGTAATTGACAGACCGTTTTCCAAAGCAACCGCATCATTTTACATTCCCACCAGCAGTATATGAGTGTTCTAATTTCTCCACACCCTCGTCAATACTTGTTATCTGTCCTTTTAATTAGAGCCACTCTAGTGGGTAGAAAGCGGTGCCTCATTGTGGTCTCGATTTGCATTTCTCTGATGACTAATGATGTTGAGCAGCTTTTCATGCGCTTATTGGCCATTTGTAGATTTTCTATGGAGAAATGTCTGTTCAGATCCTGTGCCCATTTTTACTTTTGTCGTCTTTTTTATTATCGAATTGTAAGAGTTCCTTAAATATCCCAGATATAAATCCTTTATCAAATGTATGATTTGCAAATATTTACTTCCATCTCGTGAATGATCTTTTCATTTTATTGATGGTGCCCTCTGAAACCTTTTGAAGCACCAAAGTTTTTAACTTTGATGAAGTCCAACTTATCTGTATTTTCTTTGGATACTTGTGCTTTTATTGCCATATTTAAGGAACCATTGCCAAATCTGAGATCATAAAGATTTATGCCTATGTTTACTTTAAGAATTCTTAGGGGAATACCTCTTACTTTTAGGTCATTGATCCATCTTGATTTTCCTATATTGTGTGCAATAAGGGTTCAAGTTCATTCTTTTGCATTTGGACATCCAGTTGTCCCAGCCCCACTTCTGGCCCTTTGAGTCACTGTGTTCTTTAATATCCAAGAGAAATAATTCAAAACCTCAGCCCACATAGCTGCAGAAAGTTCAATGCCATCGCCAATATTTTTAATGATTCCTTTATGGAGAAATGTGTCATATTCTATCATCCTTCTCTCTGAACTCTTTTCTATCATGGATGCTGTATGGCTCAGAAAGTAGATGCCCATGAACTGTCCACATTGCAAAAGAAGTTCTGGGAATGCCTTCCAAGTCACCTTCCTCCTGAGAAGAGGGATCCTAGGCAGATCTAGCCCACAAGCATGCCCTGGCTGGAGTCATATGTGTCACATACATAAACTTGACCCTTGAGCCATAGCTGATGGCACCAGGGAGCAGTTGCAAAGGTCTGAAGAAGGCCAGGAACTTATATGATCGCTTGATAAAGACACTACTTAAGAGGTATATTCCATATAAATGGAGGGAAATGAACCCCATCAAATCCTCTATTTTGAGAACTATAAATACTCCCACTAATGTTGTGAGATTAATGGGAACTCTAGATCACCATAATTGATCACCACCAAGGATGATCTGGGTTTACACAGAAACTCTTAATAATGTGGGAACTCCAGATCACCATAATTGATCACCATCAAGGATGATTTGGGTTTACACAGAAACTCTTAATAATGCTAAGTTTTCTAGTAAATGGGTGTAATATTTTCTCTCTTTTTAGGGATCTCTATGAATATAATATTTTATTGTAATAAATTCCTAAAAATAATTCTTTCCTTTATAGGATAAATCTTCCTTGGTTCTATGGTGACATTTTCTACTCACTTTTTTTTGTTAAGACTTAAGATTTTTGAGAATGGTCTATGGGTTTCCTTTCCATCCATCTCTGTTGAGAATATTTAGATTATGCTACTTTTTGATTGGCTTTAAACTCATCAGGTTCTGTATTCTAGAGCAGTACAGATGATAGGGAAATTTTATAATTCTTGTCAATTGGGGAAGAATTATCTATAATTACCTCTAGCCTGGACTGTGTTTTCCTTTTTTTTTTTTTGAGATTTAATAATTTTATTTTTATTTTTAAAAATATGTTGAAATGTGTTATTCTCTTATCTTCTTATATTTCCTATGGTTTTTGCTATGTATATTTTGATGCTATTCCTTAGTACATACACTTGCATTACCATTAAATCTCCACTCTCAATCAGTGTTTCTCAGTGCCTGGCAGCATCAGCCTCACCTGGAAATTTGTTAGCTGTGCAAATTCTCATGCCCCATCCCAGACTTAATGATTCAGAAACTCTATGGGTGGGGCCCAGGGATCTGTTTGTTGACAGACCCTCCAGGTGATTCTGATGTACCAGTTAGAGAACCACTGATTTATATCAGCACTTCTAGCAGCATAAAATGATTCTAAAATGAGTTATTCGTGATTCCTATAACCACTTTCTTTTTGTTTCCGTTGTCCTAATATATCTTTGCCTTTTACGTTATCGTTGAACATAGAAAACCAGTGAATTTTATGATCAAATTGGAGAAAGTTTAACTTTTTTTAAACAGGAAATTTTAAACTACTTATAATTATTCTCAGACTTGTTATGCTAGTCTTTCTAATGCCATTTTATCCTGTCTTTCATTTCTTTGATATTTCCTTTCTGTTCCAGTTTTCTTTATAGATTAATGTTTGTTTCACTCTTCTACAAAATTTTGGAATTCTAGAAATGAATTCCATGGAAAACTTTCAAAAGCACTCTCAAACCTATATTTATCAAATACAGAGACTGTCATTTTTACTGTAATCTACTGAAAATATGAAAATTAGCACTTACATTTTCTCTTGCCTCTATTCCTTCCGTTCTGCTTTTATTTTGAGTTCAGATACTATTTTCTCTTTTAAATATATATATATAACATGTATAATTTCTTTACATATATTCTTTTGCCTTCCATCACCATTACTTAAATTATATCTGTGTATTTAACACAGTCAACGCTCACTGCAGTGTATCTCATCTCAAGGATCTGGGACACCTTGCGTACAATTTGTTAAGCAATATTATGTGCGTGGGATATTTCCCCAGATACCAAACATATCTGACAGTATCTTCCTATTCCCTTTGCATAGGAAACATAGCCTTCTCCACCAAGTTCTACAGACATCGCTACATTGTTTCCTGGCATTCAGCGTTGCCAAGAATTTTAACATCAATCTGCTTTTTGCTCATTTGTCAGAAACAGGTTTTTTACTTTCTTTTCAGGATGCTTGCAGGGTTATTTCTTTTTCTTTGAAATGCAATTTTAAAAAAATTTTTGAAGACTTTTTTAAAAATCAGAAATCCTTTTTAAATTTTTTCCTGCGTTTATTGCCTCCACTCCATTGGTTCTGGATTCTTTTCCTAGAATGCATATTAATCATGAAGCTAATTTCTGCTTTCTATTGCTTATAGTTGCCATCTTCTTTGATACTGCTTTAATATCTTTAACCTTTTCCTCCGCATTCCGAGAACACCTAAAGTTTGTCTTCTACCTTACTTAATTACTTTTTTAAATAGTATCCAGTCTCCACTCTCTTGATTCCTATGTAGATTCTATTTCAGCTACTATATTTGCTCATTTCTGTGCATCCTTTTATTTTCTTACTCCCTTCGTTCCCAAGAACAGCCCAGTCAGTTTAATAGAAACAAGTCTGTCTGCATGTCTTGTTAGGAATTGATATTTTTGTAAATGTGTTTTCAGTTTCTTATAAGAAATATATCTCAAAGGAAAGTGATTTGCTTAGTCACAGTACATTACCATGCTTCTCTTGTGCAACAGAATTTTTCCCACAAACCTCATATTGATTTTGTTCTGTTATGAAGGAGATACACACTTATCTTTACGAAGGAGCTATACACTCATCCAAGACTGAAGCATTACCAAGAAAGAATTGCTTCAGGACTAATCGGAGTTTGGGTGAAGGGGGTAGTAGAAGAGAGTGCCCTCCCAAATCCTTCACATTCCCAGGTTCAGATCCAAAGGAGAGAGAAGTTGCAACAGGTTATAAATGCAGAGATTAAATGACCTTGAGAGGGGCAGGACCACCTGTGGGAATCTCTTGACATCTGTAGGAACCAAAGGCAGGAAATGCGTCCCGCTGTGCCTTCCTTGAATACATTCTAATCCCACAATATTTCAGGGCCAGAAAGAAACTAAAGCCCAGAGAAGTCGAGCTCTCTCCCCAGCTGTAACATAGTCTGCACTTAAATCCAGGTGCCTGACCTCCAAACTTGCGCCATTGCATATGACCACAGAGGCTGTACCCTAAGCCATCTAGAGAACTCCATTCACATAGCTACACCCCTAGAGTTGTGCACTGTGGCAGCCTTGATTTAAGACTTACATTTTTTAAATCCTTGGAATTTTCTTTGGTCACTAATCCAAGGCAATCGCCTCTTTATCATAATATACTCTTTTCATTCTATGAGAATATCATCTTGACTGATTCGTATCTTTAATAAGCCTTCTAAAGTGTTCTTCTTTTCCCTGAATTATTTGCACATCCTCTGAAGTCAGTTGCATTAGTTCATTTTCATTTTCTCTTTCTTATTCTTTTCAGGAGTTTGGTGATCATTGGTTATCCAACCCCTCCTCAATGTATCATTTGTAAATACCTTCCCCCATTCAGTAGGCTGCCTTTTCACTTTGTCGATTGTTTCCTTCACTGTGCAGAAGCTTTTCATTTTGGTGTAGTGCCACTCGTTTATTTTTGTTTCCTTTGCCTGAGGTGATTATACCTAAAAAAATGTTGCTGTGGCTTCAAAGAAACTACTGCCTATGTTTTCTTCCAGGATTTTTATGGTTTCAGATCTCACATTCAGGTGTTTAATCCAATTTGAGTTTGTTTTTCTGTATGGTGTAAGCAAGTGGTTCAGTTTCATTCTTTTGCATGCAGCTGATCAATTTTCCTAGCAGCATTTACTGAAGAGATTGTCTTTTCCCCATTGTATATTATCGTCTCCTTGGTCATAGATTAATTGACCATATAAGTATAGGTTTATTTCTGCGTTCTCCACTCTGTTCCGTTGATCTATGTGTCTATTTCTGTGACAGTACCTTACTGTTTTGATTATTACAGCTTTGTAGCATACCTTAAAATCTGGGATTGTGACAACTCCAGCTTTGTTCTTCTTTCTCAAGATTGCTTTAGCTATCTGGGGGTCTTTTGTGGCTCCATACAAATTTTAGGATTATTTGTTCTAGTTCTGTGAAATCATGTTGATTCTTTTAAGGGTGAAAGGAGTTCAGTGTTTGTGCTCAGTCTGCTCTTGGACTGAAAGCTAGGAAGAAATTCTCCAACAATTAAAATAAAGGTTGAAAGCAGCTGAGAACATAAAAATATTGTTTTAAGAAACTGTCCTGATGTGCCCTAAAATGTTTTTGTTCTAAAATTTAAAAATTTATATGTTCTAATTATGGGTAGAGTTTATAAAAATTCTGTTTGTAAAATGTTTTTTAAACATTTTATTTTTAAGAAATTTCAACATCCAACATAGGGCTCAAACCCACAACCCTGAGACCAAGAATTGTATGCTCCACTGACTGAGCCAGCCAGGCACCCCAAATTCTAGAAATTTTATAACTTATATTTATACACGTTATCTATTTATAATTTATATTTTATATAAACTTTAAAACCCTATATTTTTAAAGATCACTATGTATTTTTTCATAATGATAAAAGGATGTTTTAAGAGGGTGTTGGGAACATATACTTGTAAGAACAGTGGTTTAAAACTCTGTCCCTAGGGCACCTGGGTGGCTCAGTAGGTTAAGCGTCTGACTCTTGACTCTTGATTTCGTCTCAGGTGATGATCTCAGGGTTGTGAAACTGAACCCCCCCCACTCCCCCTCCTCCTCGGGCTCTATGCTGGGCGTGGAGACTGCTTAAGAGTCTCTCCTTCTACCTCTCTCCCTGCCCCCCACCCCTGCCCCCCAGCTGCTCTCTCTCTTAAAACAACAAAACAAACAAAACAACCCTATCCCCAAAATTCTGTAACTTTGTATGGTGACAGATGTTCACTAGACTTATTGTAGTCATCATTTTGTAATATATACAAATATTGAATCATTATGTTATACACTGAAATTAATATAATGCTACATGTCAATTATACTTCAATAAAATAAATAAATTCAAAAATATAATAATAAGATAAAACTATGTCCCATTAAGATCTGAGGTTTGGTAGAGGTGGCTCAAGAATAAAAGAGGAGGTCGAGGGAACAGATTCCCAGTGTCCTTGCCATTTTTATCTACTTTCTATATTTGGGATTTTGTTTAAGATTTCATCTGGAAAATGATCACCATTGTCTTAAAAAATGAAACATATTGCTTTATAGGTTTTATATTTGGTTTATTTAGGTTTGCTGTGATTTATAAATAAGCTTTGTTTTTTATTTAATGATCACTGAAGAGTTGTCTGCTTTTAACAATCAGAAATTATTTTCTCTCTTGGAACAAGGCCTTCCTTGATTGCATCACGGGTTTCTCCTGCCACCTGGTGGCAACATATGTCTATTGCAGGAGCAATTTCTAAATATAGCTGGTATGTGGTCAAGTTGCAAATACCATTCACAAAACAATGATTTGTAGTGGGCTTTTTTTTTTTTATTTGAGTATAACTGACACACAATGTTAATTGGTTTCAGGTGCACAACACAGTGATTCAACTTCTCTTATTCCCCTGACTTCTTCATTCCATGGTGGGAAGCCTGTATCTCCAGCCTCCGCTTCACACTTAGCTCATCCTCGTCCAACACCTCCTTCCCTCTGGCAACCATCATCTGTTCTCTGTATTATAGGTCTGATTCTGCTTTTTACTTTTTGCGTGTTCATTCGTTTTGTTTTTCGGATTCCATATATGAGTAAAATCATATAGTATTTTGTCTTTTTCAATCCAACTTATTTCACTTAACATAATGCCTTCTAGGTCCATCCACCTTGCAAATGGCAAGATCTCACCCTTTTCATGACCGTGTAATATTTCACTGTGTGTGCGGGTCTGTGTGTCTGTGTGTCACACCTTCTTTATTCGTCCATCAATAGACTCTTAGGTTGCTTCTATATTGTAAATAATATTGGCTATTGTAAATAATGCTGCAATAAACACAGAGGTGAATATATCTTTAAAATTAGTGTTTTTGTTTCCTTTTGGTAAATTCCCAATAGTGGGATTATTGGATCATATGGTATTTCTATTTTTCATTTTTGGGGGAGCCTCCATACTATTTTCCACAGTAGCTGCACCAATTTACATTCCCACCAACAGTACGCTAGGGTTCCTTTTTCTCCACATCCTTACCAACACTAGTTATTTCTTGTCTTTTTCATTTTAGCCATTCTGAAAGGTGTGAAGTGATATCTCACTGTGGTTTTGATTTGCATGTCCCTGATGACTAGTGAGGCCGAACATCTTTTCATATGTCTGTTGGCCATCTATGCAGAGGGCTTTTTTTTTTTTTAACATCCATTATAATTTACAAGACAATTCTACATCCATTATCTCATTTTATCCTCCCACCAGCGTTGACAGGTGGATATGCATATTCTCTCCATTTTTCACAGAAGAAAAAGCAGCCTAAAAGCTAAGGAACTTACCTTAGGTGATAATCAAAAAATTATGGGACTGGGACTCATCCCAAAACTCGTAACAGTTATAAGAGAATGTTGTGACTATCTAAAAAGTCCTAAATCTAGAGAGATATATGGGCTGGAAGTACAAAATTGATAAACATCAGAACAGAGGTAATATCTGAAGTTAAAGATTGATAGAGTTGGAGCCATGAAAATGACACAAAGGGATCCCAATACACAAACTAAGATGGTATGGCTTAGTAATGGCGGGTAAAAGAAAGATAAGGAAGCTCACACTATTGGCAGTCTAAAGTCACAGTCTGAAGAACGAGCAGGAGGAGGAGGAGGAAGGAGAGGAGACATAACAATTCTACTCCACACAGTCCAGATCAAACCTAAAATTCAAACCTGTTATGAGAGACACGGATGCGACACAAAAAATATGACTATTCATATCCTCTTTCCCTCCTTACCACTCACTCCCAAAAGGATTCTTTCTTACCCAATTATCCAATCAGTCCCTAGATGTTTTTGTGACTAGTGGGGTAATCAAGAAGAGAAATAATACAAGAAGAAGGAGAAGATACCAGGATTTAAAACAGAAAGGGAGAGAACTAAGGACAAGTAATGCGGAGAGATGAAAACAGACCTTAAGGCTGGGCTTAGAAGAGACTATTTTAGACTTTGGGATGGGAGAGAAATGAGACTTTGTTATAGTTGCCTTGTATGGGAGATTAGGAGAGAGGGAACGGAACTGGGCACAGCCGCAGATGGGTCAGCAGGGAGAGATGAGCTGTCACGGAAGAAAGAGATTAGAATGTAGAGAAAGTCACAAGTCCCCACAGATGACAAGAGGTGATAAAGGGCCACAGGTCAAAACTCCTGAGAAAGAGCCCAAGACCGGCATGATTCCAAGGCAACCTTTGTTCCATCCATGATTGGCCTACCAAGACAGAATCCAGATCCTCAGCACGGGTGGGTCCTGACCAGTAAATGCCAGAGAGAAAGGGCCGCGTGCCAGTGAATAAAGGAGAGAAAGAAAAGACTGAAAAACACCTTCGGGCATATGCAGGTGCAGTAAGAGAGAATTCTGCCCAGGCTCCAGAGCCCATGGTGCCGATTTCTAACTGGTGACTCTGGAAAATTCCTCCCCTCTCTGGGCTTCCACACCATCCTCTAGATAATGAGTGTATGTTGACCTCGAGGTGAGTGGGTAATTTCTGGGCGCTCTTCTGGCTCTGACTGCCTGCCTCTGCACCTCAGCATCCCACTTGGTTGCAGACACCCTACCTGGCTCCCCAGAGACAGAACAGGTGGGACTGGGGGAAGCAGAGCCTCTTGTACTGCCATGGCTGTTGCCAAGGGGCGTTCTGACCCCCAACCCCCAGCCCAGCCTGCAGCTTTCTCACCACCCGAGCCCTTCACAGTGGCTTCCCGCCTACCCTTGGGGCATAACCTCCAGCCACCCTCTCTCATACAGCAGGCGCCAACCACATTGCGTTCTCCAGGGTCCCCCTTGCTTGGGCCTCTGCCCTGCTCCGTCCGCTGTCCGTACAGAATGCACATGGCATCTGCCGAACACTTCTTGTGTATGTTTGTCAATAGATTCATGATGGAAAGTTCTGTTTCTCAGTAGATTCTATGACAGAAAAGCGCAAGTTCCTCCCTTTTCGGGTTCCTTAGACTCTCCTAGAATTCTGGAGCTGGATGGGCTTCTGATAATTAACTATTTGTCTTCCATTTCAGATTGTCATCTCGGTGAGGACTCAGTAAATATTCATTAAACCGTTTATTAAACAATTTATTAAATTAAATAATTAATAAATGGACGCGTAATGCTAACAAATCCACACATTTCTCACTGTATTCACTGTTACCGTTCTGATCTATCTTCTGAAGTTCTGTAATAATTCTTACCTGTTCTCCTTATGTCTGCTTCCCCTTCTACCTTTTAAAGTCCTCTTTTTAAAACTTAAGTCATTTTTAAGTCCTATTCATTGCTCCTCTGCTCAGAGCTCTCCAGAGTACAAGCAAGGGTTTGTAATGACCTGCAGACTCCTAGTGAGCAGGCCTCCTTGCTCATCCACCGCTCTCTGCCTCACTCCCTACACTATAGCCATACGGCTGTTCCACAGACGTGTCCTGGCACCAAATCTTCTGAGACTTTGCCTCGGATATCTGGCCTGGCTCACCCCTTGCACACCTCAAAGCTTTGCTCCCATGTCACTCTCTCATGGAGGCTTTCCCAGACCACCATATTTAAAATTTTCAACATGCCCCCCCACCTTGAGACTCCCAATCTCTTTCTCCTCTTTGGTTTTTCCATAGTATTTACCTCTTTACAATATATGACATAATTTACTATTTTATTTACTTTCTATCTCTTCCAATAAGTTCCATGAGTAAAGGGCATGGGTCTGTTTTGAATAAAACAGTGAATACTGCTATATGCCCAGTAGTTGGCAGTGAATATGTGTTGAATGAAATCTCTGGTTCTCTAGTAGTTGGATTCCAGCATGGTGTCTCACTCAAGTAAACTAATTCAATAGCCAAAAATAATTCAAACCTTTTATTGTGCTGCTAAAAACCACTATAGGAGGTTATAATCATAACCCAAGTGAGCCTTCTCAAAATTGTCTTTAAATCCTTTTGCATTTCTTAGATTCCGGCAGCTGTTTCCTCTAAAAACTTCACTTCCATGTCTCTTCCTGAACTTTCCCCAACTGCCTTGTCCATGCGGATTCTCCACTTTTCTTGCCTCACTGGGGGGGTCACTGCCAGGACTTCTGCTCCCACCGTCACCGAGCCACAGTAGGCTCAGACTCCCCCTCACGCACTATGGAGGGAAATGGGCCAAATCCCCCAAGAAGCAAGGTTCTCTCACTCTGAGTGCTTTTCCTAAGGTAATTATAAGAAAGAAGTTTTTGGGTAGCCATTTCGTCCATTTGTTACTAATGCAATCTCAGAAAGCAAAGAGGTCAAGGGTCCAGTATTTTCCTAAAGAGTCACTATATGTGTTTGTTAGTTGAGGCACATGTGTTATTGTTAACTTACCTATGACCGCTTGGGGAGAGGTTACAGACATCCCTTCCCTCTAGTTTGAGAACCTTGACCTTTCTCAGAGGAGAGGCTGGAGGACTGGAGCATATGGATGACTCTAGAAGAGAACCTGAATCCTGCCCTGACAGCCTCACCCCCATACTCATGTGCTCAGCTCCAAGAGGGAAGTCTCACCAGCTAGAGAAACATATCCCAGTGAGCAGTTAGGTTACAGAGCTGTCGGTTCCAGGGACCTGGTCATTGCAGCTGGTGGCCAAAACTCTGGAGTTGGAACAGGCATTTACCTGGAGAAAAACTCAGGGGTGACAGGACCCTAGAGTTCCTGCCCTTGAATCAAGGGGACTAGAGAGCAGAGACCAGAATTACTACCTGAGCCATCACTGGAGGGGAGAGGGAAGAGCTAAGATTGGAGGTGAGCCACGCAACTAGGATCTCCCCTAGGAGCAAGTGTTGTGCAGCAAAGGAGACATAGGGAGCAATAATGGGATTAGCAGTAGGTCATAATGGGGTCACCCAGTCCCAGTCGGGCCTGAGGGTCCTGACTCTAAGCATGTGAAGCACATAGAGCAAAGCTGCTGATGAAATCCCTCCCTTGGCCAAAATGGACACAAGATCTGGAGCAGGATGAAGCCTGCAAGAAGGGCTATTGGAGGACATGGAGCAGCCAGAAAATGCGTTCACTCGACAAATGTCTACTGAGTGTCTACCACTACCAGGTATTCGTCCTCTTGGAGCTGACACCCCAGTCAAACAGGCAAACCTCTAGTTGGGATGAGTCACAACCATGGAAGGTCCCCAACAGCCACTCTCACCTGGCTCCACCATTCACACTCGATCCATACCTGGGGTTCACTGTACAAACTTCAGGGAGTACAGTCTGTTTGCATGAGATACACATTTTAACCCCAGAAAAAGTTTAACAACCACACCAAAATCATAGTGCCTTGAAAAATAAATTTTTAAAAAATGCCCATGCTGATTTTATTACTGGTATTTCCTAGAACTCTTGGCAGCCTACTCAGGATTCCAGGATTCCACAGAGCACAATTTAAAGTCTTTGTCCTCAGTCAGGCTGACCTTCCAAAAAAGAGGTGGGCGCACTCTCTATCCCCCAAGCAGCAGTAGCGGTGAGATATATCAAAGTAGAGTGAGCCAGGCTTCATTACTGGAGCTCTGAGGCCCGAACTGGGCTCCCAGAGGGTCCATGTGGACTTGTAAATAGATGCAGTAAAAGAGTAAATAATGAATTGGTGCAATTGGAGGGAAAAGCTCCAAAGCAGTTCTGGTGATGCAGAGACAACCATTTAAAAGAGAGTGCCTGGGCATGGATCTCACCCAGCGGATATAATGGCTTCATATACATTCATGAGCTTTTGTCTCCCAACTCTGCCTCTTTTTCAATCACAATCATAAAAGACAAAGGAAAAGTGAGAGGGGAGAGAAAGATAGATAAACTTCAAGGGTCCGAATTGCAAACACAACCTACAGTTTGTAAATTGCTTGGAGACCTTTGGAGGGAGAATCAAGGAAATGAAAAGTAGAACATACAGGAATATTACTGTTCAGGGGAAAGTCCCTGCTCTGGGCATAAAATCTTGTCTGGAGAATGGTTGAGAGGCACAATACTGACTAAACGTGAGATTGCTTTGTATAAAGGACGTGCTTTGTTCTTTATTCTGCATTCTTCTGCCTGTCTCCTGCGGCCACCTCCAAGGTCATTTCCTTGTGGAAACTCCAAGGCTCTATGATTTTAGTTATATTAAAACCGAGAGCCCAGGAGTCCTGGCTGTGTTTGCTGGCCTCTGCTACCTGCCACCCCTTCCAGGTGGATCCTCTGAGAGCCCAACACGCCACAAAGTCAAGCGGTCTCACAGTTCCGACGCCTCAGATGCGAGCGGTAGGGTTTGTGTTCAAATACCAGCTCAGCCACTTTTTGTATAACCTGCACCCCCTTCCAGGAAGGATTTAAAGTCATCTGCAAAGAAGGCTTTTCAATTGTGTGCATTTATGCACGTGCTGCCTAATAATTTGAATAGGGGGATTTATTGTTTCTAGAAATAAACACACACACACACACAAACACACACACAAGGTGAGGGAATTGGCTGCCAGTAACTTGAGGTCAAGCTATTGTTACATGCTGGGGTCTTGCGTCCTCAAAGGCAAGCGCGTGTTGCTAACTTCAGCTGGGAGGAATGCAGCAGTGCAGCCCAAAAGAATGAAAGAAAGATCACAGGCCAGCTTCCGTTCCCACACCAGGCTGTGTTTAGACCAAAGGCAGCCGAGAGCCAAGCAGCCAGCTCAGCTGGGTCACGGGGCTCTGCTGCCCCTTCCCTGTGAGTGAGACTGACCCCAGGCCCCGGAAAGCTGTTAGGGGGCTCCACGCTGCCGGAGGAGCAGCTCTTCAGAAGGGATGCGAGACGAAGGTCGTACCCGTTTGTGTTTAGCCCTGGCCTCGCGGTGGCTCTGAGAATCCTTGGCCCAGGGCCAGCTTGGATAATTACATTTCACCTGCCCAAACCCTTCCATGCTTTCCCCTGAGGGATGTATTCCTCTTCCACGACTGCCGTGATCCAGAACACGAATACTCTCTCAAAGGCAGTATTCTGTGCCTGGGCAGCTGAGGCTTTGCTCCTTAACAGGAAAATTCTCTGTAACAATGCACTTATGTTCATTCCTTCATTCCATCAGCAAACATTGATTAAGCAACTACTTAATAAGTCCTAAGCACTGGGCTGAGTGCTGGATGTGCAAAGAGGAATAAGATACATTTTGGGGGCCCTTAAGAAGTTCACAGTCTAGGAGGAAAACCATCAATAGGTGTCGTAAATGCTTTTGAAAATGGAGTACGACTGGTGAAATGAAAAAAGAGATTCTAAGTCTCCTTAGAAGAGTCAAGGAAGGTTCTGGGACCAATGATGTTAAAGCTGAATTTTAAATAGAACCTCATGAGCTGATAATGAAGAAGAACATGCAAGGCAGGGGACAATCACATATGCAGAGCAGAGAGCTTGGAGTTGACAGAATAGAAGGCAAAAGGCAAGGTGGCTGGAGCATATGGTATGAGAGAAACGGGCAGGAAGCTGGAAGTGTAATCTCTGGTCAGGCTGTGAGGAACCTGGAATATCACGGTAAGGAACTTCATCTATAGCATCTGAAGACTGTCAAGACGTGGAATAAGATCATGCTCTCGCGCGTACAGTCCCTCTACGGCAGTGCGGAGAGAAGAACTGGCAAACTAAAGGAAAAGAGGTGAGAAAGAACAAACATGTGACGCCATCATCCTAACGCCAGTGAGAAGTAGTGGGAGTTGAATGAAGCAGAGACGGTGGGAGAGGCGAGCACACAGATACGAGCTCTCGGGAAGGGAAATGAGCAGGTGCTTAGAGCCAGGCTGGATGACAAGTGATAGGATAGAAGGATCCAGAAGAGTGAGCACATGGATGGCAGGATTAGGAGGCAAGATGCCACAGGAGGCAGAGTAGGGGCAGGAAGGGCTCAGGTGGAGATGACGGGAGGCAGCTGGAAGTGCAGACCCGGGCTCATTAACTTCCACAAGTTCTCTGCAGTGACTGCAGGCTGAGTTTTATCAACAGATTTACCTCCGGTGGCTTATGCCAGTGGTCCCCCAAACTGAGCTTAAGAATCATCTAGAGGGCTTGTTAAAACACAGACTGCTGGGCCCCACTTCCAGATTTCCAGATTTAGTAGGTCTAGTTTACCTAACTCAAGAATTCGTATTTCTAGCAAGTTCCCTGTGATGCTGACATGACTGACCTGGGGCCCACACTGTGAGAATCTCTGCTTTAGACTTTTTGGGGACTGTTCTCCTACTTGGTCTGATATTTTCTCTGAGAGGGTAACCAAAAGGGCTGATGCAGGTGGAGATGATCAAAGATGTTCCCTTTTACCAGCAGGATTTCAAAGATTCCGTTCTAACCATGAAGAACAAGTGTTTGGATTTGGTGGCTGCTTAATCTCTCATTTTTTTCTTAGGTTTTTTAAAAACCTTAGCCTATAATAACAGGTAAATTATTTTTCGAGGGCTTATTATATGCCCACCGTCATGATAAGCACTTTCAATGTATTGTCTCATTTAGCTCTATCAGTAACTCTATGGAGGTGAGTACTATTATAATCTCCATTTCTCAATTGAGGAAACTGAGGCACTGAGTGGTTAAAATTAGCCCAAGATCAAGTTGCCATTAAATGGTAGATTTACTTCAGTCTGTGCTCAAATAATATCATATATATTGTCTCCTTTACTATCCTGTGTTTTGGTCCATGAAATAGGCTAGCTTACTCCAAACCGGAATCTTCTATATACTGTCATTAACCTACAGTGGTTTCCTGAATCTGTTTTCAAAAATCTGCCAGCATAGAGCTGGCAACCATGATGTAGTATAATAATCATCTTTCAGCTCCTTAATAACCCTTGTGCATTGAACAATCAAGAGAATGGAAGGGTCAAGTGGAAGGCAACGCCCTGTAGTGCTATGAATGTGTTTGAGGACTTTCTGTGAAAACACCTGGGGGATACATAGGCATTCTTAGCATAATACAGTGTAAGAGCCTCACAACATCTGTTCCAACAACATCTCTAGACAGTACATGCAGTATCATCCTTAAAAGACAATTTTCAGAAAGCCCTAAACAATTGTTAAGATTTTTTTTGGCCACCTCCAAAGAAGAAAGTAAACAAAGCAAGTAATTCATGCAAGTTTTCCATAAAGAATCTATTGGTTATTTAAAATCTAGTAGTTATTTAGCCTCTAGGTTACATGCCTAAACTGTGAGACAGAATGTGTGCTATGAGACCACAGGACACCAGAAATTGTGACCTGTGTCCCAGCATTATTCTAATGTAAATTCCTAAAAGCTAGGAAGTATGAATATGGCTGATTAAAGAAGACACAGGTAGCAGGACGACTCTCTTTTAAGGAGATTAAGCCCTTTGAAGAGCATAGATGAGTGCCCTTCTTGAAAAGACAATGTTAAAAGAAAATTTCAGGAGGACCATCCTCAAACTATCCCAGAGCCATGCCTGCCCCACACCCCCCCCCAGGCCCACCAGCAGGGGTGACCTGGGATTAAGTCTTGTAGTCAAAGGCAAAGAATCTTCAAGGCGAACCCTCACGTGTGAGCCTTCTCCTAAATCTCCATCCATACTACTGGCCTTCAATATCATCACTAGAGCTTGGACTTAAAATCTTATTTCTTGGCTCAGGTCCTAGAATCCCACCCTCTTGGAGCCCCTTTCGCAGGGTCTATCATCAATTAACACTTCCACCACCACAGCCATCTCCACACCTGCAGCTAGATAACATCTTACTTTAAATTCACCGGAACAGTTCAAAGAGAATGCTGCCTTCTGCTTGAATTCCATCAAACTCTTGGCTTTAGCTCCTGCTGCCCTGTTCCAGGCACCACATCCCTATACCTTGGATATAGAAGCTATATATCCAACATTGCTAGACCTCACAAAATGATTTTTCTCTTCTTTCTGGGCTCATAGTCCAGTTTCTCTTGCAGTGAGATGTGGCCATATGATTCAGTTCTACTAAAGGAAAGTAAGAAATGATATTCCAGGGTTGGCCCATAAAAACCTTGGATGTGCCTTTTTCCCCTTCCAGTGGCTGGGTATTAATTTCCAGGGCAACCTTAGAAGCCATGTATTAAAAATGGTAAACCTGGGTCACTGAATGCCTGTGCAGAACATAGTTCCACACCACCTGGAGGTCTTAGATGGCTCATGTGAGTGAAAATAAACTTGAGTGTATTTGAGCCATTATATATTCTGGAGACTTCAGTTACTGCAGTTGGCCTATCCAACAAATACAAGTGGATCAAGTAACACCCTTTAGAGAATCCCCCACAAAGACCATCCTCATTGACGAGTTAACCTCTCTGGCCATGTGCTCAGTCCCAATGGATGGCTTTGATCCCAGCATCTCATCTGCCAGTCCCATCTAAGGAAGCACATGTGGTACCTATGGGTTCAAGGATGGAAAAAGCTAGATTTATAGCAAGGAAATAGGGGAGTGTACACATACATGCACAGCCCTGGGCATATTTCTCCTAATCTGCTCATCCAAAGATGGCTTGACTGGCATCCCTCAGCAGGGAAGAATCTAAGTCTATCTTCAGTGTCCCTCTGTGAAAGATGAGAGGATCCA
This sequence comes from Ailuropoda melanoleuca, assembly GCF_002007445.2. Classification (NCBI taxonomy): domain Eukaryota; kingdom Metazoa; phylum Chordata; class Mammalia; order Carnivora; family Ursidae; genus Ailuropoda; species Ailuropoda melanoleuca. Next base: position 34,582,545 of record NC_048224.1, on the reverse strand, counting down.
AAAGAATTCCAATGTATCACTGACTTCCCTTACTTTTCTGGAATAGATTCTTTTAGTTGGTTCTTGTGATAGTAGATGTGAAAAGTGCTTTCTTTAGGGTAATTGGGAACTCCTGAAACTGGATAAAACTTCAGTTAATCCAGTTTAAAAACACTGTTAGTGGTGTTCTGAGTTCCAGTCTAGTACATGCTCTTCTTACAATGCTTAAGAGAGAGGCTTAGAACTTGAGCCCCTGTACCAGCACAGGGAAGAGATGAGATACAACAAACATGGGGAACATGATGAAACCAGTGAATTACCATGAGCATGGGCCCACGGTTGCACTTCATTTGCTGTGAGGGGGAATTCCTTGATCAGAAGCAATGCTATATGGGATATTATAATGGTAGGTAGATAGGTAGGTAGACAGACGATTGATAGGTAGATGATAGATAGATAGATAGATATAGATAGATAGATAGATAGATGATAGATAGATAGATAGATAGATAGATAGATAGATGATAGATAGACAGATAGATGATAGATAGATAGATAGATAGATAGATAGATAGATAGATAGATGATAGATAGATTCTGTAAGCCCAAGAATGATAGCTTTGGCAGAAGCATTGTGCACAGGGAAGTTAAATCTGTGTCTAAAGCGTCTATTCCAGGGGCGCCTGGGTGGCACAGCGGTTGGGCGTCTGCCTTCGGCTCAGGGCATGATCCCGGTGTTATGGGATCGAGCCCCACATCAGGCTCCTCCGCTATGAGCCTGCTTCTTCCTCTCCCACTCCCCCTGCTTGTGTTCCCTCTCTCGCTGGCTGTCTCTATCTCTGTCAAATAAATAAAATCTTTAAAAAAAATAAAAATAAAAATAAAGCGTCTATTCCAGTAAGAACAAAGCACTTCCCCTTCCATGTTAGAAGCAGTCCAATGTAATCATACTGGTACCATATTGAGGGTTCAGTGTTGGTTTCTATTGCTGGTAAATTGTGCATCAGCAGTGGCTGTAGCCAGGATGGCCTTGGTGAGTAATGTCCATTTGTTGACAACAGATTCATAACCTCCATATAAGTTAAGATCAGTCTTTCCATTTTTGCAAAAAAGAAATTATTGGAATTTTGATAGGGACTGCGCTGTATCTATAGATTGCTTTGGCACATACTGCCATCTTTACAATATTATTTTCTAATGCATGAACATGGGATATCTTTCCATTTATTTGGATCTCCTTTCATTTCTTTCAGCAATGTTTTGTACTTTCTTGAATTTGCTGAAATGTGTTTTGTGGCCTAACATATGATCCATCCTGGAGAATATTACATGTGCACTTGAGAAGAATGTGTATTCTGCTGCTGTCAGATGAAATATTCCTTATATGTCTGTTAGGTCCATTTGCTCTACAGTGTTGTTCAGATCCACTGTTTCCTTACTGATTTTCTGTCTGGATGATCTGTGCATTGTTGAAAGTGGAGGACTGAAGTCCCCTACTATTATTGTATTGTTGTCTATTTCTCCCTTCAGATCTATTAGTATTTGCTTAATATATTTAGGTGCTCCAATATTGAGTGCATATATATTTACTATTGTTGTGTCTTCTCGATATGTTGACCTCTTTATCATTAGATGATGATCTTCTTTGTCTCTTGTTACTGTTTTTGGCTTAAAGTCTGTCTTGTCTGATACATAGCTAGCCTTGCTCTCTCTTGGTGTCCACTCACATGGAATATCTTTATCTCTTTTAGCCTATGTGTATCCTTAAAGCTTCAGTGAGTCTCCTGTAGAAAGGATATAGTTGGGTCTCGTTTTTTTATCCACCCAGCCACTCCATGAGTTTTCACTGGAGAATTTAATCCATTTATACTTAGAATAATTGTTGGTAGGTAAAGACTTATTAATGACATCTTATTATTTTCTGGCTGTTTTGTAGTTCCCTTATTCCTTTCTTCTTCTCTTGTCTTTCTTTGTGAGCTATTTTTCTTATTGGTATGCTTTGATTCTCTTCTCTTTATCTTTTGTGTATCTACTGTAGCTTTTTGCTTTGTGGTTACCATGAGGCTTACACAAAATATTTTATAGATATGCCTATTTTATGTTGATAATAACTTACCTTAGATCACATACAAAAATGTTACCCTTTTACTCCGCACCTTTTTATGTTATTGACGTCACAATTTACCTCATTTTATACTGTGTATTCATAACAAATTATTGTAACTATAGTTATTTTTAATACTATTGTTCTTTAACATCTATAGTAAAGTGGTTAACATACCACAATATTGCAGTATTAGGGTACTCTGATTCTGACTACATACTTATCCTTACAAATTCTCACACTTTTCAAAAAAACTGAATTGGGGGAGGAACAATTCCTAACTCATTCTATGAGGCCAGGATTACCCTAATACCAAGCTAGACCACAACACTACAAGGGGGGAACCAACTATAGACAAATATCTCTTAGGAACTTTAATGCAAAAAATTTTAACAAAACACTTCCAAACCAAACTCAACAGCCTATTAAAATTATTATACAGCATGACCAACTGAGATTTATTCTCAGAAGGCAAGGACAGCCCAACATATGAAAATTGATCAATTTAATACACCACATTAACAGAAGGGGGGAAACCACATAATTATCTCAGTCACAGAAAAAGCATCTGACAAAATTCAACACCTTTTTTTTTTAAGATTTTATTTATTTTATTTTAGACAGAGAGAGAGCACACATGCATGCATGAGCAGGAGGGGAACAGAGGGAGCAAGAGAGGGACAGAGGGGGTTGGGAGAGGAACAAGCAGACTCTGTGCTGAGCACAGAGCCAACTCGGGGCTCTATCCCAAGACCCTGAGATCATGACCTGAGCCGAAATCAAGAGTTGGATGCTTAACCAACTGAGCCACCTAGGCGCCCCTAACACCTTTTCATGACAAAGAACATTAAATAAACTAGGATTAGAAGAAACTATCTCAACAAAATAAAAGCCATATATAAACCCCCAGAGATCATGCTCCATGGTGAAACACTAAAAGCTTTTCCTCAGGGGCGCCTGGGTGGTACAACTGTTAGGCGTCTGCCTTCGGCTCAGGGCGTGATCCCGGCGATCCGGGATCGAGCCCCACATCAGGCTCTTCCACTGGGAGACTGCTTCCTCCTCTCCCACTCCCCTTGCTAGTGTTCCCTCTCTCGCTGGCTGTCTCTCTGTCAAATAAATAAATTTTTAAAAAAATCTTAAAAAAAAAAGCTTTTCCTCAAAGATTAGGAACAAGATAAAGGCGCCCACTTCTATTCAACATAGTACTGGAAATCCTAGCAAAACCAATTAGGCAAGAAAAAGAAATAAAAGGCATTCGAACTGGAAAGAAAGAAGTAAAATTATCTCTGTTCTCAGGTGATTTTATATATAGAAAACCTTAAATATTGCACACACAAAAAAATGTTAAATAAATGAATTAATCTAAGTAGCAGAATACAAAATAAACACACAAAAATCAAATAGCATTTCTATGCATTAACAATAAACAATCTGAAAAGGCAATCATGAAAACAATTCCATTTACAATAGCATGAAAAAGAGTAAAATACTTAGGAACTAACCATGAAGTTGAAAGACTTCGCAATAAAAACTATAATATATTGCTGAAAGAAGTGAAAGAAGACATAAATAAATGGAAACACATCTCATGTTCATGGATTGGAAGTCTTAATATTGTTAAGATGGCAACACTATCCAAAATGATCTAAAGACTCAATGCAATGCCTATCAAAATCCCAATTTTTTTTTGCAGAAAAACCCTTCCTAAAGTTTATATGGAACCTCAAGCAAACCTAAACAGCCAAAAGAATCTTGAAAAAGAACAAACCTGGGACACTCACACTTCGTAACTTTCAAAACTTCCCACAAAGCTACAATAATCAAAATAGAGTGGTATTCATTAATAGAAGAAAGGATAAGAACCACATGATCCTCAGGGTGCCTGGGTGGCACAGTCAGTTAGGCATCTGCCTTCAGGTCAGGTCATGATCTCGGGGCTCTGAGAGTGAGCCTTGCATCGCACTCCCTGCTCAGTGAGGAGTCTGCTTCTCCCTCTCCCTCTACCCCTCCTGCTTGTGCTTGCTCACTTGCAGTCCCTCTCAAATAAAATCTTTAAAATAAAAGCACCATATGATTCTCAATAGATTCAGAAAAATCATTTCACAAAATACAGCATCCTTTCTTGATAAAAACCCTCAAGGAAGTAGGGATAGAAGGAACATACCTTAACATCATAAGGGCCATACATAAAAATCCCATAGCTAATATCATCCTCAATGGAGAAAAACTAACAGCTCTTCCTGTAAGGTCAGGTAGAGGATAGGGATGTCCACTCTCACCACTATTGTTCAACATAGGACTGGAAGTCCTAGCCTCAGCAATCAGACAAGAAAAAGAAATAGAAGGCATCCAAATCAGCAAGGAAGAAGTCAAACGTTCACTCTTTGCAGATGGCATGATACTCTATGTAGAAAACCTAAAAGACTCCACCAAAAAATTGCTAGAACTAATACATGAATTCAGCAAATTCATAGGATATAAAATCAGTGCACATTTATCAGTTGTGTTTCTATACAACAATAATGAAGCAGCAGAAAAAGAAATCAAGGAATCTATCCCATTTACAATTGCACCAAAACCCATAAGATACCTAAGAAAAAAGCTAACCAAAGAGGTAAAAGATCTGTACTCTGGAAACTATTGATCACTTACAAAAGAAATTGAAGACACAAAGAAATGGAAAAGCTTCCAAATGGACTGGAAGAACAAATATTGTTAAAGTGTCTATACAACCCAAAACATTCTACACATTCAATGCAATCTCTATCAAAACACCACCAGCGTTTTCCACAAAGCTAGAACAAACAATTCTAAAATCTGAATGGAACCAGGAAAGACCATAAATAGCCAAAGTATTGTCAAAAAACAAAAGCAAAATGGGAGGCATCACAATTCCAGACCTCAAGCTATATTGCAAAGCTGTTATCATCAAGACAGTATGTACTAGCACAAAAATAGACACACAGATCAATGCAACAGAACAGAGAACCCAGAAATGGACCTACAACCATATGGTCAACTTATCTTCAACAAAGCTAGAAAGAATATCCAACATAAAAGAGACAGTCTCTTCAATAAATGGTGTTGGGAAAACTGGACAGCAACATACAGAAGAATGACACTGGACCACTTTCTTACACCATACACAAAAATGAATTCAAAATGGATGAAAGACCTAAATGTAAGATAGGAAACCATCAAAATCCTAGAGAAGAACAAAGGCAGTAACCTCTTTGACCTTGGCCGGAGCAACTTCTTACTAGACACATCTCTCAAGGCAAGGGAAACAAAAGCAAAAATGAACTAGTGGGACTTCATCAAGATAAAAAGCTTTTGCACGGCAAAGGAAACAATCAACAAAACTAAAAGGCAGCCTACAGAATGGAAGAAGATATTTGCAAATTACATATTTGATAAAGGGTTAGTATCCAAAATCTATAAAGAATTTATCAAACTCAATACCCAAAACAAATAATCCAGTTAAGAAATGGGCAGAAGACATGAATAGACACTTTTCCAAAGAAGACATCCAGATGGCCAACAGACACATGAAAAGATGCTCAACATCACTCACCATCAGGACAATGCAAATCAAAACCATGATGAGATACCACCTCACACCTATCGGAATGGGTAAACTTAACAACTCAGGAAACAACAGATTTTGGCAAAGATGCAGAGAAAGGGGAACCCTTTTGTGCTGTTGGTGAGAATGCAAACTGGTACAGACACTCTGGAAAACAGTATGGAGATTCCTCAAAAACTTAAAAATAGAACTACTGTATAACTCAGCAATTGCACTACTAGGTATTTACCCAAAGGATACAAAAATATTCAAAGGGGTACGTGCACCCTGATGTTTATAGCAGCGTTATCAACAATAGCCCAATTATGGAAAGATCCCAAGTGTCCAAAAACAGATGAATGGATAAAGAAGAGATGATACACACACACACACACACACACACACACACACACAGGAATATTACTGAGCCATCAAAAAGAATGAAATCCTGCCATTTGCCATGACATGGATGGAACGAGAGTGTATTATGCCAAGAGAAATAAGTCAGAGAAAGACAAATACCACAAGATTTCACTCATATGTGGAACTTAAGAAACAAAACAGATGAATATAGGGGAAGGGAAGGAAAAATAAAATAAAAACACAGAGAGAGGTAAACCAGAAGAGAATAGTAACTACAGAGAACAAACTGAGGGTTGCGGGAGGAGAGAAGGTGGGGCATGGACTAAATGGATGATGAGTATTAAGAAGGGTACTTGTGATGAGCACTGGGTGTTATATGTAAGTGATGAATCACTAAACTCTACTCCTGGAACCAATACTACACTATATGTTAACTAACTTGAATTTAAATAAAAACTTAGGGGAAAAAACTTAAAAAAATAATGAAATAAAAAATAAATACCTCTAAGTATATATTTTTAAAGATTTATTTATTTGAGACAGAGAGAGAAGAGGAACAGAGAGAGAGAGGGAGAGACAGCATGGGAGGGAGGAGCAGAGAGAGAGTTATAAGCAGACTCTGTGCTGAGCACAGAGACCAACGCAGGGCTCAATCACACAACCCTGAGATCATGACCTGAGCCGAAACCAAGAGTCGGATGTCTAAGCAACTGCACCACCCAGGCACCCCACTGTTAAGTATTTAAAAAAAAATCTGGGGTGCCTGGGTGGCTCAGTCGTTAAGCGTCTGCCTTTGGCTCAGGGCGTGATCCCAGTGTTCTGGGATCAAGTCCTGCATCAGCCTCCTCCACTTGGAAGCCTGCTTCTTCCTCTCCCACTCCCCCTGCTTGTGTTCCCTCTCTCGCTGGCTGTCTCTCTGTCAGATAAATAAAATCTTAAAAAAAAAAAAAAACTCACCTACCACAAAAACAAAAACAAAACAATAACAAAAAACCCACATGGTACAGGCATGAAGACAAACATACAGATCAATTGGATAGAACAGAGGGCCCCAAAATAAAACTTCACATATATTTTTGGCAAGGGAGCTAAGACCATTAAATGGGGAAAGGACAATCTTTTCAACAAATGATACTGGGAAACCTAAGTGGCCACATGCAAAGGAAAAAAGCTATACCCTTTTCTAACACTGTATACTCAAAATAGATCAAAGACCTAAATATAACACCTAAAACTAACGTTCTTGGAAGAAAACAGAGGGCAAAAACTTCATGACACTGGATTTAGCAATGATTTCTTAGATATGATACTAAAGGCAAAGGCAACAAAAGAAAAAAGAAACAAATTGGGCTTTGTGATTATTTAAAAACTGTGTGGATTAAAAGACAATAGCAACAGAATGCATAAAGTATTTGCAAGTCATATACCAAATAAAGGATTAATATCCAGAATATAGAGAGAATTCCTAAAAGTGAATGAAGAAAAAAAACCACCACCAAATTTAATGGACAGAGGACTTGAATAGATATGTCTCTAAAGAAGGTATTCAAATGGTCGATAAGCTCATGAAAAGATTCTCAACTTCACTAATCATTTGGGAAATGCAAATCAAAAGTACAATGAGATATCACCTCACACTGGTTAGGATGGCTATTATTAAAAAAAAAAAAAAGTGTTGGAGAGGATGTGGAAAAACTGGAACACTTATGCACCACTATCAGGAACATAAAATGGTGCATCCGCTGTGGAAAACAGTATGGCAGATCCCCAAAAAACTAAAAATAGAATTACCATATGATCCAGCAATTCCATTTCTGGGTATATAACTAAAAGAATTAAGAGCAGGGTCTCAAAGAGATAGCTGTACACCCACGTTCATAGTAGCATTATTTATAATGGCGAAATGTGAAAGAAACCAAAGTGTCCACTGACAGATGAATGGATAAACAAAATGTGATATATACATACAATGGAATATTATTTGGCCTTAAAAAGGACAGAAATTCTAAAATATGCTTCAACATGGATGAAACTCGAGGACATTACACTAAGTAAAATAAACCAGTCACAAAAAGATACATACTGTATGATTCCACCTATAAGGTAGAGTAGTCAAAACCATAGAGACATAAAGTAGACTGGTGGTTGCCAGAGGCTGGGGAAGGAGGAAATAGGGAGTTATTGTCTAATGGATATAGAGTTTTGGTTGTATAAGATTAGAACAGTTATGGAGATGGATGGTGGTGATGGTTGCACATTTTAGACAGATTTAATACCACTGAACTATACAATTAAAAATGGTTAAAATGGTAAATATTATGGGGCGCCTGGGTGGCTCAGTCGTTAAGCGTCTGCCTTCGGCCCAGGGCGTGATCCTGGGGTCCTGGGATTGAGCCCTGCATCGGGCTCCCTGCTCTGCTGGGAAGCCTGCTTCTTCCTCTCCCACTCCCCCTGCTTGTGTTCCCTCTCTCGCTGTCTCTCTCTGTGTCAAATAAATAAATAAAATCTTTTTTTAAAAATTGTAAATATTATGTTTCATTTATTTTACAGAGTAAAAAAATGAGAGTTCCAATTTCCAGTTCCACATAGGAGCTTGGAGTCACCATTCTGTCCTAACAAGGAAAGAGCTGAAAAGACTGAAAAATGAACACTTCTTGGATCCACAAGGAAGGAGAGGACAAAGAATAAACCACTGCCCCCAAGATTGCAGAAATAAACAGGCAACTAGAGGGAGTCACAGTTTACCACAGCAGAGACTCACCAGCAGAAACTGCCAAAAAATCAGTGCTAGGTAGGAAAACCTATACTGTACTCGATGAATTGTTGAAGGCTCAGTGTGGACAACTCTGAGAGCTAAAAACTTCAGGGGGACCCAGTCATAAGTGGGCCTCAACAATATTGTGAGATTAACCTTCAGAAGCTCAACTGGATTCCCACAGTAAATACAGGAGAAAAATCTCCTTGAGTTTCCAGCAGGGGAAAGGAACGATTTTGAAATAAGTCAGAGAACTTTGTTCTTAACAAGGCCTGCCCTAAGGAGTATCCAGTTAACCAGAGCCTAAACTGCTGGGGTATTATCAGAGCCTAACTGATCGGGAGAAGGGAAATACTTAATATCAGCCCATGCTAGCCATTCTGTCTCATTTCAAGAGGCAGAAAAATAACTGAAACTTGTGATGTTCACAGTCCAGAGGCACAGGCTCACTGAAAGATGAAGACCTAATCGCAAGACTATAAAATGCCTCCTCTCTTCCCACACCTCACCATCATATTACTGAAGGCCTATTGCCACAGTTTCTTCCTCCTGATACATCATGTCTGACTATCAAGAAAAAATTAGAAGATGTACCAAAAGTCAAAACACAATTTGAAGAGACAGAGCAAGCATCAGAACGAGACATGGCAGGGATGTTGGAATTCTAGGCTGGAATTTAAAATAACTGTGATTAGTATGCTAAGGGCTATAATAATGGACAAAGTAGACAGCATGCAAGAATAGATGGGCAAGCAATGCAAGCAGAAAGATGGCAATCATAAATGAGAACCAGAAGAAATGCTAGGGATCAAAAACACTAACAGAAATGAAGAATGCCTCTGATGAGCTTTTTCGGTAGAATGGGCATGACTGAGGAAATAATCTCTGAGCTAGCAAATATATCAATAAATCCCTGGAAACCAAAAAGCAAAGAGAATAAAGGCTAATAAAAGGAACAGAATATTCACATACTGTGGGAATACCACAAAAAGTATAACATACATGTATGCAAATACCAGAAGAGAGAGGCAAAGAAACAGAATATTTGAAATTATAATGACTGAGAATTTCCCCCCAAATCAATGTCAGACACCAAACCAGAGATCCAGGAAGATCAGAGAACACCAAGCCAGATAAATACCCGCCCCCCCAAAAAAACCAAATTACAAGTAAGCATATCATTTTCAAATTACGGAAAATCAAAGACAAAGAATCCTGGAAGAAACCAGAGCGGGAGAAAAACACCTTAACTGTAGAGGAACAACGATAAGAACTATATCCAATTTCTCATAAAGTATGCAAGCAAGAAGAGAATGGAATGAAATACTTAAATGCTGAGAGAAAAAACCCCACCAACTTGGACTTCTGTACCCTGCAAAATTATTTTTCAAAAGTGAAAGAGAAATGATTTCTCAGATAAATGAGGGAATTTGCCGCCAGTAGATTTGCCTTGCAAGAAATGTTAGAAGAACTTCCTTAGAAAGAAAACAGGTCAGAACTCAGAACTACATAAATAAAGGAAGAGCATTCAAGAAGGAGTAAGTGAAGTGGGTGCCTGGGTGGCTCAGTTGGTTGAGCAACCGACTGGTTTCCACTCAGAACGATCTCAGGGTCCTGAGATCGACTCCCGCATCAAGCCCCATGTTGGGCTCCGTGCTGGGGGTGGAGCCTGCTTAAGATTCTCTTCCCCTCTAAAATTAAAAAAACACAGAAAAACACGGAGTAAGTGAAAGTAAAATAAAAGTACCCAAAAAAGTTTTTTAAAAGATTTTATTTATTTATTTGAGAGAGAGAGACAGCCAGCGAGAGAGGGAACACAAGCAGGGGGAGTGAGAGAGAAAGAAGCAGGCTCCCAGCAGAAGAGCCTGACGTGGGGCTCGATCCCAGAAGTCCGGGATCATGCCCTGAGCTGAAGGCAGACGCTTAATGACTGAGCCACCCAGGCGCCCCCCCAAAATTTTTTTAAATCTCAATTTTAAAAATCTCAAAAGACTCAAGCAAGTTATTTTTGTGGAAGTTGACAATTCCAAAATTGATATAGGAGCAAAGGGGGCCAAGGATAGACAAGAAAACTTTGAAGAAGGAAAAGATCAAAGTGGGAGGATTTTTTCTACTGGATATGAAGACTTATCCAGCTGCTGTAGTTAACATAATCAATATATAGCATATATGTGATATAGTGTAAGGATAAAGAGAACAATACAACAGGGTCCTGAACATTTTAATGCATGTATGTCCAATTTATGACAAAGTAGCACTTTCCAATAAATGATGGTGAACTGGATATCCATATAGAAAAAGAAAAAAAGGAAAATTGACGCATGCTCACACCATACAAAAATAATAAATTCCAAGTGGAATTTGAGAATCTTTTAGGATAAAAAATACAATATAGCTTCTAGAAGATAATATAGGAGAGTATCTTCATGATCGTGGGATAGGGAAAGATTTCTTAAATAAAACCAAAAAGTCATTACTCAATTATAATGAGACTATTGTTAAACTGGACATTAAAATTAATAACTTCTATTCATGGTACTTAAGAGTGAAAATGAAAGCTGACAGAGTGGAAGAACATATTTGCAATGCATGAAACTGCCAAACAGCTCATAACCATAGTGTATGTACACACACACACACACACACACACACACACAACTACCCTATACACAAATGAAAGGACATACAACCCAACTGAAAATAATGGGCAAGAAACTAGAACAGACTCTTCATGAAAGAAGATGGCCAATAAACTTGTCTGAAACATGTTCAACTTCACTAGTTGTCAGGGAAATACAAATTTAAAAGCATGAGCTACTACTCTAAATTTGCCAGAATTATTAAATGTAAAAGATGGAGAATACCTAGTATTGGTAAGGAAGTGGGGGAACTGGAACTCTCAAACCCTGCTCATAGGAGTGCAAATTAAGCCAACAACTCTGTAAAATTTTGGGGAACTATCTACAAAAGCTGAATATGTTCATATTCCATGACCTAGCTAAGAACATACAGAAAAAAATGTGTACACAAGTGCATCAAAAGGTATGCAAAGGAACATTTTTATAGTAGCAATATTTGCAATAGGCCCCATAACAATCTAAATTCCCACCAACACATCAGACAGGATACACAAATCGAGGTGTAATCACACAGTGGAAAACTTGCAATGAGGAGGAGTGAACTACAAGCTACATAAAGTAACGTAGATGAAGGTCACAAACATATGCAGAAGTCAGGCACACTAGGACAAATATGGTGTAATTCCATTCATATAAAATTCAAAAACAGTCAAAACAAACACCTGATATTAGAAGTCAGGATACTGGTTACCTATGAGAAGAGTGGTGATTAGAAAAGAGAGATATTAATCATGTTTCATGTCTCGACCTGGGATTTAGTTACATGGGTGTGTTCTCTTTGTGATAATTTAACAAGACAAACATAATTTGAACACTTTTCTGAATGTTATACATCAATTAAAATTTTTAAATGCAAATCTGATAAATGTCCTTTTGAAGAAATTTTCCTGTTTCTAATGAAGATTACTTGCCTTGCCAGTTTCCTCTCATCCTTGCCTGAATTGAACTCATTTGTCTCCTTTAGGTAGTAGGATGCTTTCTGAGAGCAGTGCTCTGTCAGAACTGAAATACGTGTTTTAATTTCTCTTCCACGGTGAGATGTCAACTGCATTTTGATACAGACTAAAAGTCACCTTGAAGCAGATCTTCCCTTTCCTGCAAAGAATCTCGAGTGGGTTCCTGTCCTCAGAGAAGGGCTTAGCAAAACTATTAACAAAACTAACAGTATCTGAACGGCTCTAAGTATGATCTCTCGTGGAGGTAGTCACTGAGGAGGAAGTAGGAATAAGCGTTCTAGGTTTATGTGCTGCAAGGTAGTGTTTCTGGGAGGTCTATTATGACGTAAGACCTAGGATGAGTGTCCTTTAAACAACTGCTGTGAAAGAACTCTACCTTGGCAGCTTTAATAACAGCTAGATCAGAATTTCGCCTCTCTGCCACATTATTTCAGACCTCATATTTGGGGATAACTGTGCCAGCACAGAAGTCACTTGTCCTCCCTGGAGCCTAACGAACCTCCTATCTGCCTAGGAAATTCTCAACCTTGCTCCTGCTGCCCACGGCTCTTACACATTTATCAACTGTTTCATCCACCACCTATTGACTCAAATCATGACCGCCTGAGGAGTGACCATCAACTCCATTTGTGCCATTCCCACTGTCCTGGGGTAGCCTAGAATCCCACAGATTTGGTTGAGAGAGGGATTGGAAAGTACTTTAAAGATTCTGGACAGTTTGGCTTGAGGTCTCCTTTAGAAGAGTAACATTAATAACACTGCTCAAGACAGAGTCGGGACCAAACCTGAAGCTGCTTCAACACACACAGAGTGAAAGACTGGAGGGAGAGAGAAGGGACTTTTTTTTTTTTTAAAGACTGTATTTAAATGGATTTAATTACCACAAAATTTATCATAATAGATAATCTGCAATCATAGGGAAGAATAATGTAGGCTTTTAAGGACATGTATCCAACTGAGAACACTGAAAGATCAGACTTAGAATGTGAATGTGGTAATTGACATAGTAGTGGAGTGACAGCAGTGAGAGATTTAAATGTGTGAGTCGGAATGCCATAGAGTGACTCAGCTCCTTCATAATAATATTCCACCACCACAGCATCATAACAAGACAATGACAATGGCCTTCTGAAGTTCAAGTCCTGCTGACTTGTGGGAGTCAGATATTATACATGGGAAATGAATGACTGGGGCACATGATTTGCCCTGCAAACTGTGTAGAACTCTGGTTTCACCTATAAATTAACTAGACTCTTCTCTGTGAAATGTTTTAAAAACATTTTCACTATATTATTTTCAAAAACGTTATGCTAAGAATGAAAGCAGTCTTATGCAAAAGAGAATATATTGCCTGATTCTATTTATTCTATTCAGAATAGTTTGGGGTGGGGGTGCAGATTTAACTAGGAAGGAACTTCCCAGTGCTGGTGCTGGTAATGTTCTACATCTTGATAGAAGTTCAGGATCTAGTTGTATGCATTTGTCCAAACTATTTAAATGTACACCTACAATTTGTGCATTTCATTGTATGCAAATTTCACCTCAAGAGAAAAAAATGTAAAAATAAAAACAAATTAAAGAAATACCTCTGTTAAAAACCAGAAGAGTGAAATCGTACTTATTAAGAAAAATAAATTCAATAATTTTTAGAAAAAAATACATAACCTAACCCAAGTACGTAAAAAAATGGAATGACCCTTGCCCTTACCCAGATGTCTGCCTGGCCTGCTCCCTCATGTGTTCTTCAGATCTCTGCTAAAATGCAATTTTAACAGAAAGTCCTTCTCTAACAATGCTATTTCAACACCCCCAAATTCCTCACTTTCTATCTTTGTGTCCTGCTTAATATTTATTTATAACCTTCAGTATCACCATAAGAACACATTTATTTGTTTAAGACTCTCCACTAGTGGAATGCAAACTCCAAGAGAACAGCGCAGAGAAGGAAAGTGTCCTTGAACACATTATTCCATTTCCAACATATCACTCAACTGCAATACACTTGAGCTTTGAGGTCGATTAAAATGAAGTGTCTGTCCTCAAAGGAATGGACAAAGAAATACGGTAAAGGAGGAATCTCTCCCTTCTTCTCTCATTTCCACCTTTTGGTCTCTGCCCAGAGGGAAGCTGGAATTACCACTGAAATCCACCTCCTCCACATATCTGGGCCCCTCTCCAGCCCTTACTCCCTCAGCAAAGGAGAGCGACTAATCTGATAAATCAGAGTTTGATATTAATTTGGCCACATTTTCCTAGAGGGTGAAACCGCTGAGCTAAGCCAGCCCATGTTCTTATACCATCATCTTGTCTCCTCTTACTTAAGTAGACCTACCAGGTCTTGACTTTCTCACTGCTACCTATGACTGGCCATGTGAAACAGGCCCATAGACCTCATTCATGCTACATGTTGGGAAACAAGTCTAAACAACCTGCTTTGCAAACCGAGCGAAGTCTCTAGTCTAGGCAACACGAGTAGATTTGGAGTGGGAGGTTTCAAGCCTAAGCCATGTTGTCCAGTAGCTTTTTCCTAAGAACCTTGAATTGAAGGTTACAGGATACACATCTAAATTAATAAAGTTTGTACCAATATTCCACTTGGACAGTAATCATTGGACATATACTGTATTATCAGTCAAAATGCCAGAGGAGTTCTGAACTCCTAACTCAAGAAAAATATAAAACAAAAAAAACATAAAAATAATGTAATACTCCATTGGTGCTAAATAACTTATTTTAATAAATTTGTCTTTAATACAAGTGTAAAACAACACTCCTACCATTTCAACTATAGTCAAACCCACACTTCAAAACTAAATCAATAATTAGTAATATGTTAATTCTGAAAAGTTTTTTAACTACAAGAGTATCAAATATAATACAAAACCCAAATATTTAATGCTTTCTGATACAATATTGAAAATAAACTTCTTGGCATCCCAAAGTCCTTCCCCCAAAAATCTTTTTTTATTTAACAAGTAAGGGTATATAGTACCTTGCTGGTGTTTATATTAAAAAATTTTTAAAACAAATAATTTCCAACTTCGGTGTGATTCTAGTACTTCTGTGCCATCCCCAAATGCCTTATGTACATACTAACTCCTTGCACGTAGGTTCATGGTCTTGGTAGAAAAAATCATGTTAGTCATAGTGTTTTAAAATTATAACTAGATTTTTAAGCTATGAAATAAAGCAAGAAAGTTTAACATTATTTAGTACCCTTTCTTCTTCTCTCTCTTTTTTTTTTTTTTTTTTTTTTGCCAATAAGGACAGATTTAACACCATTCTTCATTCAAATGGACTATCATATAAGGTTTTAGCTTATGTTTCTTCTTGGTTAGCTGGTTATACCAAATGCCCAAGTACAATTCTCATTAGAACTGAGCATTTCCACATAAGGGTAATTAGTTTTAATTTAAAATAAAATAATATATGTACATGTAGATTAAAATATAACAAACATATGCGAACTAGTAAGAGACATTCAACCAGAAAACGTGAAACGTACCCATTAGAAAGGAGACATAAGGGATAAATTTTAAACTGAAATGCTGAATCATTAAAGATACTACCATTAATGTATACAGACCAACTAAGATAAGAAAGAAGTTAAGAATATGTGAAATGCTGACAAGAATAGTTTCTTCTACAGTTAAAATGAATCTGTTTTAAAAGAGAAAAAAATAAGCTCCTAAAATGAAAATTACAAAGCAAAACATGGGCTTAGTAATTTATTAAAAATTATAACCCTAATTTTCTCTGGAGAAAAAGGAACATTATAAACAAAGGCATGAAATAGACTTCAGATCGAGACTCATACCAATACTCTGTTCTTGCTGAAAAATACACTACTTATAAAATTTCAAATATTTTCCACTTAATGTGGGTTAAAAATACAATGTTTATATCTGAAATATAAACTAGTCATTTATTTTCATTCATAATAAAAGTGGTTTAGGTAAGGTTTACTTTTCCCAGTGCTCAAAGTTAAGTAGGAATTGTTTTCCATATCTAGGAATTATAATAGTAATGTTAAGTATAAATTTAATTTTGCTGAACTAAAATTCAGATAGATTCAATTAAAACTGTGTATGAAGATACCTAAATATAACAAAGGCTTTAATTTTTATTATTTTGCAATGATAGTAAATTTACTTTTTCTAACATTAGGAAAAAAATCTAGCCTCTTTTATCAATATAAAACTATTAAAATAATCACAACAGAATTCTTTATATATAACTTAGGAAAACAATTTCACATGATACACTCATAACACTCAAGAATTAGAATCCAGAAAGAGACAACAGAAAGAAGTTCTTTCTTTTTGTCACCTCCATTCCTTATATATAATCTTTATTTCACATCATTTACATAGAAATATTTATCACAATCAGACAGGTAGATAAGAAAAAAGTTTCTGCCTTTACAGCTCATAAAGTAAATTTACTCAGTCTTCTTAGTATGTTTCTTTTTAACAGTATCTGAAGCAACGCCTATAGGTTTTGAGGTCGATGAACCAGTACCATTAAAAGATGATTTTGTTTCACTTTTCTTTTCACATGATGAAAACTGCTGCTGCCAGCCAAACAGCATCCGACTCAATGTATCCTCAAAAGGAGCAAAAGGCACAGTAGCAGTCTCTGTAATCATCATGGTTATCTGGAAAAAAAAAAAAAGTTCAATTTTGAATTGAAATACAAATGCTTCCTACTTTTCAAAAATGAGAAGAGAAAGTAAATTTAAAGAAACAAAGATTAAAAACACAATTTTTACTCTTTAAAAGATTTTTTTACTGAGGTATAATTGACAGTTTCAGGTGTAAAACATGATTCAATATTTGTATATGTTGCAAAGTGATCACCACAACAGGTCACCATACAGTTACAAATTTTTTGTGTGATGAGAACTTTTAAGATTTACTCTTAGCAGCTTTCAAATATACAATCACTATTATTAACTATAGTCACCATGCTGCACATTATGTCCCCATGACCAGAAGGCTGTATCTTTTGAATCCCTTTATCCACTTTACCCCCGAGCCTTTTGTTTGCTCATTTGTTTTGTTCTTTAGTTTCACATAAGTGAAATCGTGTAGTATTTGCTTTTCTCTGACTTATTTCACTTAGCATAACATCAAGATCCACCCATGTTGTCATAAATGGCAAGATTTTGTTCTTTTTATTGCTGAATATTCCATTGTATAAATACACACACACACACACGCACACATCACATCTTCTTCGTCCATTCATCCACCAACTGACACGTTGCTTCTGTTATCCTGGCTATTGTAAAAGAATGCTGCAAAGAACATGGGAGTGCATCTATCTTTTTGAATTAGTGTCTTCATTTTCTTCAGATAAATATCTAGAGTGGAACTGCTAGATCATATGGCAGTTCTATTAATTTTTTGAGGAACTTCCATACTGTTTTGCATAGCGATCACACCAACTTACATTCCCACCAACAGTGCACAAGGGTACTCTTTTCTCCACTTTTCATCAACACTTGTTATTTCTTGTCTTTTTGATAACAGCCATTCTGACAGGTGCGAGGTGATATCTCCTTGTGGTTTTGATTTGCACTTCCTGATTATCAGTGACGTTGAGCATCTTCTCATGTACCTGTTGACCATCTGTATGTCTTTGGAAAAATGTCTATTCAAAGCTACCCATTTTTGAATTGGATCGTTTGGTTTTTTGCTATTCAGTTGTATCAGTTCTTTATGTACTCTGGGTATTAAACACTTATCAGATATATGATTTGCTAATATTTTCTCCCATTCAGTAGGCTGTCCTTTCATATTGCTAACAGTTTCCTTTGCTGTGCAGTTTTTTAGTTTAATGCAGTTCCACTTGTTTATTTTTGCTTTTGATGTCTTTGCTTTAGGTGTCAGATCCAAAAAATAGCCAAGACTGATGACAAGGAGCTTACCACATATATTTTCTTCTAGAAGTTTTATGGTTTTGGTTCTTCAATCCATTTTGAGTTCATCTTTGTGTATGGTTTAAGATATTGGTCCAGTTATATCCTTTTGCATGTGGCTCTCCAGTTTTCCCAGCACCATTTTAGTGAAGAAACCATCCTTCCCCCATGGTATATTCTTGGCCCCTTTGTCGTAAATTAATTGACCACATTTGCATGGGTTTATTTCTGAGCTAAAATGCATTCTTTAATCTTTAGGAGAAGCAAACTCAGCTAGGTTCTAGAAAATCTCTATTCTCTACAAGTTTATACTTAACCAGAGCAAAAGAACATAACTCATTAATAATAATACAAGGTACCATACTTGTGGGTGGCAAACGAGCAGTATAACCACAAAAATACATTTAGTATTCAAAGGAAATAGGAAAGTAAAATATCACCTACAGACTATACCAAACAACCAATAACAGCTACCATTACTATGCTTTTAACATACGCCAGAACTTTGATAGGTGTTCTGTATGATCTTATCTCGTTAAATTTAACCCAACAATTACTCCAAAATTACTCTCGGCATAGAGATGTGAACCAAGGCTGATAGGTTCAGTAATTTGCCCAGTCACAGAACTAATAAGCAGTAAAGCAGTTTGGAACACCCAGATTTTGAGATCAATCACTAAACACACTGCATTCTATCATTATCTAAGGTCACAGACTTTCAGTAAATTGTACCCTTAGGAGGGAGAGTAGAAAATCTCTGGGGCGCCTGGGTGGCACAGCGGTTAAGCGTCTGCCTTCGGCTCAGGGCGTGATCCCAGCGTTCTGGGATCGAGCCCCACATCAGGCTCTTCCGCTATGAGCCTGCTTCTTCCTCTCACACTCTCCCTGCTTGTGTTCCCTCTCTCGCTGGCTGTCTCTATCTCTGTCGAATAAATAAATTAAAAAAAAAATCTTTAAAAAAAAAAAAAAGAAAATCTCTAATCACCCAGTTTTTCCCACATGTATATTTATACACAAAGCACCAAGACATTAAGAGGTGGAATATAAAGTGCTATCAATTCTTTATCTGGCAAAATGCACAGTGTTCAGAGATGTTCAGATTTACTCAACAAATTAGATTGGTACCAAAATGGATCTGAGGGGAGAATGTTAAGGACTAAAATGGTTCCAAAAAGCCCAAGAATTTCCAAAAGATAATTCCTCCAGCAGATCTAAGATAATGAATCAAATTAGAAATTTTTGGAATCAAATCTCCACAAGGAGCCCCTACCCAATCCATTTGTTTGGGGAAAATGGAATCAAGAATAAAATTCTTACTAACTATTGTCTAGGTAGTGAGGTGCTGGGAGACAGAATAGGTGTCCATCAAGAAGAACACAGAAGTGAAACGCATACTGTACAACTGTTAAAAGTAGTAGATAGAAAAGTAATATGGAAAAATTCTTAAAAATACTGTTAGGTGAAAATGAGACAAAGAACAAGAGCTATAGTGTACTATCATTTAGATAAATTAAAATGCATGCACACACAACATTGTGAATGTACAAAATGTCACAGAATTGAATACAATGAAACAGGTGATTTGTTTTGTGACTTTGACCTCAATAAAAATAAACAAACTAACAAACTTTTTAAAAAATGCATGTACATGGGCTCCAAGCCAGCCATGACTTAAAAAATGCCTTATATCAAACCCAGTCTCTCACCAAAATCAATATTAAAAACAAATACACAGAACAATCATTAAAAAGCACTGGAGAGTAACAAATCAGGCTGAACCTAAAAGGGCTATGATCCCTAAGAGAAAATTAACTGAGTAAGGTGAGCTCCACATTCAACCTGGCTTTTTTCTTTTAATGATACGTGTCAATTCACAGAAAACACAAGTTCCAAATGGGCTAAGGAGACAGAGGCTGCAATGTGAGAAGGCCAAAGCATCTGGGACTTGAGGGCAATACAGCTCAAAGAGGAAAGAACCACAAAAAAATACGCCCAAAGATCCACACATAACTTGTGTGGAGAAGTTTACCAACCCTAAATTGTGCAAACGCAGACAGAGATTTCAAAAACCTAGCAGAGAGAAACAGTTGGAAGGCTAAAAGCTGATCAGACACTTCAGCAGCAGCCAGCACAAGGTTGGAGTTCAAGGCCAGCCAAAGTGGAACTGCCTAGGGATATACCTCAGGTTTAAACTGAGACCCCAAAAGGGTCACATTCTAGAAGGGCAAACCCAAAACAGAACAGCATGAACAAAACCTAAAAGTAACTATCAACAGGATTAAAATAATCTCCTTGTGTATTACAGCTGTCTGCCAGAAAAAAGTTGAATGTCATCCCTGCCCTGAAAGTCCTTACAGACTAGTCAGAGACATGCTGGTCAGAGACAGAGTAAACCAGTAATTACAGAACAGTAAAAGGGTAAATGCAGTGATGGAGGTCTGGTCACAGATATTTAAGTATGACATATAGATTTGGAAGTCATTACCATATAAGTAAAATGTAAAGGCATGAATATGAATGTGGTCACCTGGAGAGAGAATATAGAGTAAGAAGGGTCTAAATATAATGTTACTCTATAAGTTTATGTCATTATTGCGGAAGATCTAAGAACAATTTCTTTATACTAAATTATTCTTTAGAATAAATAGTTACAATAAGGTGTACTAGCAAAATTACCTTGGTCATAGCTTGACTTCATGAACTGCCAATAACAAATAAAGGAATTCAGTTAAAAACAATGGTCCACTGTCAGGAAAACAGCATAGTCTTTTTACAAACACTAAAAGAGAAGACTGTCAGGATCTAAAGTATTTCATGAGAGCATGAACTATAGTATTTTTCAAAGTCGAGTGTTTTAATAGAATCTCCACTCCCAGTAGACTCATCACTCAGCTGAGAAGTATTGCTGGCATCAGAAATTACTGCTGAGATAGACTTATGAGATTCAAGGACAAACTTCTGTGAATTCAGCCTCTTATCAGGTCTTGATTCAGCAAGGTGACACAAATATAATGGTGACAAATGGAATGAACCCTTATTCTTTTACAAATAAAATATAAAACTGTCTCTTTATTTAGCAAACTATTAACAGAAAAAGCATAAGACTTAAATAGCATTCGACTTCCCAGTCTCTTGCTTAAAAAGAGAAAGAAAAAAAAAGAAAGTAGAAACCCTAAAGACAATCTCAAATTTACAACATATCCTAAAATATAAACTAATTCAGGAAAATAAACTGTTTAAAGCTACACCACATTCTTTATGTAATATCTCATGCTATATCATTTCAAAGATGCCCAGAAAAATGTGACATACAGTCTAAGTTCTTTAAGGGCACAAACAGCACTTAATGTACTTTTAGATCCTCTACAGAGCCTAGCGTAGAGAGTACAACGAATAAACATAATTTCTACCTCACACGAACAACTGAAAGAATCTGTATAGACAAAATTTGCCTTATTACTCTCTCTCCACTCAGAACATACTTCTTCTTGTCTCTGAGTTCCCAGATCCAAACAATACTTTGCAGGGCAACTCATGTGTCTACTCCACTAAGCCTTTTGGAGAACCTCCAATGAAAGTCTCTTTGCCCTTGAATGAACTCCCAACGGCAAGTGGCATACTCAACCATGTTATCTGGTCATCTATGCTTTCTTCATTGGTGATGTCACTCACTCAGGCATCTATAATTATTAACCTGATGACTGTCAAATAAATTAAAATTTTAAGATTTCTATTTTTATAAATGTACTTTTCAATAAACTGGGTAAATGAATTGCTCATTTCTGGTAGTTTAGTCTTAGATAATTAAGTATGGAAGAATTCAATACAGTGATACCCCTAAAAGAGGCTTTTGACCATTTATCAGTCAGTCAACAAATACATATTTAAAATCTACTACAAATACTAGACATACTGCCAGGGATGCATAATAAATAAAATAAACCTAGTCCCACTCCTCACAAAATTTAAAAGTTTAGTGTACATGTCCATATTTCTCTTTCTCATATTTCTCTTCATAACATCTTAAGTACAGAGTCTGGGTCTTACTCAAACTTTATATGCCCATTTGTATCCCTCAAAGGGCCTAATGACACTGTCCTTCATTCATGTTTTCAATAACATACTATCTGAATATACTCTCAACAGCATTCAGCATCTCTCCAGTCCATCCTTCCTAAAACCGTATCTTGGTTTTCCCCTTGCCTGACTAACAACTTCTTCCCAGTTTCCCATTCTGAATCTTCCTTCTCTAAGTAAGTATTAAAGAATCTCATAGCTCTGTCCTCACTCCTGTCTCACTGTTTCTCTCTCTATGTAATATAACTGCCTCCTTAAGTTATAAATTTAACACAATCTCAATAAAAAAAATACCAGCATGTTTTTTATGGAGAAAAGACAAATTGCTATTAAAATTCATATCAATATGCGAAAATAGCTGGAAAAAAATTGAAGAGAAAAACAAACATGCAAGAATATCCAAAAAACACTGAAAATGAAAAATTCCAAGAGTGTCTGATTCTCCGTAGCCTTGTAGATAGAACACAGAGCCAGACTTTCTAAATTTTGCCAGCCGGATAAATGAGAAATGAGATCTGTTATTTTAATTAATATTTCTCAAATTATGAGTGTTGCACATTTTTTCCACATGTTTGAAAGATATCGTATCTTCTCTATGAGAATTGTCTGTTGACAGGTTCCTTTTAATTTTTCTATCAGGTTTTTGGCCCTGTATCCCTTAATTTTTAAGAGGTTGTTCTGTATTACGAATATAAGCCTCTGTGATATATGTTGCAAGAACTTCTGTCACAATTTGACAGCTGTATTTTTACTTTGACCATGGTGCTTTCTTCCATGCAACTTCTTAAAAAAGTGTTATAGAGTCAAACTTATGAACATTTTCTTTATAGAAAAAGAATAAAGAAGGCCCAAAGTAAGCACAAGGACGGACATAATACAGACCTGAAATTAGTGAAATGTCAAACTGAAAACAATGACACCAAAGGCTGGGTCTTTCCAACAAAACAATGAAATTGATAAACATCTAGTAGGACTGATTTAAAAAGAGAGAAAATACAAATGACCAATACCAGGAACTAAAGTGGAGACATTACTACAAATTCTACAGACATTAAAAGGGTAACAAAGAACTGCCATGAAAAATTTCATGCCAATAAAATAAAAAATTTAAGCAAATTGGCAAATTCCTTGAAAAATACAACTTACCAAAATGAACACAAATAAAATAGAAAATCTGAATAGTCTAATATCAAACACTTAACTAAGAAATAATATCAAACCTACATAAACACTTTCAGAGAATAGAGAATTGAACACTTCTCAACTTATTTAATGAGCCAAGTGTTATGCTGATACAAAAACCACACAAAGAAACTACAAACCAACATCCTTCCTTCATAAACGCACTGGAAAAAAATCTCTTCAAAATATCAGCAAATTGAATCTAGCAATATACAAAAAGGATCCATCCATCATAGCCAAATGGAGTTTGTCACAGAAATGAAAGGTTGTTACATTTTTTAAAATCAAAGTAATCTACTATATTAAGAGAATACAGGAGGAAAAAACCATATCATCACCTCAACCAATACAGAACAAAGCATTTAACAAAATTCCAAACCAATTCGTGATAAAAATTCTCACCAAATTAGGAATATAAGGGAATTTCCTTAACCTGATAAAGTATATTGATAAGAACTTATACCTCACACCATACTTAATGTATGATGAATATTTTCCCATTAAGGTTAGAAATAAGACAAAGGTGTCCACTCTCACACCATTTCCATTGACCGTTGTACTGGAGGTTCTAGCCAGGACAATAAGGCAATAAAAAAGAAATAAACAGCAGCCATATTAAAAAGGAAAAAGTAAAACTGTATTATAGACAAGACTGTATATTAGACAATGCTAAGAAATCTACACAATATATACCAGAACTAATACATAAATTTAGAAAGGTCACAGGATACAAGAAATACATATAAGAATCAACTATACATCTACATATAAGCAATGAAATTGTAAAATTGAAAACTTTTAAATTACTATTTATAAAGGCATCCCAAAATAGGAACTACTTCAGGATAAATTTAAATTTAACAAAATATATGTAAAACAATGAAAACACAAAAATTTAAGAAGACCTAAATAAACAGAAATATATCATATTGACAGATTGGCAGGTTCAATATTTTTAAGATATTATTTCTCCCAAATGGATCTATGAACACAACACAATCTCAATCACAATCCTAGAAGCCCTGTTGGGTTTTTTTTTTTTGTAGAAAGTGACATCCTAATCTTAAGACTTATATGAAAATGTGAAACACCTAAAATATCCAAAGAAATCTTGAGAAAGAATAAATTTGAAGTACTTATACTAAATAGTATAAATCAAATGATTTCAAGACTTGTTACAAACTTGTGCTGTAACAAACTTGTGCTCATAATGAAAAAATAAATCTAGCCTTTATCTTACGCCAATTATAAAACTTAATTTGACATGGATCACATACCTAAATATAAAGGCAAAAACTGTAAGAAGAAAATACAGGTGAAAAATCCTCACAGCCCTGGGGTATGGAAGGATTACTTACATAGTACACAAAAAGCAGGACCATAAAAGGAAAATTTGATAAATCGAACCTCATCAAAACAAAAATTTCTTAAGACAATATTAACGAAATAAAAAAGCAAGCCACAAACTAGGAAAAAAATATTTGTGGTTCATATATCTCACAAAGGATTGGTATCCTGAATATACAGAGAACTGTAACAACTCAACAAGAAGACAAACCATCCAATTTTCAAAAATGGGCAAAGACTGGAACAAACACTGCTTGAAGACGATAATATAAAAGGCCGGTAAGCACAGGAAAAGATGCTCAAATCTCTAGTTTATCAGAGAAAATGCAAAAAAAAAGAGAAAAAAACCAAAAAACAAAAAAACAACGCTACAGTGAGATACCACTACATATATGTAAAATGACAGGAGACTGGCAATAATAAATATTGGCAAGGATGCAGAACATCTGGAACTCTCATGCATTGCTGGTAGTAATGTTGATGGGTACAACCATTTTGGAAAACAGTGTGCCAGTTTCTTTAAACATTAAACTTATGCTTTCCTTATGACCCAGCAATTCCACTCCTAGTTATTTATCCAAGAGAAATGAAAATACATGTCCACACGAAGTACATGCGTTCACAGCAACTTTATTCAAAATAACCATACTGGAAAAATAAAAAACTAGAAATAATCCAAAATCTGTCAACAGATAACTGGATAAACAAACTGGGGTGTATAATGTTACTCAGCAATAAAAAGGAGTATGAACCAGCATGGGTAAATCTCAAAAACATTACGTTAAACAGGGGCACCTGGGTGGCTCAGTTGGTTAAGCGGCCAACTCTTGATTTTGGCTAGGTCATGATCTCAGGGTCCTGGAATAGAGCCCCACATTGGGCTCCCCACTCAGCAGGGAGTCTGCTTGTCCCTTTGCCCCTCTCCCCACGCATGCTGTGCTCTCTATCTCTCTCAAATAAATAAAATCTAGAAAAAAATACATTATGCCAAACAAAAGAAGCCAGACACAAAAGATAGATAGTTTACAATTTATATGAAACTTGAAAAAAGATTAATCCATAATGACAGAAACTGGGTAAGTGGTACCCTGGAGCTATAAGCAATAGTTGGGATTTATTGGAGTAGTAGTACGCACGGACTTTTTTGAAGTAACAGAAATATTCCATATCTTGATTGTGATGATTATGCACATAGATAAATGTGTCAAAAGTCATCAAAATGTAATCTTAGAATGAGTATATTTTATCGTATGAAAATTAAGTTTAACAAGTAGGTTTTCAAAAAATTTTTGAAGAGCTTGTTTCAAAGTTTTTGTAAATGTAACAGCCCTTTGAAGTTATCCTTTGTATTTCTGGAAAATGTACTGCCAATTAGTCAGATTAACTTTCTGTATGAGATCCTTTAGCCCAATTTTTTCAGAATAAGAATAAGTTAGTAGCTTGGGTATTAGAGGGATCTAAAAGAAAAAAATGCTACTTTGCTAACACATATTTTAAAAGAGATACTGATGAAGTTGGGCTCTGTACCACATGTTAAGAGACGGGTTGCTGTAGATTATACATAGAAAAGGATTAACAGGTCACAAGATACGTTGACTCTTCAACTTTGTCAGATATTGCCAAACTGCTCTCCCAAGCTACTTCTATTTATACTCTCTCCAAATCCCTTTAAAATAGTTTATATGCTTTGTCTTCAATTCCTCTTATTCACCTCAGTCTATAATAAACATTTTTCTATTCTCTACCAGTCCACTGAAAACTGCTTTTATCCAAGTCACCAAAAACCTCTTCATTTCAAAAATCCAACAGCCTCTTTTCAGTTTTAATCACTCTTAACCACTCAAGTATCCCTGTGTTTTATTTCACAATAACACTATTTCACCATAACTCCTTATATGAAAGAGCCAAAAGATAATCCATGCTTCTCAAACTTTTCTCAAATCATCTCTGATGAAAGAAAGTGAACTTGGTAGAGCCCAAAACAAAAGCATGCCAAGTATAAAATGTCATATTTTATCTTATCTTAAAAAACGTGAATTTTGAATTCTATCCCATAATATATTCCTGTTTAACTTAAAAATGTTTATAATAACTAACACTGAGGTCAACCAATGGTACATAAAACATCACATTTATAATGTGACTTTGTACTGATAGGGCCAAAAAAAAGCCATATATCCCTTAGGATATGTATAACTCTAGTTTAAGAAACATAAATGACTTGCTCAAAATTGTGAAGCCTGGATTTCACACTCTCACTCCAAAGCCCGTGCGCTTTTCCCTATACCAACAGTCTTAGTTGGCACCTATTTCTTTCCTCTGAGAATTGAATTTTAAAGATCATAAAAGACTTGTGAAAGCTGGAAAAGTAGAATTGAGTCCTCTTTGAATGAAACTGGGATCCTACAGGGCTAAACATCATTGAATGTTCAGTTTGCTTGGGCTATGGAAGAAACAACGAAAGGAAGAAAGGAAAGGAAGATAAGAGAGAGGGAAAGAGACAAGAAGAGAAGGAGCAAGAAGTTTAACACACTTCTCTCAGGAAGACAGAAAATTAATAGATCAGACATGGAAAAAATTAGTAGCTATATATTTGAAACATAATGAACAAGCATATGTGTAGATATTTGCAGACTCCTTATACCTCAAAAATAAAGAACATACTTTTCTTATATAAAAATAATTCTAAAATCTCAATACTAGTACAGAAATGAAGTCTCAACAAACACCAGAGAATAACAGACCACATATACTGTCTATAATGCAGTTAAAGAAAAGTTTTAAAAGTTTAAAAGATTTTTTTTAATGTCTGAAATTTTAAAACACACTCTTAAACATTTTTTGTCAAAGAAGAAATTGTTATATAAGTTAAGAGAAATTAAAACTGGGGCACCTGAGTGGCACACTCGGTTAAGCGTCCGACTCTCGGTTTTGGCTCAAGTCATGAACTCAGGGTCTTGGAACTGAGCCCTGCATCGGGCTCTCCGCTCTGCAAGGAGTCTGCTGAAATTTCTCTCTCCCTTTCCCTCTGCCCCTCTCCCCAATCACTTCCGTGCTCTCTCTCTAAAATGAATGGATAAATCTCAAAAAAAAAAAAAGAATTTAAACTGAATGACAGTAAAAATGAAAATATGTGACGTGAGACACAGCAATGTAAAACAGTATGATTGAGAGGAACAACAAAACCAAAAGTTGGTCCTCTGAAAAGACTGACAATATACAAAAACCTCTGACAAGACTGATCAAGTAAGATCCTTGACAATAGAATAACTGGTTCTAGACTCCAGGCGAAGAAACCATAAAACTGACCAAAAAACAAGGTAACTACTTTTAGGCACTGGACAACAGAGAGTGTAAGACTGATCGTGAGAAGAGAGTAACTGATAAAGTGATCCACACATGTACCCTCACTTCTGCCTCAGGACAATTTCTCAAGCAGAAAGCTAGAACTGAAACTAAGGTGGCAGAGACTGATGTCAGTGAAGCTAAAGAGACTTGGCTCTGCAGGGCAGGATATCAAATAGGAGGAAATGGGTAGGCACAGGGGGCAGGGGAGGAGACTCCAGATGTCTATATGGGATGGTGCCACAAGCCCTTGGCTTAGGGCTAGCCTGCACATGTCAAGACAGAGACCTCCTGTGGCTTACCACAGAGTGGCTGCTAGCGGGTTGAGATATCGAAAGAGATACTACAGGTTGACCAATGGTGGGGGCATTTACTTTCTGTTTCTCTTACAGAACTCACGATTTTCACACTTACATTATAGACTTCTATGGGCTTGCTTTACTTTTGTGGAGTTATTCTCTTTGAAAAGAGAAATCATATTTATCAGCATCTCTGTATATGCCAAAACACTAGATTATTATCCAAAACAAACAGATAACGCACATTTCTTGACTATACAAATAATACAGGAAAAGAACAAAGTAAAGAAAAATAAACAAAATAAATAATTACGCCAAATCTTTCCCTATATATTCTGTCATTTCATCTTTTTATATCTAAGAAATGAAAAACTATAGTAGCTACTCAGAAACAAATGACAAGCCATTTAAAAATCAATATAAATCTGGGGCGCCTGGGTGGCACAGCGGTTAAGCGTCTGCCTTCAGCTCAGGGTGTGATCCCAGCGTTGTGAGCCTGCTTCTTCCTCTCCCACTCCCCCTGCTTGTGTTCCCTCTCTCGCTGGCTGTCTCTATCT
>NC_048224.1:34548415-34553351 GCF_002007445.2 Ailuropoda melanoleuca | reverse complement strand
TGTGTTCCCTCTCTCGCTGGCTGTCTCTATCTCTGTCAAATAAATAAATAAAATCTTTAAAAAAAATCAATATAAATCTAAATGGAATTTAGGCAAAAATATAGGTTAAAATGATTATATTTAGAAGTTGGTGGATAATCAGGAAAATGCTGGGAGGTATCATGAGACAAGTTCAATACTATATGTTATTATCATATTGCAATATGGTGTTTAAGTTTCGGCATTTTAATAACTATATGCCCAGCAACTATTGTAAGAAAAATTTATTTTTATTCCACAAATTAGGCCTTCAACAAAAACGGATCCCTGTAATTAAAAAATATTCAAGATACCGGTACTACATATTCTTACTAATAAACGCACAATACACGTTCATCTTCTTTAAAGATTAAAGTTAGAAAATCTCAGAAATTATACAGCTCCCAACACTCCTTCATGATGAAAACACTCAACAAACTAGGAACAGAAGGGAACTAACTTCCTCAATCTGATAAAAGGCATCAGTGAAAGACTCACAGTTAATATCATACTTACTAGTGAAAGACTAAATGGCTTCTCCCTAAAATCCAGCAAAAAGGTAAGGATGTTCATTCTATTTCTATTAAACACAGTATTAGAGGGTCTAGCCAGGGAAATTGCACAAGAAAATTAGACAGAAAATATGCAGATAGGAAAGAAAAAAGTAAGGGTGCCTGGATGGCTCAGTTGGTTAAGCAGCCAACTCTTGATTTTGGCTCAGGTCATGATCTCAGGGTCCTAGGATTGAGCCCTGTGCTAGGCTCTGTGTTCAGCAGGGAGCCTGCTTGGGGATTCTTTCTCTCCCTCTCCTTCTCCCTCTGCCTCTCTCTCTCTCAAATAAATAAATAAGTCTTTAAAAAAAAATAAATAAAACCATCTCTATTTGAGGTTGACATGATCTTAAATATATAAAATCCTAAGGAATCCACATGAAAAAAAACCCACAACTATTAGAGCGAACAAACAAGTTTACTAGCAAGGTTACAGGATACAAGATCAAAAATCAATTTTATTTCTACACATTTACAATGTACAACCTGGAAATAAAACTTTTAAAAAGCAATTACATTTACTATAGCATCAAATAGAATAAAATACTTAGGAAGAAATTTAACAAGAGGAGTGTACAACTTGTACACTGAAAATATCATGAAAAAATATTTTAAAAGACCTAATAAATGGAAAGACATCTGTGTTGACAGACTGATAGCCTGAACAGTGTTAGGGTGATAGTACTCCCAAACTTATTTGCAGATTCAAGGCAATCTCTAAGAAAATATGAGCTGGACTTGTTTGCAGAAATTGTGACGTTAAACCTAAAATTTATATGGAAATGCAAGTGACCCAGAATGGTCAAAGCAATCCTTAGAAAGAACAAATTCAGAGAATTCACACTTCTCAACTTCAAAACTACAAAGCTAAAATAATTAAGACAGTGTGGTACTAGCAGAATGATAAGTAAATAGATGAAGGGAATAAAAGTGAGGGAGGAAAAAAAATCCAGAAAAATACCCTCACATTTACAATTGATTTTTGGCAAGGGTGCCAAGACAATTCAATGAGAGAAAGAATAGTCTTTTCAACACATAGTACTAGGATGACTAGATAGCCACAGAATCTACAAGAATGTAAAAATACATATCCACAGAATGCAAAAGAATGAAGTTGAATTGACTCCTTCCTCACACCATACCCAAAAATTAACTCAAAATAGATCACAGAGCTAAATATTAGAGCTAAAACTATAAAACTCGTAGAAGAAAACATAGAGGTAATCTTTTTAACCTTAGATTTAGCAAAAGTTTCTTAGATATGACACCAAAAGCACACATAACAAAAAAGAGGTAAATTGGACTTCACCAAAATTTTAGAAATTCGTGCTTCTAAAAACATTATCAAAAAAGTGAAAGACGATTCACAGCATGGGAAAAAACATCTGCAAATCAGAAATCTAATAAAGGTCTAAGATCCAAAATATATGAGGAATTCTTACAACTTAACATTAAAAAGACAAATGAAACAATTAAAAATGGGCAAGTGATCCGAAGACACATTTTTCCAAAGAAGATCTACAAACAAGCACATGAAAAGATGACCAACATCATCAGTCATCAGGGAAATGTAAATCAAAATCACAACGAGAAGCCACTTCACACCCATTAGGATGGCTCTAATAAAAAAGACAAGCATTGATGATGGAATGCGAAATTAGAATTTTCATACACTGCTGGTGGGAATGTAAAATGATGAAACCACCATGGAAAACCGTCTGTTAGTTTCCCAAAGGCTAAACACAGAATTACTATATTATCTAGTCCATTTCTATATGATATACCCAAAGAAACACATATCCACACAAAAATGTACAATAATGCTCATAGCTCATTACTCCTACTAACCAAAAAGTAAAACAACCCAAATATCCATCAAGTGATGGATAATCAAAATGTGGTATATCCATACAATGGACTATTATTTGGCAATAAAAAAGGAATGACATACTACAACATGGATGAACCTCAAAAACATTACAGTAAATGAAAGAAACCAGTCACAAGTCCATATATTTATGATACCAATTACATGAAATGTCAGAATAGGCAAATTTATAGAGACAAAAATGCTAGAGAGAAGAACAATGGTTGCCTACAGTTGGGGGGCCTGAGGGAAAATGTGAAGGCTGCTAATGGGCATGATTTTTTTTTGGAGTGCTGAACATGTTTTAATATTGATTATGGTGACAACTGCACAATTCTGTGACTATACCAAAAAAAAAAACCAAAACAACATTGAAATGTACACTTAAATGGATGAACTGTATGCTGTGTAACATATATCTCAATAAGCTGTTACAAAAAAGTACAAAATGTGAGGACTGGAAGAGAAAGACACATATGAAGAGACTGTCTCAGATATCTGAAGTACTTGAATTACAGCCACAGATCACTTCTAGGACAGAGACTACTGAAACAAAAGTAAATGATCCCTATAGCAGCTTGGCTCTTTCTAAGATATACATTTATATAATATATATGGTTTTCCTTTTAAGAATTCCATAGGTAAGTTTTTAACCAAAAATGCCTAGGCTAAGACAGAATCAGCTATAAAATTCCTCTACACTTAAATAATAATCTTATTTCAAAACCAGCTGTCTACTTTTGAATATGGAACAATATCTAATAATGTAAGAATTAGCCTCATTATGCAAATAAAATTCATAAGATATGTCACAGTGATAGAAGGATATGCACAATCCCCAATCCTCTCAACAACCACACAATGAAGATGAGGAAATCAGGATTCAGAAACATTAAGTGACTTGCCTATTCAGGAATGAGATAGCAAAGCTAGGATTTGAACTTAAGACTGCCTGTCCCCAAAACCTGTGATCTTACACCACACTACCTCCTGTGTTCAAGAGGGAATAAAGCTTCCAACAAGGCAATTATAATACAACAGACTAAGCACAAATATGTCCTACTATAAAATTCTGAAATGTTAAAGCTTAAAGGAACCTCAGAGAACATCTACCCCAAGTATGTCATTTTACAAATGAGACAATGCTGTCTGCAGTCTCTGATCAGCTATAGCTATTTCCACTACTCTCTGGTGTCCAATATACTATTAGACTATCTGCAAATCTTTCCTGATAGCCTCAGCATAAGTCAAATGAGGACTCAAACAAGAGCTATGTTTCAGAAAGTTATGGATACCTGAATAAACAAACCAAAATTTACCTTTTTAGACTGTAGTAACAATAAAAAATAAACATTCCTGTTACTTGCCAAGTATGCAGAATTCTAGTCATATATTAATTTATAATACTGATTTATAGCTACTTTGAATTCTTACCTTTGTGGCCACAAGAAACATGGTATAAAGGAACATAAGGTTATGCTTTGATACTGCCAGATGCTTCGTGTGCTGGAAAGTGAAGATAACTGACCCCAGTAGGGTTACCTTGGCAGGGCTGAAAATAAAATACGTTTTAAGTCAGTAAGTAATAAACATGATCCATCTCTACATTTCTTAAAGAGTACTCTGGAAAATATTAATTTAATGAGTTATTAATAGACAAAAATTGGTTCTGTGAATATACTTATAAAGTTTTAGAAGTGCTAAGTTATAAAAAGTATAATTTCACTCTGATAAAATATCAGAGATCTTAGAATGTTCATACATATAATGTGACTCTCTGATAGAGTTCATTTCTATATACAGCATTTCTGAAACACATCTGACCATATACTTTTTCACAAAGATTTGAAAGTCCCATGTTCCACAATATGACTCGGAAAAAGATTAGTCATTATAGTACAAAATAAGCTCTTTCAGTCAGGTGGGAAAAGGAAAAGAAAGCCCTGATTTATATAGTATTTTCCCATTTCCATGGTGTAAATACTCCCATCACAGTAAATTTCAGGCTGCTGTGCAGAATGGAGAAGAGACAGATACACGCATCAGCTCTCAAATAACAGTATAAGCCAGACCCAGCAAATTACTTTGCTAACTCCAGCACAGAATACTATTAGCGTTTGCTAGTAGCTTAATAAAATAATGCTGAAATTTTAACATCTACAGTAAGATGCTGATCTACAAAAAGAAGCATTACTTTCATACTACATATTTGCCACACATTTAAAGTATATCTTAGTAACAGATCATTATCTAGCTTTGTGCTTACAACTAGAGAAAGAGAAATGATAAACTCTTAGAATGCCACACTGCAAAATATGACAAATTTCATTTCATGAAAAATTACCTATTTGTTATAAGCTGAGCACTGAGTTCAAAAGAGGATTAGATTTGGGCAACAGGGGTTTAGACCTTGCATAAGAGTTGACTGAGCAGCGCTAAAGTTTTGGGACAGCGGTCTCCAAAACTTTTTAACTGTGCACCTCTCTTGGGACCCAAAAAA
>NC_048224.1:34531645-34548315 GCF_002007445.2 Ailuropoda melanoleuca | reverse complement strand
AAAACTTTTTAACTGTGCACCTCTCTTGGGACCCAAAAAAAAAAAAAAAGTGTTTTAAGACACTAGTATGTGTTTATCAATTAATTTATAAATTCTATATACATACAACTGTATTATGAAATGTACACCAAATTGACATTTTTAAAGGATGAGATCAAAAGAAAAAGGAACTAGGTTTATCTTAATGTCATTTTGCTATTCTTTGTTTCTAATAGTTTCGGTTCTGTACCATAGTGCCTCCTCATGGGTTCCTCTTAGCATACTCACAGTCCATTCTGGATTGCACTCCCTTAGAGCATAAATTCAGAGGCTCTGAATCTGAAAAGCAAGGATTCTGCAAACAATAAAATGGGACAGGGAATTGGAGAAGGGCTGAGATTTAGGAATATGTCAATGAGACTGGTTTGGAAAATCAGGATGCATTTAGAAAATATTCTTATATTAATTCCCTATGAAACTAGAAAATGAGCTTATCTGCATCTGAAATACAATAGTGGAATAGGTACAGGGTAATAGAGACATTTCCATTCCAAAAGGGAGAAAATGAAAGGAAAGGAAGAAAGAGGTCACTGGTCCTTTGCAATTTCAAAATCCAGCAGGGCAAATTCCATTAGGTTTCAAGGTTTCAAGGCCTGGGAATAATCCTCTGTGACATTAGGCTCCATCCTCTGAGTCCATAGCTCTAACCTCTGCACTCATGACTCTGGCCTTTGCACCTGGACTCCAACCTGTGGGCCTGGCCTCAGACCTCTAGGCCCATGGCCCCCAGCCAAAATCCATTTTTCCTTTTCTTTGAAGGGTAACACATGTTTACAGCCGAGCAGTTTTATCAGCCTGTTTCCTGCCTATAGATTTTTGGGAGTCTGACAGCCTCCTTTTATTTCACCTTATCTCTGTCCCTTTCAGTGCAAGCTGACAGTGTTTCTACTGATACACCATTTTCAAAAACCTTGTGGGTCTCCAGCATACAACACAGGGATCCATGACATTAGTTAAGATGGTCCTCCACATACCTTTTCTGGACAATCTCATGTCTATTCCTGGCTTGTGCTGTGATGGCTGAATGGATCCATGAGTCACACACCTAATTTCTTTAACACTAGCAAAAGTTTTCCAGCCACACCCTTTACCTTTAATCTTTACCTTTAGAGTAAAACTTAGAAAGTCTCCACAACAGACTTTCCTAAAAATGAATCTCATAATTTAATCATCTTTTGCAATCTGGATAGGCTGAGAATTTTCCAAATCATCATCTTGGTTTCTTTGTTCAGCAGTTATTCCCTCAATTCAACGTTTCCTCTCTCACTTTACTGAAAGCAGCAAGGAGAAACCAGTCCAGACCTTTAACACTGCTTTGAAATCTCCTCAGCTAAATACCCAAGTTCACTGCTCACAAATTATGCTTTCCACGTAACTGTAGCACACGACTCAGTTAACTAAGTTTTCTCCCACCATGTAACTGTATCACATCTCCTCCAATTTCCAGTATCATGCTCATTTTCCTCTGAGCCCTCACCAGCACCTTTAACATTCATAATACTACCAACATTGTGTTTATGACAATATATGTATTCTCTGAGACCATCTAGGCTTTCTCTACTATGCAAAAATATTTAGTTATAGATAAATGAAAATTTATATATACACACACATACACAAAATACCATAATGAACCAGTGATCAATCCCATCTGACCAACTGATAATTCTTTCATTCATCTAATATTTATTGAGTATTTACTACGTGGTAGATTTGTTCAAGGATACACTGCAGGTTATCTGGCTTGCTCAAGGATACAAGCAAAAGAGAGAATATTAAGAAATGAAGTCAAAGCAAATAGGGTGTGGAAGAAAGGCAGATCTTGGACGGCTTTACAGGCCATCTGGGGAGTCTTTCCAAGGTTTTGAACAAAGGAGAAACAATTTGATTGTGGTTATAAGAGCCCAAGAAATGTTTTATGAGAGACATTTCAAGGCATATGCTCAAAATGAGAAAAATTCCCCTTGAATCTCATTAATGCCTTATTTATAACTTATCAATCAAAGCCTTGTTTGCTCTTATTTCTAAACTACCTCATTCACACTTTAAGGGGTACTTTCCAAGTTAAATATCCCAGAATTTGTTGGTTCGCACAAACATATATGTATCATATAGACTGCTTCTCAACTTCATTTCTAATCTATTCCAATGAGCTTTTTTCCACAGGGAGTCTTTCCTCACCTTGCTTACTATGGCCACTATTCCCTAAGTCTTTTCCTTCTTTAACTGTGGAAAGAGTAACTACATCTCTCTATTTCATTTTCAGGAGCATCGAGGATACATCTGTAACTTACTTAAGAATGAGTCAGTGTCTTTAGATAACATTTAATGATCGGATTCTCTTAAATGGATGCAAAAGGTAGTCTGTACTCTACAATTATGGAGTGGTTTATTTCCTCTAATCTTTTCCTACTTTTATGTGTAATTAAGCTCAACTCTCATTTTTAAAGCAACAAGGCGTTATGATACAGACTGATTTGTTTCCATAAGCTTAACATTTTACTACTATGTGAATCTGAAATCTGAATAATGTTGTAGTCATTAATGAAAATCCCAAGAACCTGCAACTGATTCATTTCCATCCAGGGAAGTATGTTCCTATGCAGTTTTCTCTCCATAAATACACACTCTTCCCACAAATCTGCAACAATCCAGGAGCTTTGGTTTGCTTTTATTTTCTAAGGGGAGGAACCCACAGAGAAAAGAATCAATATTTATTTTAAAAACTACATTTGCGAGAGCAGACTTTTTGAAAGGGTAAGTTTCCTGATTCTCTTCCCATTATCATGACTATTTTTTCAGCTCCATTGTATCCATATTTAGAAATTTGGTAAGATTTAAGAATAAAAAGCTGGTCTCAGTATAGTTACACCAACTCACTAGGACATCTTCAGCCATTCATCAGCTTCTGGTTTCCAACCTCCTTTTACCAACTGCTCAAAATTCGTGATAATGCTACCTCCTGCACCTAAAAATAATATAAAACAAGAATATTTAGCCAAATATTATGAAGAAAATATTTGAAACAACCCAAGAAGATCCCCAAAATATTATTTTGAGGATAAAGAAAAAAGTTTTCTTGTACATTTATGGTACTGAGGCAATTGTAATTCCTCCCTTTCATCAGTGTTGGCAACTGCTTATTGTACCATAATTAAGGTTAAAACTAAGGTTAAGGAGCCTCAAGCACAGAGATGTTCCTAAAGGTTTATTTCAGGCCTAAAAAATAAAATTTTCTGCTTTATCATTTCATTCCCT
Source organism: Ailuropoda melanoleuca (assembly GCF_002007445.2). NCBI lineage: Eukaryota > Metazoa > Chordata > Mammalia > Carnivora > Ursidae > Ailuropoda > Ailuropoda melanoleuca. The sequence continues at coordinate 34,545,018 of NC_048224.1, read as the reverse complement.
GATACTGGTTTTAGATGCAGTACAACGAGAGATTAGAGAAGTTTGTTCAATTTCTACATACAAAAGAACTCAACAATAAAAGTAAGTGATGTAGAGTAAAGATGAGCCCATAATCAATCATATTTACTACTTCTAGATATTAGGATGAAAAAAACAAAAAAAAGAGCAATTTTTAATATAATCTTTTTACATAATTTCTTAAGTCAACTTGTTTTATTTACGGTGGCACTATACATTAACTATGAATCCCTCTGGTTCTGAGCTACTAATCAATCATAAAAATTTTATATTGTAAGGTAGTCAGGCTCAAAATAATGGTTGATGACTAGTACTAGTAAAAGTGCAATTATGAATTAACTTTACTAGCCAAGAGAAGACTTCCTCCTCCCAAAAATACTGTTACTAAAGTATACAATCCTCATTAATATAACTAGACAACCATTCAGTAGCAGTAGCATATCAATAATGGAATATTTACAAACATATGATGTTAATATTACCTCGAGCCCATCCAATAGCTATCATGACTATCCAGCCATTTTTGTAATAGCTATTAGCATGTGTGACTCCACCTACTATTTTCCAAGTTCTGGTCACTTCTTTCATTCCCACAGCCAAGAGTTGAACAGGTAGGAAAGAATAGCCCTGGGAAACTAGGTCACATGGGCAAAAAAATGTAATATACCTGAAATTAAAATTTAAATATTTTAATATATAAAGTATAAATATTTACAACAAAAATATTTTAATAAATATTTTATAAATAAAGTGTTAAGTATATTAAGTATGTGCATTAATATAGAGATATAATTATAAATTATTTAATGAATATTTAATATACACCTAATTTAGTTAAGTAAGCTTAGATTTTTAAACAATTAAATCATAAGAAGAGCAATAAAAAGAAATAAAAACCCAGCATATTGGCAATAACAATTTGGCAAAGCACAACAAACTGAACTATCCATATTAACGAAGAATTTGACGTCAAGAAGACCACAGATTGGATAGTTAATTTTTCTAAATCACAGGAGGCATATATAATAATTTGCTAAAAACATGTGATCAAAGAGGAATTTCATCTTGTTTGGACTTCTGAATACTCTATATATGCAAAAAGTATTTACTGAGTTCCTAATTTGTGCCTACTCTTCTAGAAGGTTAAGTGCTGAATCCACTAACTAAATAAAGCAAATGTATAATCACTTCTAGGATAGGGACTTCTCTAACTGGAGTGTGTTTGTCCCCTGGAAAAAGGAATTAGAGAAGAGCCCTTAGTAGCTGAGAAGGGCTGCATTTCAACCCTATTAACATCTTTACCTGTGCCCTTTTGTGCAGCACATTAACTAGGACTTATACAAAGAAAGTTCGTCTCAAGGAGACAGATTTGTGTTGAGGAAAATTATTTTTACATACATGTAAAAGAATATGAAAGTTGTTCTCTAATTAAATTGTGATACTAGTTTAAGAATAACTCACTCCTCCTCAGGTAAATTATTTTTGGAAGCCTAATTTTTTCTAAGCACCTGTTCAAACAGTTTACCAATAGTGTTAACCGGAAAAAACACTAGTTTTTTTTCTCCCATTTCTAAAATACTCCGGCAGACGATTTCATGCTTAAAGCAGAACATAATCTTTCTAATGGAGTGGTATAAAATACATCACCACATATCTGTGGTGTGGTATATATTCTATATATTTCTTCCAAAAGAACTGCAATTCATGATTCATAAAGTCAGAATTCCCAAAAGTATTCATGGAATATGAAATTTATTTGTTAAAATACTACTTCAGAGATCCAATGCAAGATGCAAGGGTTTGTTCAGGCTGAAGCACCCTTTCTTCACCTCCACTTACCAGTTCCTTCTTATTCTTCAAGGTCCCACTCAAATACTACCATGTACATTTGACTGTGGGAGTTTCATTTTAATATTCTCAGTTCAGACTAAATTCTGATGGCTCTGTACAACTAAAACAATCAGTTCTTATGCCTCAACATATCTCTTTACATATTTTTCTCTATAACATATAAAGAGTGTAAAGCTCACAGTAAAATATAATGGTCCTTAGATGGCAGTAATCATTCGTTATCCCCTCACCTAAAATTCAGCATGATGTAAAGTAGTTCTGAATTAAATAATTTATTAGCAGTTAATCAGGAGACAAAATATACCAAGTCAAAGAATCAGTTGATAATTAAAGAGTTTGAAAGAAAGGAATAAATTACGAGAGAAGTAAAAAGCATTATGAAAACAACACATATCATTCAAAAATTTTACATGTTCATATATTTTGAGAGCCTCAATACACCCCTCTCTTTAAATACAGAATAAGGAAGTCGATTAAGTACTGGGAGAAGATGTCACACTTAAAATAAGCAATTTTTAAAAATATTTGTAACTATAATAAAAATACTTTGGTATCCACCATAGAGCAGATTAAGAAAGGGGAATTAGGTTTCCCTTTAGCAGTAATGAATGCTCAAAAGTAAAATACTCAAAGAAACAACAAAAACTAAAAGAATACAGTATAATGACCCCATTTTCATTCTCTACACCAAGACTATCTTTAACATTAGTTAAAAAACCTAAATTATTAGCACTTGGACTTTTTATATTCAACTATGTGACATTATGGCATATGGTCTAAAATTTGTAATTATTGCTATTTTAAAATAAAATAAACAAGTCTTTATCCTATTTAATCAGATATTGTTAAAGTATACCTACAATATGCTAACATTTTAAACAGAAAACAATTCTCATTTCCTGTGTTAAATAGCCACAGGACAAAAAACAATTGTTTATTGTTCTCAGGAGATTCACAAGTAAACATATCAGACCAGTGGCTCCCTAAACAGCCATTCTTGCTCTATAAGGTAAGTCAGCTTTTTAAAATTCCCTTAATGAACCACTCAACCAACATGCATTAAGCAATCACCATGTCCCTCCTTTTAAAAAGATTATATTTCACCTCTTACTAAAATCGTCACATCTAAGGCAACTTTAACTTGTAAATTGTCTAAAGAAAACACACTGGAAAAGAAGAAATGGAACATATCAGACAAGAAACAGAATGAGAAGGAAAATGATTTCTCATACATTTTTAAGTCACATAGGTTAAAAGAGGGAAAAAATAGCAAAGAATAGTTCAAAATAATAGAGGATAGCCTAAAATAGGATGCAGATAAGATGTCAGCCAATGACAAAGAAAGCTAAACCAGTTTAAGTAGGAAAGGTGAAATTTAGGGGGCGCCTGGGTGGCACAGCGGTTGGGCGTCTGCCTTTGGCTCAGGGCGTGATCCCGGCCTTATGGGATCGAGCCCCACATTGGGCTCCTCTGCTGTGAGCCTGCTGCTTCCTCTCCCACTCCCCCTGCTTGTGTTCCCTCTCTCGCTGGCTGTCTCTATCTCTGTCAAATAAATAAATAAAATCTTTAAAAAAAATAAAAATAAAAAAAAAGAAAGAATTTAGGTTAATACCAAGAGCTGAGCAGAGAGAAGCTTCCCACAGTCAGAGAACCCTTGTTTTCACTCTATTATTAATTCTACTCCTCTGACTACAAAAGACAGTATTACTTAACTAAGCCAAAACAGAATGACAAATTAAATACAGTTCATATTAGTCTAATATGACAGGTTTGCTTTTGCTCTTATTACTCGAACAAATTAATAACTTTATGTATTTTATGTATGCTTTGAAAAATACTGGAGGATGACAGACCTATAAAACTATACCTTTTCTTGTATTTTTCCTCAAAGCAATAGTCTCAATTATGCAAATGTGCAATATTTAATAGTTGATACTTGGAAGTTTAAGGAAACCAAACTGGGGCACAAAACCCAGTACACAGAAAAATTACAAAATATTAATTTCCCCCAGAACAGATTTCAAAAAGAAAAATCCTACGAAGGTATACACTGTCTTCCAAACAATACTATACTGTGACACACCAAGCTATTGTTTCCCGTTGCCAGTAGATGGTGCTAATATCCACATGTGAGCACTATGAGCTGTTATACTAAATAAAGATGGCCTTTCCAGTAAGTGCATTCACGGAATCCCGTAGTTCAGCTTCCTAGAGTTTGAAATACATTCCAAATATAATTTACCTCTCAAATTAAAATCAAATAAAGCAAAGATTACAAATTTTTTCTCAACATTAAAACATTAAAAATAAAGTAGTAAAATATACTGTGTCTTTAAACAAGTATCCTTTTTTATATTCAAGGGTCTGAGAGGACAGAGATACTATCTATATTTCCAGAATCCAAAACAACACACTGACATAAGAGCCGACAGAGCAAGTTACTTAACCCATCTTGCTCAGTTACATCAACTGCTAAATGAGAATAAAACAGTACCTACCTCACACAATTCTTGTAAGGTTTAAGGGAAATAATATATAAAAAGCACTTAAAAAATGTCTAATACAAAGTGAATACTCTTATCAGTGGCTGCTATTATTACTGTTTTATAACCAACAACAATGCTCATCAGCAAAATAAAATACAGATATTAATAAATTATACAGCATGAGAAGGAATGTACTACAACCACATCCAAAGATATAGGTGAATCTAGTAATATAATGTTGAGTGAAAAAAAACAAGTCTCAGGGGTGCCTGGGTTGCTCAGCTGGCTAAGTGTCTGCCTTTGGCTCAGGTTATGATCCCAGGGTGCTGGGATCAAGCCCCGCATCAGGCTCCCTGCTCAGAGGGGAGTCTGCTTCTCTCTCTAATTCTGCCCCGAACCCCCCACCCCACTCATTTTCTCTCTCAAATAAATGAAATTAAAAAAAAAAAAAAACACATCCCAGAGAACTATATACAGTATAATATTCCATTTTAAAATAGGGCTCAAAACAAGTAAAACTAAAAACTTATTGTGTAAATATTCATATGTTATTATGCCTTCTTTTTTTTAGAAAGGTAAGATAAACACAAACAGGAAAGAGGTTATCTGTAGGAAAAGTGCAGAGAAATGGGGCAGGGGAGAAGAAATATATGTAAGTTATTGGTAAAGTCCAGTTCTTAGGTTGGATGCAATACAGTGGAAATGTAAATTAGTTAACCACTTTGAGGAATGATTTGGCATTATGTAGTAAAGTTTTTTTTTAAGATTTTATTTATTTATTTGACAGAGACAGAGACAGCCAGCGAGAGAGGGAACACAAACAGGGGGAGTGGGAGAGGAAAAAGCAGGCTCCCAGTGGAGGAGACCGATGTGGGACTCGATACCAGAACGCCAGGATCATGCCCTGAGCCAAAGGCAGACGCTTAACAACTGCGCTACTTAGGTGCCCCTCGATAAATCTACTCTTAAGCAAATACCAAGAGAAAATCTTGCTTGTGTACACCAGTAAGTACATGGAAGAATGTTCTTAACAACACTGTTTGTAATAGAAAAACTAGAAACAACTCTCTGTCAACGGAAGAATGGATAAATAAATTATGACAACTAATTCTAGTATGCTATAACTGAAAATTAATAAATTACAACCATACACAATAAGACTGAATCTCAAGAACACAGACTGACCAAAAACAGCAAGTCACAGAAAAATACATACACATGATGCCATATATAATACTTTCAAAAACTATATTGTTTAGGGATATAATGCTTAAACACACAGAACACAGAAAAGTAAAGGAATGGATAAGCACAAAATTAAGAGTAATGGTTACCTCTGAGAAAGGAAGAAAAGAGATAGGATCAAGCAGGATACAAGGGACACTGAAACTAATGGCAAGGGTTTAGGGAAGATGGTGGCAGCACTGGCTGCATAGACTTTATCTCTTCAAATCCCAACATAAAAACAGGGCAACTAGAAAGCAAAACCAAAATCCCATCCACAACACTTAAAATTATGTGACAAGGTATCCCTTCAAACCCCAAAATGCAAACAGGCAGAGACAATTCACCAATACCCATAAGACCTATACTTTTTTGAAGAAGAAGAAAGCAACAAGGTGGCAACTAATGGACCACAGAACAAAACAACGCCAAAATAGCAAAGGGGTACTCACTAGAAAGCACAACAGGCCAATTTGGAAACAATAACAACAGCTGAAACTGGGAGAGAGCTGGCATTCTCCAATACCAGGTGAGACAAAGGGTCCACAGTAAAAAGTTCCTAAGAGGTTAAAGCATTTTAGTCCCCATGAACTTCCAAAACGGATCCACCCAAGCTGTCTCCCAGAACAAGCCCCATGTGAAGAAAACACTGGTATAGAATCAAAACTGAGCAGTACAGAGCAACAGAAGAAATGGAAGGTTCAGACCAAACTGGGTAATGGAAAAGAGACGCAGGAAATCTAAGAAAGGTCTGTCCTCATCTTTTGAACACTATAAAAACAACAGAAGCAGGAGCTCTATGAAGTCAGAACATCTTTCCTGAATTACCCTAAAAGTTCAAGAAACCCAATTCAACATAAAAATGACCAACAGAAAAGTATCAAGGTCAAATATCACACAAATTTATTTTAAGAAAAAAAGCAGAATAAATCCCTACAGACAATGAAAGCACTCAGGAAAATATGTCCACTGAACAGATCAAAACTGCAACCCAGTATTTCCAAACAAGCTAAAGACATTAAGAAAAGTGATACAACACATAAAAGAACAACATACATCAAAATTAGAAAAACTGAGAACTGAAGGTTCAATTCTTGGGGGAAAAATTTTTTTTAAAGGAAAAGAAATCACTTCAGTAATGAAAACCAAACTAGATTGAAAACAGAGAAATAAACATAACAATACCTTGAAAGAAATAGAAGGGGAAAGGGAAAAACATTTTAAATCTAAAAAAAGAGATTTAAAAAGTCCACTGAAGAAAGACAAAGAGCCATATACCAACCACACAAGTTCCTGAAGAGTACAAATACTAAAATAATTTGTTCTCAGTTAAAAAACAAAAAACAAAATACCATGTACCTACTAAAAAGAAATATAGCACATACCTAAAAATACTGACCCAGAAGGAACAACACTAAGATTTATTTTATTTAAATTATTAGGCTTTAACAGGAAAAAAAAATATTTGGAGCATCTAGAAGAATGTGACTTATAAGGAAAAGAAAATTAAATGATCATCAGACTTTTTCCACAGCAATGCTTTATGACATAAGAAATGAAGTAACATTTTAAAATCCTCAAAGATACAAAGTATAATCCAATTATTTTATACCCAGTAAAACTGACTTTCAAGTACAAAAGACACAAACATCAACATATGGGAATTGAGTGATGAATCTCCTAGAGCATAAGCTTCAAACAACCAAAATCACTAAAGAGACACAGACATAAGGACTAGTGATAAGCATCGAACGTAAAATTAGCTGTAAAACTAAGACTGAATGAGGATTAGGAAGGGAAAAGTAATAGTATGTAATAGTTACAACTAGGACAATGTAGAACAGTACATCTATTTTAAAAATGGGAAGAGAACGAGAAGTATATATCCAAAGAAAATTAATGTTCTCAGTAATCACATCAGTGGTAGTATTAGTACTATTACTCCAAAGCTATTGTGTATTGTGTGTATAATAAAGAATAAAAGAAATAAGTAATGTTGGAATATTCTAATTCTTTTATGTCTTTTGCCCTCAAGAAAGAAAATTCTCAGTGTGGAAGAAAGGAGATACATACACACACATACAAACACACACACACACACACACATATATATAAAATATATATAACAGAAAAGGCACTTTTATGTGTTAAGGTTCTTTTATGTGTTAATGAAGGCTCTATGGTCTTGAATTTGAATTAAAAATATCAATATGAACTCATGAATAATTTTCATCCTTATTTTTCCTAGTTCTGACCACTGAAAAAGCTTAGAAACAATATCAATCCAGTAATAATGAACATCTCTACTGCTCAAATTTTGGTCTTGAAATGCCATTTCTCACTAAAAGAAACCAGAGATACACAGAGAAATGAGTGCTTGCAGAAGAAAAGTACAAGATGAATCTTATATTAAGTATTAGCAAGGAGCTGAAGAACCAATCTGAAGAAGCTCCCACCAGCCAAAGATGAAACAATCTGAGCATCAATAACGACACCTGCAATTTATTGAAACCTATAAAATACACTTAACTCTGTAAGTTCATAATTACTCAAAAAAAAAAATGGTCACCTTTGGAGGATGACAGAGGACCAATTAATTATCATGAAAACTGGTACATAAAGATAAAGAATCAAGGATTTTTCCTGCTGTTCCTGTATGTTCCTACAACTGGGTAACTAAATAATAGATGATTGATGGGAAGTATTTATTTATACTACTCCATCTAATGCATAAGAAGAAAAGATAGAATTAGACTATTACCATTTTGCAATTCCCAGTTAATTAATTCACTCATTAAGTGTAAGAGTGCTAATGTCAACAAAAAAGAAAGCAAATCAGGTATTTTGGGCCTCTTATGGTCTTGCCAAAGGGATCTAACCTGAATCTGATTTGTATTTTGAACCAAGCTATCAATTTTCAGGAAACACAGAGAATACAGTAATATAATGATCTGCACCATGAGTATGCAATCAGCACATTCCAGACTATGGAAAACTCTATACATGTCAAAGGGTTCCAGTTCTTCAAAAGATAAATTGTAAGGGAAAAAAGGTATGGAGGGGGAACATAAAAAATGAAAACGACTTAAGAGACATCAATTTTCTTAAGAGACATGACTAAATTATAGTGTCTAGGGATGAACATTTGGATGATAAAATTATAAAAATATACAAGCAATTACCGTAAAAGTCAAGATAATGGTGTGCTGCTGTAATGGTTACTTAAGGTGGGAAAAGCATTGTGATTGGAATGGGACACACAACACGGGCTCCTAGGATGAAGGGCAAAGCCTTATCTCTTGACCTGGGTAGTGGTTTCAAGGTTATACTTTATAATAATTCATTAGGCAAAATATTTGTTTTTTGTGGTTTTCTAAATTTTTACTTTATAATAAAAAGATTCTTATTCTAAATGATGGAAATGCAGTTTTTATTGTATCACAGTTCTTTATACATTGCATATATTTTATAAATATTCTTTTGTACCTGTTCAATATTAATTGAAAATTTTTAAAGAAAAAAAATTTTAATAAATAAATAAAATAAAAGTAAGATAAAAAGATTTGATCCTAAAAAAAGAAAACTGTTTAAAATGAAAACTCATCTAGGGGCGCCTGCGTGGCTCAATCGGTTAAGCGTGTCTGCCTTCGGCTCAGGTCATGATCCAGGGTCCTGGGATCGAGCCCCACATCAGGCTCCCTACTCAGTGGGGAGTCTGTTTCTCGCCCTTCCTCTGACCCTCTTCCTGCTTGTGCTCACTCTCACTCTGTCTCTCCAAATAAATAAATAAATCTTTAAAAAAAGGTGAAAACTCATCTTGGTTAAGATCATAATCCAAACGCTAAATTGAATTCAGACCCTGCCATTCATCAATTCCCTAAGCCTAAATTTCCTCCTTTATAAAACTGGGATAATAAAAAATCTGAGGTTAACAAATCATTATATACTATTCTATTAATTCACCAAGTAAAAATGCATTTATTTTCCATTTCTAACATACTCTTTAAGCCAAGAAAGCATCCATTTATAGACAAGCAATTTTATTTCTTTAAGGGATCAAATAATCAAGACCTGTAATCCTTACTACTCAATCACAGAAATCCCTTATAACAATACATAGTAGTCCATTTCTTTAGCAATGTATTTAATGAACCTAGAAAAGTACTTATCAAACAGTTCAAAAAACAAAGTCCCTGTTCTGATAAGCTATTATTCTAGTAGAATGAGACAGATCAACATAAAAAAGAAATAAACAGATAATATGTCAGACAGTAATAAGCCCAAGAAGAAAAATAAAGAAGGATGATGTGATACTCATGGGAAAGGAGGTGCTACTTCAGTCAGGGAGGCCTCTCTGGGGGGGAAAAATAAATAAATAAATACACACACACACACACACACACACACACACACACACACACACACACATACATGCATGCCTTCTGGGGAAATAGCATTACAAAGAGAAGATGCCAAGTACAAACATACTGAGGTAGAAAAACACCTTATGTGTTCAAGAAATGGTAAAACCAATGGTGGCTAAAACAGAATGAACAGGAGTACAATGGAAAGACATTACATCAGAAAGAATGAAAGGGAAGATATTGTAGGATTTTATAGGCCACAGTAAGAGTCTTAGATTTTGCTCTTAAACAGATAAGAAACTACTAAGCATAGAAGTAATATGTTTTAACTTATTTTTATTTATTTATTTTTTTATTTTTTGAGTAGGCTCCACACCCAGCGTGGAGTCTGACACAGGGCTTGAACTCACCACCCTGAGATCAACACCTGAGCTGAGATCAAGAGTCAGACACCTAACTTACTGAGCCACCCAGGCACCCTTCTAACTTATTTTTAAATAATCACTTTGTCCATGCAAGAAAGAGTGGTGGTCAGTATACAGGAGCAGGAGTGGAAATGACAGTAAGTGTCAGACTCTGGATATCCTACTTTTTATACAGTTTCAGCATTATAAAAATTATAATAAATTAAATTATAAAAATTATAATAAATGCTAAGCTGATCTCTTTTAAATATTGTTATAGAAATAAAAGTCCTTGAGAAAGCCTTTTAAAACACAGCATTATACCCTCTAGGTCCATCCATGTTGTTGTAAATGGCAAGATGTCATTTTTTTTTTAAGATTTTATTTATTTATTTGACAGAGAGAGAGACAGCCAGCGAGAGAGGGACCACAAGCAGGGGGAGAGGGAGAGGAAGAAGCAGGCTCCCAGCAGAGGAGCTCGATCCCAGAACGCCAGTATCACGCCGAGCCGAAGGCAGACTCTTAACGACTGAGCCACCCAGGCGCCCCAAGATCTCATTCTTTTTTATGGCTGAATAATATTCCATTTTATGTATATACCGTATCTTTTTTATATACTTATCTATGGATGGACACTTGGGTTGCTTCCATTTCTTGGCTATTTAAATGATGCTGCATAAACACAGAGGTGCATGTATCTTTTCAAATTAGGATTTTCATTTTCATTTTACCCAGTAGTGGAATTACTAGATCATATAGTAATTCTATTTTTAATTTTTTAAGGAATCCTCATTCTGTTTTCCACAATGGCTGCACCAATTTGCATTCCTACCAACAGTGCACAAGGGTTCCTTTATCTCCACATCCAGGCTAACACTTGTTATTTCTTGTGTTTTTCATTTTAGACATTCTGACAGGTATGAGGTGATATCTCATTGTACTTCTGATTTGCATTTTCCTGATAATTAGTGTTGTTAAAAATGGACCTGGATGGTATAATGCCAAATAAAATAAGTCAGTCAGAAAAGACAAAAACATTATGATTTCACTTACATGTGGAATTTAAAAAACAAAACAAATGAACCAAGAAAAAAAGAGACCAAAACACTCTTAAATACAGAGAACAAACTGCTGGTTGCCAAAGGGCAGGTGGGTAGGGAAATGGGTGAAATAGATAAAAGGGTTGAAGAGTACACTTATCATTATGAGCACTGAATAATATATAGAATTCTTCAAACATACTGTACACCAAAACTAACATAACACTATATGTTAATTGTACTTCAAAAAAAAAAAAAAGGAAGGAAGGAAGGAAGGAAGGAAGGAAGGAAGGAAGAAAGAAAGAACAAAAGAAAACACATAGCAGGTGAAAGATTATACTTTAAGAGATGGTTAAACAAGTTATGTGAGATAGGGGCACCTGGCTGGCTCAGTTGGTAAAGCATGCACTCTTGATGTCAGTGTCATGACTTTGAATCCCACACTGGGGGTAGAGTTTACTTAAAAAAACAAAAAACAAAACAAAACAAAAAAAACTAATTTATGAGAGATAGTGGCCATTAAATGTCAAGCCTCCAAAGTCAAATTTCCTGGTTTTGATCGTAGTTCAATCACTTACTAAACATGTAAATTGTAGCAAAGTTTCTCAATACCTCAGTTTTCTCATTTGTCAAATGTAAAAATAATGGTTACCTTACAGGACGCTTATGATGAAATATGAATATAAAGAATTTAGCTGATATACGGTTAACAACTTAGAAAATATTAGCTATCAAATTTATTATTCTACTTCTACTTGTTTCCACTGCCACAGGTTTCCACTATTACTTCTTCCCATTGCCACTACTACTTATAATATTCCTTTTTAAGACTGGTTACGTATTCATTTAAAAATTAACAATAAAAATGAACTTACAGTGTTCCTAACATTATATATTTGATAGGGTTTTTAATCAAAAGTATTGTTTCTGCTTCAGATGTAGCAAAGCACTCTGACTGCATTATAGTTTTTTTTTTAGCTTGATGGATCAATCTTAAGGATAACTAATATTTGAATTTTTAAGAATCCAAAGCAATTCCTGCTAACATTTTTTCTTCACTTCAAAACTAAATTAAAAACAAAATTAATGTTGAATCCCATGACTCTGAAAAATCCAACAGAGAATATGACAAGAATGATTATTACATATGAATCATAATCACTTGGATTTTTTGTGTAGTTGGTCACATTCCTGATTTTATCCTGTTGTACATCTGTTTGTATGAGTTAGTTAAACTGTTTTGGGCCAAATATTTGGTGCCCTTTCACATCTGACAAGCTTCCAACTAAAGATACATAAAACAATGGTAACAACACTTGCCTCTGGGAAAAAGGGAAGGGTGAGAAAGAGACAAACTTTATACTTAAAAACATTGGCTTTATTTGGATTCCTTCCTTTGCACATGCATTCACTTTCCAAGAACATAATATAGGTTTTAAAGAAAAAAATTCATTTACTAATAATTTACAAAACAATTTTAAAAATGTCTCATAGTTCACCATAATGGCAGCTTACCAGATTGAAGATGCCAGTAATATATTAGTGTTGTTTGCAAAAAACCTCAACGGAGGCTCTGCAAGCAATACACAGGATAAAATTCCTCCACCAAAGCAATGGAGCATAGCAGTAAACCAGCTGGAAACAGGATTCTTCCATGCCACTGCCACAGCTCCTGAAATGGTAAAGTAAAAATGTGGTCTGAGATAATTGCATACTAAACAAATCCTAAAGTACCACTGGCACTAAAGAAATAAACTTCTTAATTTCATAACTTTCAAAAGCTTACTCACAGGTGCAACAATCACTACCATCATAAACTCTATCTTTGGTTTTAAAGCAAGACTGGAAACATTTTAAGACATACGGGATGTGGGGCACCTTTAAAATACTGTCCAGGCTCTTACAACCAGTTTCCTAGTAGCACATGTTATTATAAACAATCTCCTTACCTACTCTCTCCTTTTTTTTTTTTTTTTTTTTTTTTTT